>NC_134186.1:17428457-17773457 GCF_964188355.1 Buteo buteo | reverse complement strand
AAAGTCATATTTGCTTGAGAAAAGCATTTATCAAAGAAAGGGCGTGTGAATCATTGTATCATGTTAGTACGTGTGGCAAATTAACTTGTCGCATGTTAGAGAAAGAAAAACCTGGGGTTTATGGCTCTTGCCTGAAAATGGAACAAATGTGATGCCACCTGCATTTTTGGGGGCTTAATTGCCACACTTTTGTTGTTGATATTTGCACTTATTTGCTCGAGTATGTCAAATTTCCCTTGTGTGTTTTCTTTTTTCAGACTTCTGCAGTGCTCCTGAAGCTGACTTAACAGAGACTGTTCTGAAAGCTTTCTGAAATCATTCTTAAATTACAATGCATAATCTCTTGAAATTAAGTCAATGGCAAAATTCAGTTGTAAGTTTAATTTGGCACTTTCCATTTAACTGATTCCTACTGTATAAAAAATGCTTCAGTTAAGTACTTAAGATGACATTTAATTGGTCCTGAGCACCATACTACTCTGTGTAAAAGTCTCTGTACTCTTTAAAAACTTTAATCACTGTCTTTCAGGCAGGGCTAGACTTCTTAGGTATATAAAAACTTTAAAGTAGGACTGACTGAGAAACTTCTTCCAAACTACACAGCTGTCCTCAGTGCTTCTTCATACCTCTTGATAAGTAAAGGGATTCTTAGTTGGAAAGAGGTTAAAATACTGTTAGGGACAGTTGTTGCTGTTGTTTTTTTATCTCTAATTAAATATGGGCAGGGAAGCACCAGTAAATAAGCAGCCGGAGGAAATAAGGAATTATCCTTACTTCTGAGGAGACCTCTTTTAAAGGTGCAAGAGGGTTAGCAGGCTCTTTTGCTGCTTTCTGCTTATCCTGTACAGTTATAACTCACTAGGCTGAAACTGGAGTACCAGACAAAGAAGTGGAAAGTTATCCAAAATTGCTCGCTTGTTTAAAAGTAATATATACATTATTGTTAGTCATTCTATGGCATTAGATCTTGCAGCTACATTTCAGTTAAGTGTTCTGCTATGGGCCCGTTCTCTCTCTCTTGTTTTTTTTGGCAGTAGTGTTCCTTTCTAACAGTATTTTAGTGCTTAGAATTGATGGCAAGCTATACTTTATCCATATAATGTTTAATTTAATAAGGCAAAATGTGATTATTTGAATTAATTAGTGTGTAAGAACTCTGTGTGTAATGCACTTTTGATACTCACTTTTAAATGTATGCTTATACCTATTGATTTATAAATATTTGAGGTATATTTATGCAAATTTGATATACTAGCAATGCAAGGTATTATAGATCATTTGCAAGAGTGTTGTAGTGTGAATTCACATTTAAGCAGTGAGTGGTGTTCATTAAATGCCTGTGCTTCAGCTGTGTGTTTGCATGGCAGTATTTTTTCTTTTAACGCTTAGCTATTAAATCCATTGTAAAATACTGCAAAGTTGTATCTCAGCCTTTTTAAGTGATCGCTTGACTCCAACGACTGTTTGGTATGGAAGCTATAATCAAAATATGGCTATTTAAAACAGATGTAGTCATTAGCAGGCCCTCTAAACTGTGCTTCCCAGCTTCTCCTAAGTCACACCGTCTCTTAAGCAGGTTAGGAGACAGACGGTTATCACCACTTCCCCACGTGTCTTTTGTAGCCACACTGCTGCAGTGGCAAGGGGCTAGTGCAGTAGAAATACGACTCGTTACTTAGTTAACACAAAAGTTGCTGCCATCCATGCTCCTTGTTCTGTCTCGCTGATGCTATTTAAAAATGGAGCTAAAAATAACCCCAAGTGCTTGCTTATCAGTAGGCAGGGTAAGGAATTTTACTCCCCTGAATGCTGCCCAGAGTTGGCTTTGGCTGGCTATTTGTTGCATCACGTTGCAATGCTATGGACCGCTCCAGGGAAGGTCCTTTGGGCCACAGCGATCCTGGAGAAGCTGAATGTCAGCGCCTAGGGTGAATTTAACCACAGCGTGACGAGCAGGAGGACTGGGCTGTAATAATCTGCTGTGAGAGAGAGGAATAGCAGAGCCTGAGCGAGGCCTTGCCGGTAACAGAAAAGAAACAAGATTGTTTTCCAGACTGCCCTAACCGTGACCTTAGGATAGGGATTTCTGACTGACCCTGAGCCATGAAGCATTAAAAACGCAACAAATGATCCACTGGGCTCTCACTTCTTGACCTCCCTGTGAGCAGAGAAGCTTTTCTAGCTCTCACTGAGAGAGTGATATCATATCTGTAGTTATCTTTACAGCTTTCAGACTGAGTTTCTCACCTGCTTAAAGAGAACTGTGGCAACCACTACCATTTCACTCCAGTTATTTTCTTGTTTTAGGACAGCAGTTCTTGTGCTTCTGTCATTTGCTGATGGACTAGAAGAATGTGAACCTGCCCGTCCGATTTCAGTAGTCTTTTCCTCATTTGGTAAGGTAATTTGTCAGTTTGTTAAGATATCCAACACATAGTCCTTCTTTAGGACTAGGGGAGTTGCCATGATGGCGTACAGGGAGTAGGCAAAAAAAGGGACAATTTCTCATGGGGAATGGACTCGGTGGTCTACAAGCACAAAATCTTCTGGTCTCTCAGCTGTGACCCCGCTAGAGCAATCACACAGACCCCCTTCCCCGGTGGCTGGCAGCACAAGAGAACAAAGGCAGTAGAGGTGGGTTTGCATAGGTCTGGAGAGAGGAGCGTGGCACTCTTCCCAAAGCCTCTGTGTAGGTAATGCCCTGCATGATACAAACACGTGTTACCACCTGCAAATGGGCATTACAGGTGTGTTGCTGGTGTTAGAGGTCTCGGTCTGATGTGCATCCTCCATCACTAAGTAAAGCAAACAGTGTGTCTTGAAGCCAAACGTACCGCTGCAGCAGAGTTTCAGTGGTTATTCTCTTTGGGTTGCATCCATGTATATGAAGCTAGAGTTTGTCAGCATCACTATGCTGGGTTGTGTGCCGCCTGGTATATTATGGTTATTCTGTGCTGCTGTAGTATAGAACCATTTTAATCAGCCTTTGGATGCTCCTAAATTAAGGTAGATCATCTTTTACTCCTAAGAAACCTCCAGAACCCAGCTGCAGCCATAAAGCTGCTATCAAATGCAAGCTGGCTGCAGTTCAGAATTGGGGCCAATATTTTTAACAGCATAAAATTTTGTTGTAGGCCCTCTGGAAAGATCCTGTATATGAAATGTTGAACTGGAGCAAAATCAAAACTGAAGTCCCCAGTGTGGAAAAACAGGTGAAGAAAAGGTTGGCTATGTTTGAGAAGGGAGATGCATCTCATGTACTACAGATAGTGTCTGATAACATTAATTTGGAAAAAGGTGTCTCTTTCTTTACTGCTGGCTTACATTAACAAATGCATTATAATGTCGTGACCTCTTGTGTCTGAGCTGGCGTCTAGTAGAACATGCCAGCAATATTAATCTAATCAACATAATCAGAAAATATCTTGGTATTTTATGTTAGGAATTAAATCATAAACTCTACTGACTCTGTATGGTCCTGTCCTTCTACGTGTACTTTTGTATTGCCACCGGTGGCTTTTTGTTTGCATTACAGCAACCTGAGGGTAAACGCAAGGCAAGATCCAAGATAGGAAGGCAAATTGTTTTTGCAAACATGGCAGAGAAAGTGTGTGGAATCAAATGCCAATATTAATGCATGACATCTGCTCTCTGCTCCAGTTCTGAGTAAAGTAATCCAGTCCTAATTACACACTGCTGTGCCCTCTACCAGCTAAGGAGAATGGTGCAGCCATTCTTAGTACCGGTATATAAATTTCTTTCTGGATCTGATAGATACATTAGATGCAGGGCAGGCTTTTCATTTTTTGGCTGTCAGTTGCTTTGGGTAGCACAAAGAGAGGGGAGGGGAAAGGTTGCAGCAGGAAAAGATCAAAATCTTCCAAAAAGGACTCTGCTCCTAGAATAAAATTTTTTCCTAGAGAACTTTCCCTGCAGACCTCAATCAATACTGTTCTCATCTGAGTGCACGTATTATTCATTAAGAAACGTTGGCAAGATATGCACTATAGTGTATGCCTTCATTAGAGCCTCCACCTGCCTGCTTTTATCAGAAGATCTTCAGTAACTTTCATCTTCATTGAACTTGTTTCTGTCTTTGGATTGGGAAAGAAATCTTGTAATTTCATAGGATGGGCTTATTTCAAAAAAAAAGTAAAATATTAATCTCTTTGGTTTGTGGATGTGTTTTCTCCTCTCACACATTAATGGATCAAAAATATTATCACCATTAGATTCAGACTGAACTGGGTGATGATGAAATCATGTGCAAAACATAGTCCAGTGCAACAGACCCCCACTGGCTGTGTGACATGGGAATAGCTGGAATTCCTCCATTGTGTGTTCAGCAGCCAAGCCATATCCTTTGTGTGCACCTACTGCTATTGTGCCAGCAGCCATTTTCCTACAGAATCAACATTTTTAGATTATATGTTAGAATGACACTATGAAGACCTGGCGAATGTCACCCATGCCAAGTAGAGTCAGAGGGAGCCACAAAACACAGGGGACATTGGCAGCATCTTAGGATATTGTCATCACAAGTAATGTGAGCCTGACATTGCATTTTATCTTTTCAATTTGTGTATTTCCATCTCTGACTGTTCTGTGTCAATTCTGCCTGGTCTCTTCAGCAGCGAGACAGTGAAGAAATAACGTATCTTATTAGAGAAAGGCACTGGGATTTTTGGACAATACATTATGGTCTAGCTCCATGACTGGGACCCCTGTGTGCTGCTGCAGTGTAAAGAAGAACCGATAGTAACAGATTACGAAGAACCAGCTCCATGGCTCTGCCTGTGTTCACCCATCTCACATTTGATTAGTCTCTGCTTGACATCAGGCTGGGAGCAATAACCTCTGATCGTAACAGTGGATGTGGCAACAAGCCGAGAGCTCCATGTGTCACTCCAGAACCAGACGGTCTCACTGGATTCCTCCCTTAAACAACTGAGGCAGATGCGTGGATGCCAGATTTGTCTTTCGGGTCTATCTACCGCACCCACCAAGGTAAGCAATAAAAGGCAGGACTGTCTGCAGGAAAACACTGCAGTTGCAATGAACTTTGAAGTAGAGAAGGATATACAGAAAAGTCAATTATTGGTCCAGATGAAAGTGAGAGGCATTATAGAAACACTGTCACCAGAATTTACTCATAAGTTTTGGGGTGGGTTTTGTTGCATTGGAGGGGGTGGGGGGTAAGGATTCCTTTCTGGTTAGTTTAAAGGACTCTGAAAACTCTGCACAGATACTGCTATGTGAAGAGATGGCAGAGTCAGAGTCCGTGTGTTGACTTGCTCAGAGGGGTTGGGCTAAAGGTGCATTCCTGAACTTTTGCTCGACTTGAGTATGAATTGAAATTTTATATCACTGTTGAGAACTGTTTGACCATACAAGTGGAAGAACACATCTCACTTGAGCCTGGGAAAGTTTTGAGAAGTAGAGGGAGAAAGGAGGCTTCTCCTGGAAAAGATGCGTCTCCTCTAAGTACGCTTTTCCTGGAGCCCAGGGGAAGCCAGCCTGTCCCAGCTCCTCGTCTGGGCCTCCTCGAAAGCCGTTCACTTGGGTCATAGATTCCTCTGCCTTAGACCTGCTCTTCTCCCCAGCTGTATTAGTACTGGGGAGATGCTGATGGATCTGCAGCGCGTCAAACCCAACCTGATCCTCCAGTACCCACCCGCAAAACTTTTCTGATGCCGGTTTCTCACGTAGAAAGTAACGTCATGGAGTTCATTGCAGCTGAGCTGTTCTGTGGGGGGCAGAATCTGCCCATTAAACTTCTTACGAAACAAGCAGACCAAGGATTTAGGTCTTGCTACTTTTATTTTTGAAAAAATATTTTTCTTTTTAACTTAGTGCTACGGAGAGCAGCAGCAAAACTTCTGAATAACTAATTTATCTGCTGTAAATTTCTCTAAAAGGTCATTATGGATTGTAAAGCCTAATGGCTTAAAGTGCCAGCCTTATATCACAGTGGTAAAGAACTCATTCTCTAGAGGTAGTATTTTTGAAGCTTTGCCATTTTTCTTCTATCAAAGGAAATGCTGTATTTTTAACATGCTATTTTCTTTTTTAAAAAATAGCCTATATTTACAAAAATATTTAACATTCATTTCACGCAAAACACAGTAACAGAATCGAGTGATTTATTTTTACAATGCATAGACAGAGAAGTTAAGTACATCAAGCAGGAGTTTAGAAATAATTGAGGTCTGTAGATCTCAGGTATGTATTTAAGTGGTCTTTTGAACTGCAGCCCATGTTCTGTGTGAACATAACTTTTTAGAGCACTTGTGATTTTCCTCCTTTACAGGACTGCTGAATTGCAGTATAAGGTCAGGCCCGTGGTCACTCTCTTCTGACACTAGCAAGGTAGGTGCAAGTGATTCTGAAATGGGTAATAACTTAGAGATCTTTTGCAGCTAATCTAGTATAGAGCTGTGCAAATTGTCTCGCGTATTTGTGTGAATTCAAGAAATACAACCCATGTGTCTAAACTGGCAGACAAAAGTCTCATCTGCTCAGAAATCTGACTTTGGAAACAGCTGCTAAATTCACGATGTGCAGCAGTGGTCTTTGGTATGGCCTGATACTGACTTCACTGTGGGATTCTGACTGGCACATGACTTAATCACCTTCTCTTTTTTGTTTTGATTTTTTTTTTCTCCTGTCAGCTGAAAGATAAAATAAAAAACATATTAACCTCCCTGATGAAGCTTTATAATTCCCAACACTGAAACATTAACCAACTCCTTAATTAAGAGAGACTGAAAGTAGAAGAATGCTTTTATGTCATTAGCTGGTTTTTGCTCCAGTCATCTGCCTCATTCAAGCATAGGATAATATGAAGCCTCACGGGTCTGCTAAAGGCTTGACTTAAGTATATAGCAGACTTCCTTCGCAATTTAATAAGAACAGCACATTGTTCTTAAGAAACTTCATTTTCTCTTGCTTGCGCTCAAGACTAGCAAAAGAAAAGTAAGAGCAGCTAGTGAGCGAGGACCTCAAGGTAGACCCAGAGGTCTGAGCCCTAGCCCTTAACTGCAGCACAGAGGTGGTTTTATTCCTGTGTGCCTCTTCCCTCCCGCACCAGGAGTATCAGGAATTAATATTAGACCAGAAGCTTTCCTAGGCAGAGCACAGCTGTTCTCTTTTAGCTGTCGTTTCTGCAGTATTGAGCATTGATGACTTCTCAGAACTGCCTAGACAGGGTGTGTGTAAGGTACCATAATTGAATGAATAACAGTGCACGTTAATGATAAGCTGGCACCTCAGCGACGGTGTTGTCTGGTCCTCCTCGGGCAGCAAGCTGCTTTAGCGCTTTGTTCCGGAGACTGGAGGGTCGGGGAACTGAGCCTTATTCCCAGTTCTGCCACTGATCTGTCAAGTTTTCCCAGTCACTCGTTATGGTGCCTGTTACCTACGTAAGCACTTTTCAAAGGAGTGATCTAGCTGTTCCTCTCTAGTGTCAAGGTACTGAAAAATAAGTGTGGTAAAATTCTTTGTATGAGTCTCCTAATCTACTGGGTGAAGGAGGCTCAAAAATTGCTGAAACTTGCTCACTTCTCTGAAATGACTCGCTGAACAGATAGAATTGAAAACCATGCAGAACAATGCTTCACCACACTATAAAAATGTCATTTACCTAAAGTGGGGACCTTTACACTGGGGTTCATCCCTTCATCTTATTAAAGCTGTAAACCTAAAAATCCCCATAACTGTAAGTAGGGTTACAGCAGACTGTTCAAACCGAAGGATGTGTGTTTGGGAATGGAATGTTTGGGGTTTTGTACTCTTTTCAGTTATTTTTCTCCCCTTGTGTGACGCTCCCTCATGCGCATGCACATGTGCAAATTTCTCTCTTGCTTTTCCCCTCCACCTCTTTCTTTTTCATCTCCAGTGACCACATCTCTCTCAGCTCAAGTGTGAACATCACTTCTTAAGAATGATACCAAAGCCAACATCTGTTTCCTCAGTTTCTTCCTGTTCTACCCTTGGCATCCCAACAGTGACCTTGAGCTTCAGTGCATGCAGACAAACGCCTGCTAGTCGGTAAGTCTGTGTTTAGATGAAACTGCGTCACCCCTGTAGCAAACTCAGAATTAAGGCTCAGAGTTGCATACTAAGATCCCGAGATTCTGGCTTTGGACCCAAAAGTCTCTGTGGCCACAGTGAGAAAAGGAATGGGCTCAAGGACCAAAAGTACCCTCAGAAATGAGTCGATGCATTATGTTCTCCAGGGTCGGTATTTTTCAAGTGCTGCTTTGTTCTTTCCGGAAAAAAAAATAATTCATCGTGTTAGATGGACCAAGTTCCTGTGGGTGCAGTATGTGCCATAGAGTGGAAATTACAGACCAGAGAATTAACAGGGTTTGTTGTGTAACAAAGCTGAAGGCATTTTTATCCTTATATGTGTGTACTCACAGAAAAAACATGCTGCACTAATGAAACACAACTTTATGTTCCCAGTCATATTTATGCTTGCAAAGAATGAACATAGCTCAGTAAGTTTGTTGCCAAGCAAGCGTAGTTTTTTTGGCGGGGGAGAAGAGGAGGTGTTTGTGGGGTTTTTCCCCACCTTGGCTTTAAGTGATGTGTACAAGGTGTGCTATAAAGAGAGTGGGTAGAGTTGCCAAGCAAGCAAGTTTAATTGTGGCTGTCTTGACACGGGTGAACGTGAAGATGGGAACTGGGGAGGAGATGGTTCCCATGAGATGATGTGCAGCATTTTCTCCCGTGAAATCTATGAAAAATTGTTTGTCTCCCCTCAAGGGGAACCAGCCTGAACAAAAGTCCAAAAAAGGCAACATGGGGGGACCTAAATAAAAGCTAATAGATGAGCTGAGCTAATATTAGTTTCCTGATATATAAAGCCAAATGGATTAATGGATCAGCTCATGCATTGCCTAAGGAAACAAAAAGAAAATCTTCAATACTTCTGTGCACATTGAGGACGTGAACAATAAAGGTCTTTAGAAAGTAAAAACCTAATTTGGGGGAATCAATTACTACTTCTTTTTTCTTACCCCTTTTTTATTTAAAGGAGGTTCACACAGAGGTAAAATTTGGGTAACACGCAAGCCAGAAGTCATGCGTCTCAGATATTACAATGATGGTCGATCTCAGTTTGCATCAGTCTTGCCTAGGCTCTTTTTAGCATTCCAGCTTCAGCTAATGGAAATCAAGCCCATTATGGTAAACGTAGGAAGCAAGTACATTAATAGTGGGCACTGACATTAATTCAAATGGTAAACAATTCAGAACTGTTCCCAGTACATCCTAGATTATGTATCATCTTACCCGCTGCTTCAGAGGGCCACTTCTTTCACAGGTTTTTAAAGTACAGAAGATTGTCTGCCACAGAGTTTTCTGCTTTGGTAAACTATTTGCAAATTCTGCTTTGCTCGCCATCAGTCCTATGTACTTTTTTCTTTTTGGATCTGGTTGCAAGCACTCTCACTCCAGAACTGCCATCACTGCAACGCCGATCTGTTCCTTACTTTAAAAAAAAAAAGGGGGCAGCCGGGGCAAGTTTAGCGAAGGGGAGATGTGGGGAACAATCTAATGCAAAAGTAGAAAGAAAATTGAGCTTATTTATACAGTAACACGTGTGTTAGAGTAATGCTTCCCTTCCTCGGCTATGCGTTCCCCCATTTTCTCTCTCACACACGTATATACACACACACTTTAACTGTGCTTTTGTGTTTTGTCAGAATTAATGAGAAAAGTTCCCTTGCCCTAGGGGTAATTAGTGTCCTTGGAGTTAAATAAGCTAATACTTAGACACCTCTGGCACAGGCAATTATGTTTGTGTATTGAATAATTGATTCAAAGAGGGGGGGAAGGGGCTGCTAATCAGATCTGAGCATAATGAATTGATTTAATTAACAGGGGAATCTGAGGGTCCCTGGGAAATGTGTGCATTTATTCAGCAGCAGGAGAGAGTGCAAAGCACATAAATTGAGAGAGAGAGGGAGCGAGAGAGGCAGGCGGCAAGTGCTTTTGCTTTCAGTGATAGGTTCGCATCTTCCCTCCCTCCCACCCCCCTTCCTTTGAATATAATTTTAGATTTAGAGTGAAATCAAGAGAAAAGCACTTTAGAAGCCTGGAAAGCTCTTGCAGTAGCAACAGCAAAGGGGGGAGAGGTTGCGAGCTATCGCATTAAGGCAATTTTTGACAGCGCGGGTCGGCAAAGGACGGAGCCGGGCAACCAGCCCCCGATATTGTTCCTCCCTTACCTTTTTTCTCTTCCCCGCCACCTTCGTCTTTTTTTAACATCTAAACTGGCACTCGAGCTGCGGCGGCGGGGCCGGGGGCGAGGCGGCTGCTGCACCGGCCCGGCTCCGCTTCCCCGGCGCCCCTAAGCCCGCCGCAGCCCCGCTCCCAACTCGCGTCCCGGGGCAGCGCCGGGGCGGCCGCGCCGCTGCCCGCCCCCCCGCCCGGCCTCGGCGGCTCCCGGCTCCCCGCTCCCCGGCCCGGCCCGGCGCCTCGCCTCGCCTCGCCTCCCCCGGAGCCGCGCGGCGGCGGCTGGACGGGGAGCGCCCCAAGGAGCCGGAGTGGCGGCGGCGGCGGCGGCCGCCCTCGGCGCCCGGGACAATGGTGCTGGACAAGGAGGACGGTAGGTGGGAGCCGGGGGGGGGGCGCGGGGGCCCCGCCGCCGACTGCGCCCGGCCGCGGGGAGGCGGCGGGCGGGGCGGGCAGGGAAAAAAAGGGAAAAAAGGGACAAGGGAAGAAGGGAAGCGGCGGGGGACGGAGGGAGCTGCCCCGCGCCGCGCCGCGGCAGGGCGCTGCTGCCCGGCCTGTCCCGCGTCGCCCCGGGTTAGCGGAGCCCCCCGCCCGCCGCCTCACAAAGGGGGCCCGGGGCCCGGCCGGGGCCCCCCGCGACGGTGCCCCCTCGCCACCCGCTCCCCCTCCCCCGAGGGCTCCCGCCGCCGTTTCAAGGCCGGGCGGTGCGGGGGGGCTTCTCCGCCCGGCCCCCGCCGTGCGGCGCGGCGCGGCGGTGACCGCGCTGGGGACGCCGGCGGCGGCGGCGGCGGCTTTGCCCCGGCCCCGGTGAGTGCCGCGGCCGGCGGGGGAAGCGTCTGACGCCCGCAGCCCTGTCCCCGGGCCCGCCATCGGCTCCGGTGGCCTTAGCGGGTGTCCCCACCGGGCCAACTTCGGCGGCAGCCGAGGCTGTGGCGTGCCGAAATGCCGCCCGGCGCTCCCATTGCGGTCGGTGCCGCCTTACGTGATTGCGTAAATTGCCATAAAATGTCTCTCGGTCGGGCCGGCGGGGAGCTTTAACTCGCAAAAGTGGATCCCAGGCTACAGAGGCAAGTGGGAGATGCCTTCCTGTGCTGTTTTTCTCCTGTTTCTCTACCTCTTCCCCCCCCCCCCCCCCTTTTCTTTTGATGTGGAGTTTCTGCTTCAGAAAGGTGAGAGTCCGCCTGCCACGCCACCGCGGAGTCGGATGGGGCACGAAGAGAAATCACGGGCTCGTTCGTGCGATCCGGCTGTGTGGGAGGGGGCCGAAGCGCTGCCAACTAGAAGGTTAAATGCTCGCTGCCCCCGAGAGGTGCGTGGGGAGGGAGCTTGCTGCAAACTCGTCACATGCCTCTGGGCCGAGAATCCTTCTCCCAGCGTCCATCTCCCTCCGGTTCCTTGAAGCCCTCTGAAGTAAACTGATGTAGTGGTGTTAATGGGGTCTGCGCCGCTCCAGTCGAAAGCGCGTGCGTTGGAGAAGAGGGAATGAACTTATCTAAGTGGTCAGTGGGAGAGAGCGGTAGAAAGACTTTCCTCATCCTTCGCCCCCTGGGCAGAAAGATAAAAGGGTTAAGTAATGACAGAGGAATTAAGCAAGGGTAGTTTCTTACTGCTGTGTGGACCGAGGTTTGTGTTTCTCTCCGACCTCACTTTCGGGGGTGACCTGCATTGCGAGAGTCCCCTGAATTTTGCTTAACTGTTGGAGGAAAAGGGAGGAAAGGCTTTTAACATCTCCATTAATAGCCTTTAATAATAACAATAACCGGGTGATGTCTTAATCCCAGCGACTCTCTGTCAGAGGGTGCCTGCCAACCTGTATCCGTTTCAATCTGATTGACGGGCTAACAGCAGGATGCTGCCTCCGTCGCAGAAGCGAGAGGCACAGGTGAGCTGGGAGGAAAAACTGAGATCTGAAGAGGGTTTCCTAATAGGGGTATTTGGGTTCTTTCAAGTGTCGCAGACATACTCATTAAACACAAGGAGCTCGGGGCCGGCGTGGTGGTGGTGTAAGGAAATGAAACTAGAATCATTGATTATCCAGACGGTTCTCAACAGCCTCCTTCCAGGAGATCTCACGAGCGGCCGTATAAAAGGGAATAATGGTGGCGATGGTAGAGGTAAAGAGGAAATTAGTGCGGGGTGCACTTAAAAAGGACTAAAGTAGGAAACAAACCCCTGATGAGAGGGATGTGGAGATCAGAGCAACAAACTGCGGTAATGCCTGGGAATCTCCTGTGCTATTGATGGAGTGGTTATTCTCAAGGAGAAATTATGCTCACTTTTAAAAGTGTGCTGGAGAAATTGGCGACAGGAGGTGAGATTGAGAGAAGAAACTCTTTTTATGAAGAGGTTATTTTACCTTTGTATGTTTCTTTCTGCCTGATTCGAATGGGCTCCACTTGCCCGCTCATCTGTGAATGTTAAAAGGGGATGCTGGACCTGCGTAGGTTACAAATGGACTAAAATGGAAGCTTTTGCTAACTAAACCAATTCCTTTTGAAATCAAGCTTGAATGGGTCTGTCCTACTCCCATAAATGCCTTTTTTTTTTTTTTTTTATTTTATTTTCCCCTTCCCAGAGGCCGGTCTGATTTCTACTATCTAAAAATGCGGGCGTTGTGGCTAGTATCCAATTCTCCCCTTGATTTTAAGAGGCTTTGCCATGTGGGGCAGGGGGGTTGAGGGGTTTTCTTCTTTTGAGGTCTCTGGCAGCAGTGGGGGTATTCACAGTTATCACTGCGTGGAGAAGGCAGGGTTTCAGAAACATTCCCCTCACCTCCCAGTAGTCCTGGTGCATGGCAAGGAGGACACTTGCTGCCTAGTAGGTAGATGTTGCAACATGCTCCTCACTTTTGCATCCCTGAAGGCTACTTGGCAAGCTGGGCCATGGCCTAAGAGGCAGCTGCCCGTTCTTCCAGTTCCAGGTTGGGGCCGTAATGGTGCCTTAGGGGTGCGTGCTGGCCCTCGTGTGACACCAGTATCGCCCGTGAAGTCTAATAACCGCTATATGGCTTTGTGAGCGAAAAGCTTCCTTGGCAAGTGCGCTCCGTGGTGCCGAGAGTAGTAGAAGAGATGCAATAATACTTTTCTGTGGTCTTTACAGGCATCATTGAGGATGAAGGGGCAGACTGAAAAAATAACAATAATGATAATGTTTTTGACTTGATGTGTTGTGGCATCATGTCGAGTTATGTCAGGGAGGTAACATAATTTTGTATGTTTGAAGTGACATAATATAACTTGACTGATGCAACATGACTTGATATTAGAAAATACCGTTTTACAGTGGAACTTTGGCAAATATCTTCCCAAAACAAATGTTAGGAGCTGAGAGAAGAAAGATTGGGGGGGGGGGAGAGAAAAGTTGAGAGTGAAAAACTTCAAGGCTTGCACTTTAGTCAGTTCCACTGCGTAAATCACTGCTGAATTTGCTGTGGGCAAGCCAACCTACGCACCGTGCAACGCATTTATAAATTTCAAGATAATGAGAGTTAAGATATTTCTCAAATACATAAATGTTTTGATTGCAAAGACCAGATTTCTGCTTAAAAAAGTAAACTGACATCAGGTATCATGATTATTTCCAACAGACTGTTAATTGTAATTGACTATAATTGCTGTACAAATGTTTTGGGGGTTAGAAAACTTTTTTTACTGTTGGTGTGTGAAATGAGTAAGCAGATAAAGCATTTAAAAATACCCGTTTGCAAAGAGACTAATCCAGCCTCTATGGCAGATGAAGCAGTAAAGGAATAAAACGTACATTGATCCAGTACTCTGTATTTTTTTACAAGTGCGTTATGTCCGCTAGTTTGCTCTGGCACAGATGTCAGCTGCGATAGACGAAGGCTAACTTCATTTTTATCAAAAACTTGCCTTTCTGCATAATTACCAAATAGTGTAACTTTAAATGTACCATATATTTTGGGGTAAGTTTGCCCTTTTTGAAGGCAATAGGGTTGAAAAGTATGCAAAGGGAAGGAACATTTTTGGAGTTCACCGTTTTCTAATGGAGGCCGATGGTCTATTAGAAGTATTAGGATACCTCAAATTTAGAAAAGCCTGTGGTTTTGTTAGTTTTTGCACTGATGCTTTTAACTATTAGACTTTAATCTTTGGGGTAAAGTCCTCCTCCTTTTTAGCTTGTGATACTTCTTAAAATAAGATGATTATTTATGGTGGTTGCACTCTTACACTAAAATCCATATTCGACACCTGCAGACTAGAGTCACTAGGAAACAGGAGTTGTTCAAAGCACTAGATGAAAACGGTTCAACGTAAGATGAAAACGGTTCAATGTAAAATGATATGTTTAACATCAAATATGCTCAAGGACTGTTAAGATTATGTATTCTGAATGAAGGGGGAAGGAAAAGCCACTTCAGGTGGGGGTAAGGAATCTAATTAAAAATTGGTCTTAAGGATATATAACTTGAGCCCGCTATCATGCTTTTTAGAGTATTGTTGTATCAGTTGTAAAGGGGAGGAAGAAGTATCATTAAAGCAGGAATGCAACGTTTTCTCGGATTAAAAGGCAGAGATGAGCGAAATGGTGCTGTTGATCTTGGTAGCGAAGCGTCTGATCCCGCAGTCCTTAGGAGCGCCATCGGAGACGGCAGACGACTGGTCTGAATAAGGATTGTGAGTTGCGAGAGGAAGGATGAAAGACGCGGGCCCCAAACTTGTCCCTTTGTATTTGGGAACCGATGGCATCTCTGAGAAACGGAGCAGCCCTGTAAGGGTTTGTACCGCGTCGGATTTGTCAAATTCATTTTAGTACCGACCTAGTGAAAATGGAGCCGTGTCCTCTAGAGCATTCCCTGAAACTAACACGTACAACAACGTGCAAACAAACCCCAAAGGTTCCCCAAAGGAAAATCAGTATCGCGTTTGGGGTGGCGACAGATGCGCGAAACCTCGCCAGCCCCAGCTGCGGGCAGTCGTTGCTCCCCGACCTGCCAGGAGCCACCGGCTGCTTTCGTCGAAAATCCCCGCTCCTGCGGGAGCAGCTCCGGCCGAGCGGCCCCGCTGCGGGGCCACGCGTTTGGGAGCGCCGCGGGAGCCGAGCCTTGCTGGGAGAAGCGGGCTGCGAAGCGCCGTGCCCGGGCTTCTTCGCCCGCCGCGCCTCGGCCGCTGCCCGGGCGGGAGCAGCCGGCGGCGGCGGCACCTGCGCGGCGAAGGGACCGCGGCCGGGGCCGGGGCCGGGGCCGGGGCCGGGCTGCAGGTGGTGCTGCTGAGCTGGGAAGGCTCCCGTTTGCCAGGAAAGCCTGACAGGAGAACGAGAGGGGTCCCTGGGAAATGTGTGCGTTGATTCAATAGCAAGTGTGCAAAGCTCACGCATGGCGAGGCAGAGGCAGCGGTAGTGAGGCTTAGGTGTTCTGCCCTCTCTGAATACAATTTTAGATTTAGGTGCGGCTTAAAGCCAAAGGGAAAACACTTTGTAAGGTTGAAAGCTGCGTCGCTGCGACAGCCGGGGTTATGAGCTATCAAATGCAATTACATTAAAATAGATTATACTGTGTAAATTGAGCCATTTAGAAGTGAGAACCAAAGAAACGGCTCCGATCCCCCTTCTTTCTAAATTGCGGTTTTAGTTCCTTGCAATTCTGAGGCACAAAAGTAGGTGAGACTGCTTTTGTATCTGCAAAGTGCTTTATTTCTGAGTGTAATTCTAACTGAGTGCAATCTAGGTTAAAAGCTGGACAACTGGGTAATTAGAGCTCACTTGCTGCTAAAGGACGATCAGCTGTACCGTAGCTCATTTGTGTTCCCAGAGACTTGGTCTCTTCTCCCCTGAGCGGAGGCTGCTGGAGAAGAAGCATCTGTCCCCGGACTTTTCTTGATTGCGGAGATGATGGTGCTGGACAAGGAGGACGGTAGGTGGGCTGAGATTGTCTAAGCCTGTGCTTGGTGTCTTCTGTGTGCTGCTAATGTAGAAATAGTTTTGAAACAGATGCGCGCTGTGCATATCAGGGTGCTCTGCTTTCAGCTTCTGATATTTTTCTCTTGTGTTGGTAAAAGCACGCTTGCTCTCCCCCCCCCCCCCCTTTTTTTTTTTTTAATCTCTTCTCTGGCATGATCGAACCAGTCGAGAAGGGTTTACCCCAGGTTCTGTTTGCTGAAGGACATAGCAGAAACAGCTTGATTTGGTTTTTTTTTAATACCTATTTAGATTTTTCTTTCTACAAGTTACTCTAGTATATCCATTTTAGCCTGTTTATTTTAACAGCTTTTATTGTAAATCTAATTTTGAGATTTTCTTTCCTTTCCATTGCATGTCATCTGGGTCTCTTTAATGTGCGCCTCTAATATCTATTTCTCGCAGCTTTTCTTTATAGCTATAAACATAATGACAATAAGCTAATAAGCTGCTCTGGCAAAAAAGCATTGGCTTATCCTAAGAATTTACTCCCTTCTCTAAATGGCAGAAGTGGAGGTTCATTGGGAGGTAATTTAATGAATGAAGCTGAAGGAGAGCTTGACTTATTTTTGAACTTCACATATACTTATTTTTTTAAAGCTGACTAGTCCTTATCGAGGATGACTAGGGGGTACATTTTGATGTAAGGAACAAGACTGTTAGTTAGTAGTTTGAATGACCTGATGCCTTCTCTTGCACATTGCCTACCAGGGCGTGCAACTTCACTGCTCAGTCACCAGTAGTTTCTAGGACGAATGTGGTAAGTCTAATCACAACTTTTTAATGAAGTTTTTCCCTCATAGCCCGTACATGGAAAGCAAAGATTAAAACTGAGGCAGAGGAGAACGCTTCTGTAGCCATCCAGATGGACTTCCATCAATGGCACTGCCTCTTGCCAAAGACCTGCACCTTGGCGGCACTTTGTTTATTGAAAGTGGGAACTCCATCTTAACTTTTAACGCACGTTTGTAGCTATTATCTCGTTGGTTTGATTCACCTTTATAAATGGATAGTGTGCGCTGTGTAATGGGTGTTTTGCTGGATCCTCTGATCTTGTAAAATTTTTTTCAGAAATCTCCAAGTGTTAAAAAAAAAAAAAAGTCATAGGTAGTTGTCATTTGGAAGCAGAAGAAATTATTGAATATGTGCAAGACTCTAGACAAGAAACAGCTTTTCACAGGGAGCCAAAAAGCTTGGAGAAATTGGAAGTTGAGCATTTTGGCAGTAACGTTGATTTTACTTGAATATATGTATTGCTTTTTAAAATATTTATGAGAAAAATGACTTGTAATGCCAAGTCACTTGCTTTCCTGTGTCAGATTGGTGCTAATCATGTATTGTGAATAGTACTGAAAGCTGTCCAATGCTAATAAGTTGGAGCGATATGATTTTTGTTCCCTGACCCATATCTGTCTTCTGGTATTTTAAAACTGAATTAATACTGTACTGGAGAATAATTAGGAAAGAAGGCTTGACTATTGAAAATAATGGATGGATGCTCACTTACAACAAAAAGTCTTCTACTGAGGTTCCTCTTCTCTCTCTCCCCTCCTTGCCTCCCAAAAAAGGGTGAGGGAGGAATACTACCCAGTATTTTACATCTAGCATTTTGAGGTCTTTATCTCATTATAAGTTTGATTTCTAAAGTTATCAATCTGGTCTATTCATGTGAGTAAAATTTGAGTCTAGTTTCTGGGACGGAACGTGAGGGTTTGTTTCATTCTGATGTGAGGCGCTTGGGACAATGAAAAAAGCTTTCACAAAGATTTTACGCCTTTAAAACATGAGACCAAGCAGAAATGCGTCATTATCAGTGCTCTCTTGTATTCAGATTCGATCAAATTTTGACTAAGAGTTGACCAGTGTGGGGTCAGTGCCCACGTGTAAGTTGTCTTCCCCTTCTAAATTTATTCTGTGCTAATTAAGTTGGCATCCTAAAACTGTGAAATAATCTTATTCGGGGA
Source organism: Buteo buteo (assembly GCF_964188355.1). Lineage (NCBI taxonomy): Eukaryota > Metazoa > Chordata > Aves > Accipitriformes > Accipitridae > Buteo > Buteo buteo. The sequence continues at coordinate 17,755,335 of NC_134186.1, read as the reverse complement.
AAAAAATAAAATAAATCCTGGGCTTTACTTCTGTTGAGATCTCGTAAGTTTCTTTGTTAACACAGTAGAACTTTAAAAAAAGAAGATGATATGAAGCATCTGTTACACATCTTCTAGATCAGCTTTGCAGTTGACTGGATTGTGGATAAAAGACACGCTAAGTGGTTGAGTATTGCTTATGCTGGGAAAACAAATGAAGCTAACAGGGTTTCAAAGGCTTTGAAGCAGTGTTGCTCTCAGAGGTGTTCAGTTGTTTTCTTTGGCAATATAAGTTGAAGCAAGCTAGTTTACTTTATTAGAGGCATAAGGCTAGTCTTGTAACCTTCCTCTGACTAAGATGAATTTGGCTGGCTGACCTTATTTCTTTCTGGACCACACGTGTTGTGCTGGGTTTGGGGTTTTTTGTCTTTTCCCCTCTTTAGGACTCATCTCTTTTAAAGGACAGCAGCATTTTCCATATTTTGTTAAATCTTCCTTTTCAATTTGTGTTTCCCTATAGAACTATGTTCTGCTATGATGGAGCAATGCAAATCAAGTAAAATAGCCCAAATTAATTCTTCACATTGGCGGCAGTATGATTGCCTGCATGGAATCAATAATGCATCATGGAGGGATCAAATTTTGGAGTATAATGTGTGAATAATGCTTGACACAAAACAAAAATTCAGTCATCATAATAGCAATTAGGAAAAAGCTGCAGCTTATCCCAGCTGTAATCTCTGCTAACAATGAAGCACAGCCTGGTAATCAGCATGTATGGTATGAAATGCACTAATAGAAATCACGGCTCTTTGTTATGTGTGTGTGGGGGTGAAAGTTTCCTTTTAGCTAACTTGTACTGTGTTAACTAGACATAGTATCCTTCAACCAAATTATTGAGTGCGTGTGCACTTGCAAAAACACTGATCAGCTGTGTGTTCATCCCGATGTTTGCGTAGACAGTAGCACCCCAAATCACAGATCCTTTGTGTTTTCAAGCAGAACTGTGATTAAATAGATTGCAAGAGTAGGCCGAGTAAATAATATATCAGAGGACTCCGTTAAACATGTGCCCATATACAAACCTTGGGTTTAACTTTAAAAAAAAATTCCATAGTTTCTTTAAAAATGAAAAGAAAAATACGGATACTCAGTAGTTGTGTGCATTGGGGTTAGAGAATGGGTCTTAGGTTGATGGGAGGTATTTAGGGCAATGAATATTAGGTAATTTGAAACTGGATTAGTAGCAGCAGTTGGGTTCCCTGTTGTGTAAGAGCCCATCTTACCCTGCATAGAAGGAAAGAAAAGCAGCATTTGGAATTAGAAAAGCAGTGAAATTGATTGTATAATGGCAGTTACAGGAATGGTGCCACAGCGCCCTAGCCAGGACAGCAGAGCTGTGGGTTGGCTTCACAAATGACTATGGCAGCTGCCGTATGGAGGTACCTGTAGACAGGTAGGTGGATATGGAGAGAGATCTACCTCCAGCAAGATAGGTCCTGACAATCCTCTTCTGTTGATAAAAATCATTATATGCACAAAAATAAGGCACGTACGAGTTGCACACAAGCCTAATATAAATAGTGCCATACAGGAAGAAGACCTGTTCTATGTGCAGCTGGTATCTTTTGTTTTCTTTTTAACATACATTTCTCAGGTATACCCGTTGAGGAATCATGCAAGGAGAGAGGAAGGGAAATGGCAGGGTGGCTTTTTCCTCACATGACATGAAATTTAATTTTTCTGTTGCCTAATATTCCTGAAGGTGTCTCTTTTTTTCCTTTTTATCTCCTGTGGCCCTCTACCTTGGACCTTCCCCATGTCTAGTCCATCATTGTCTAGCTTCCCGTGTATAATGAACCACTACACGTCTTCCCAGACATCAGCTTATTGAAAGAATGTTTGGTTCAGGTCACCAAAGACCTGTATTTACCTATTTAGCTGGGTTAGCGGTTGTTTTTCTGAGGCCTTGATCTTGCCACACATGGTCTTGATATAATTTCAGAGGTTTGGTTTGGCTTTAGTTCATGAAACAGTGTCCTTTTGTGACTCAAATGTACAGCAGTGGGTTAATATATTTATGAAAAGGAGACAGAAGGTTGTAAAAGCAGGAATCTGAATAAGACCAGAGCACATTTGGCAGCGGAATAAACCATGAGACTCGGTTTGGCCAGAAAGGACAAAAAAAAAAATAAAAAAAAATTTGGACTGTTCCTCCAAAGCTGTCCAAGCGTGGAGCTAGAGGTAGTCTTCCTAGAGGTGCCCCCTGTCCCTGGAAATGGCAAATATGGAAGCATGAGAGAACCACGAGATAGTAAAGTAGTTGCCTAAACCTTTTCAAGAAATGGCAAGTACTGTAGTGGAAGCACTGATAACCTAGATCTCTATTTAATGAAATCTCATCCTATGGGAAAAGGAGGAGTGAAAGGAGTTAGCAGGCCTAATAGGAGCAAAGTACTTTGTATAGGAGTCTTCCTGCCAGGCAGTCACATAGTTCTTAGTGTTTGCTCAGACTAGATAGCTGAAGGATCTGGGTAGGCATCTGTATAGGATGTTGTTGTTCTTCGTTCCCAGATGCTGGTGACACGTGATAGTTGTCTGGTTGACCTAACAAGCGTTAAACCAGTGTAGGAACACTTTTCAGCTTGGGTGATAGGTCAAGAGAAGAAGCTGGTTCTTAGAAATTAGTTTGCTCTAATTTTGGTTTAATACAGTAGCAAGTATGCTTGGTACCCTGGCAGCAGAACGTAATTTGTCTTCTTTGGAGTTAGTGTTAAATTTTATTATCTTTAATAGATACAATGTGAACATGTCAGCCTGTTTGTCATAGCCATTCCGAAAATGCTCTCTTATGGTAGAATCTTCGGAAAAATTCCTTTTAAGAGCAGTGCATTATTAATAAAGTAATCCATTAGGTCTGGTGATAAAGGGTCACAGAAGAGTCTGAAATATGTTTCTTAAATGGTTAAGAAATTTATCATGGTTGGAGGATTAATTGATTTCATTTGGAGGCTTTCTTAAGGTTTTCAGGCTTTGTGTTTAGAGATGGTTTTACTCTCTTTGGAAATGTGCTTGCTACTCAAAGTTTTGCTTCGCTGTCATTAGCATGAACTATTACATTTCTGCTAAAGGCAACCTGTTCTTTTAGCATTATGACTGATTGCATCTGTGAGGAGTCTTACTTAGGTAAAGAATATGGAAGTTTATGGCAAATAAGGTATTTTACTTGAAATCAATTCAAAATCAGAATAATGGTATCAAGCATTAAGTGTTGCGGTGTAAGAATAAAAAAGGCACTGCAGATCCTGCTAAATGCTGAACTATAAAACTCTAATGGGTCTATATCTTTTTAAAATTGGACAGAACTGTCATCATTTAGAATACATAGACATTGTTTTAAACCATATAGAAATCACTGCCCCCAACTTCAATAATGTGCGTAACTGTTGCCAGGGAATGATTTATTCAGTGAATGTAGCTCCTATTCACTGAAGACTTGGGGGTGGAGGGAAGGGCAATTTAAAATGAAAGTTGTTCGCTGTTAGATTAACATAATTAAACCTGTAGATCGTCTGAGAACAGTTCACCGCAGCTACTGTTTTTTAATTCTCACTGTGTAAGTGTGTGTGTTTGTTTTCTCTGTCCTCCAACAGCATGACTCCCGAGCCCAAGTTTTGGAGCATGATGTTGGGTGCTATCTGTGCAAACAGATGCTCAACTCTCCAGTGAATGTTCTTGCAAACTAGTTTCTTCATACATTGCACATCAAAGCAGATAATGGATGCTGTTGTCCATATTTAGAGGGTTTTTTTAAATTTCATTGAACATTTTGGAATTCTTTACGCCACTGTTCAGAGTTCCTTGCATGCTAATCAAACTCTGAAAGGGTGATTTGGGCAGTGAAAGTAATATTTGCCTTCTTTTTAAACTATTGATTTCAACAGTTCTAGTTTCCCTTAAAGAAAAAGTGGATGATTGTTGCATATTCATGACTGAACTGCAGAGAACTTGGACCAGAATTAAACAATTAACCCTCTCGCCAATGTAAACATCCATTTGAGTAGAAGCCAGGGATGTTCCTACTTGGTTTATTATGGATCTGAGATATAGAAATGTATTCTGGAGGACTGCGTTTCTAATAAATAAAAAGGCATAATGAGAATGTAACTGGGAAGGAAGACAAAAGCAGCCATGCTTTAAATTGTTAATGATGGTGCCAGTGGCTGCAGCTTTACCACAGCTGTTTAAATTGATCAGCTAGTGAAAATGTTTTGTTTTGGCATTTTCCCTGCATGTGCAACTCTTTCGAAGGGACTTCTGGAAGCTTTTCAAAGGGGAATCATGATCTTTTTTTAAACCAGGCTTAGAACACCAGAGTTTCCAGCATTTTGGAATCCAATTTTTAAGGATGCAGTTCAGTTTTTCTTTTGTAAAGTTTTTGGCTGATGAGCCATTGCTTCCCCTAAATTTCCTTTACCGCTCTTCTTTTTTTTTTTCTTTCTTTTTTTCCTTCCCCCTCCAAAAATATTGCAAATTACTTGCTACCCATAAGAGATGGGGCAACAGCACGCTTCCTAGCTGTCCTTTTTTCCCCATCTCCTCTATTTTCCTGGTGCTACTGAGCTTGATCAGAAAAGCAGAAAGGTGCTATGTCAATTTGCTATGCATCTTTTGGTCAAGCATCCAGTGTGAAATTGTTCTGTAAAATGTACTTTTTCAGAGGGAGCTTGCTACTAATTTGTTTCCTGGTTGGCTCTACCTTGCAGCCGATGTGGGTTAACCAATACCTTTTTAATGCGTGTATCATTTCCTTCTGTTCCAGAGAGATGGGTACATGTTTCAAAAGGATGCAATCTCTTTGAGTTGGGTAGGTAGGGGAAGGTTGTACCTTCTGTATGTTGACAAGTGACACGGCAGAGATGTACGGGTGGAGGACCGGCTTGAGCCGGTGAGCCTTGGTGTGTTTTGCAGAACACCTCCTGCCTTGGGTTCCCACCTGAAAGAGCTTGTGAGCAGACCTACCCGGGACCTTGTGTGAAGCCTCGTCCTGGCACTCTTGATGGCAGGTGACTCGTGGATAGGCCTTAGATAATGTTGAGCAACCTGGTTTCTGCCTAATGTACTGGCAGTGGGGGTGGGTATTGAACATTATTCAGAATCCATTATATATTTATCTTTATACTCCTTTGTGGAAAATGATTTCTGTAAGTACCCTGTTATGGTTATGAAAGCCCGAACCAAGCATCAGTCTCAAACCCTTTGACCTGTCTGCACAGAATGGAAATCTGTTTTGAAAAGGACTCCTTTATATCTGTTTTTACTCCATGCCCTTCCATTCATTTGCCTATACAAAGCAATAAAGGGTAAAACTAAAGTAACATAAATTGGTCTGTCTTCCTGAATCCATGTCTCGCTAATGTACCCAGATTAACTCAACTGTAAATTGTCTCCTTTGGATGTCGTGTCTTGCTAAAAGTTTCCTATATGATTCATGATTTGGATTGCTTTTAACAGCTATTGGCTAAGCAATATGGTAAATGTACAAGGTGATGCAATTGGCATTAGTGAGAGGATGCACAGGAGCATGTAATGCAGTCAATACTACATTAACTACTGATGCCCAATTACAGAAACTGGAAGAGTGGCTTTTAGGAGCATTAGGACTTGCAGAAGAGCTGAGATCACCTGCCGCTCCTTGCCTAAAAGCTTCACCCTTTATGCGCTGGGATCAAAGCAAACATTTAGTTGCTATTTTGTCATGTATAACAACGAAGGTATTTCCCCCCCCCTTTTTTTTTCCAAAAAGTGTCACACTGATGCTTTTAGCACATGTAAAATCCTATCTCCATATTTCAAGATTCTCCTTCCATCTCCTGGGGCAAGACTTTATTTGAATAAAAACTCTTTAACCACCCCTGCATTTACTGTTTCTCTGAAGCTTACTACTTTAGCCGTTTTTTCTTTTAAAGAAATACTAAGTGCAATTTAGAGTGTCCTATTTCAGCGTGTCAGACAAGGCTCCCCTTTGCTCCTCTCAGCTCCTTCCCTTTTCTAATCTGTATATGATTGTTTGTGACCTCAGCTGGCTTGAAGTCTCTAGAAAGAGTGTTTTAAAATACAACCAGATACCATATAAAACAGGATATTTGAGCGTGTGACCTCTCTGCAGTCCACGTTCAGATTAAGCACACATTGTTTCCACCATTGCTTTTAAAACTCATTTGCAGGAGACGGCAAAGGACCACATTACACTAAAAGACAGTGCGTACTTTTAGATTGAGCTGAGTGTGATCACAGCTTCTAAATCTATTTTAAAAATAATGAGCAATGTCACTGCCGCATGGCGAAACTAGCAACCCACAAAGTTCCTCTGGACTTGGAGTGAAATGGGAAATTAAGCAGCTCTAAGAACACTGAAATATTTTAATATAAAAGACAGCTGGCAGGTGGCTTATTGCTCTTGTTGCAGCATTTGTCTTTACTTCCAGCTATGATACTTGGCGTATCGCTGCTGCTTTTAATCCTCAAAGCATTTTGCCAGCATTAAGGAATTTGTGCACCCCAAGTTAGCATTCCCTGGAACTAAGGCCTGGGTATCTGGGGGGATGTGCCTGACCCCCCCTAAGGCGTGGGTGGGCTTCTGTGCAAGTTGTCCCAGATTTGTTCAGCTCTGCTTTTTCTCTGCCCAGCAAAAGAGGAGGGTGGGATCTGCAATGCCATCTCTTGTTGTGGCTCCGTGCTGGGCCTGGGTCCCACCTTGCCTGCTGCCCCACGCTGGGTTTGGAGGTCAGAGCTCCACAGCAGAAGGGAGGAATAACTTCTGGATCTCTTGGGAAGGACGGAGTGCTGTTGCAACAGTTGCTCTCCTTGACTGTTGTTGGGGCAGTTGTGCTGATCCCCTCTCACCAGGCAATTTTTTTTATTTTACGTCCCTGAGGTTCAGTCCAAGTGATTGCAGATTGTTGAGGAAAAACCTCCACTAGCCTATCTTCCTGCCATAATTGTGAGCGTCGGTCACGTTCCCCTCCGATTCCTGCCATGATTATAAGTGTTGGTCGCGTTCCCCTCTGCCGTTTTATGTGTGCGACAGAAAAATGAGGTAAGACTGTGCTGTAAAACATCCTGACAGTCTCCAGGCGCTTCCTTAGCGACCCTTCTTCGGTAGATGGTGCCTTAACTTCGTAGCCAGCTGGTGCGTTGGCTCTCCACGCGAGTGCTCCACAGTGCCGTGGAGCTCTGCCCCGTATCTAGTGCCCGCCTCGGTATTCGGCTGGTCCAGGGGGGTTTGCCGTGGCCGGAGGAAGGAGGGACTGGAGGGGCAGGGGCCGAGGAGGAGCGGTGCTGTTATATTGAAGAGGCCTGTTGCTTTCAGTTCCTGATCGATGCTCTTTTGAATGTCCGGGGGGAGGGAGCAGAAGGTAACCTGCTGGTTTTCTCCTTGCGCTAATGTGTTTAAAAGGTGGCACCAGCAGTGGAGGCGTGGGGGAACTTGACTGAGCTCTGCCTTTAGCACGGCTTCAACGCAGACAAGTATCCTGTGCTTGATGCACTTTCCAAGCTGTACAAACAATGCTTTAAATGTCTGAAGTACCCAGCAGGGCAAATCAAAATGTCCTTGAGCAACTTTGTATTTAGACAGTGTTTTCTCTTTTCCTTTGATCAGGAGGGAGCAGATGTGTCTCTTCTTATGTGTGTGTTTGCACACACCCCCCCCCGATGCACACGCATTCCCTGTCCTTGCGCAGGGGCTGCAGTATTTAGGGTAGGCTGTTATTCCTCTTTGTTCTTTCTTATTACTGGTTTTTTTCCAGAGAATCTAAGTTGGAATTTAGAGAGGTCAGACTAAACAAGGTTTTAACTTACTCTCGCTCATTCCCTTATCTCTCTTTAATTTGGATAGAGTAAAAAAAAAAAAAAAAAAAAAGGCTCCCTTTAAAAAAACATATGCGTATGTATAATCAATTCATTGACTGGTCTTTTTGGGGGTTTTTAAGCATTCGGTCTAAGTGGGCTGCTCAGTGAAATTTGTACATTCATAAAATAGCTGATTGAAAAGCAATATTTCAGATAAATACAAGCCAGCGATCTATCAGCAGTTGTAATAAAAGCTGGGCTTCAGGCTGTGATTTTATTTTGAAATAATAAGAATTGCTTTATTCTTTTTACTTGAGTTACCATGGTAATTCTGTCGTGTAGCAGTGTTATATTGATTTAGAAAGTGGACAGTAATATTTCTTTTGTGTTATTCTGTTTCTAGGGGTTGATTTCTAATTTCCACTTGGAGATTACTTTTATAAATTTCTTAAGTCCTTCCACTTTTTTCTCTAGCAGTGTAATTTTCCTCTCACACATTGCTATTTTCTGAGCTTATTGGTTTGCTCTTATTTTAAATTAAACTTGCTGGTTTCAAATATTGAAATGACATCTTTGTCTGTGTCTGTACTTTGGTTTAGCAAAATATTACAGTCTGCTGTTTTATGCTTAATAATTTAGGGGAAGCTTTATGTCTGCCATCAGTGGTTGTTGGTAACTTATGACTAAACCAACACAGAACTTAAACCTCTGACATTTTAATACTGTGTAATGGTGCTTCCACCCTGCACACCATTTCTGTTTTTTTTTTTAAAAATCTGCCTTGTGTGTGTGTGTGTATGCTAAAGAGAATGACAATTAAATTCTGAAGAGATCAGGAGGAGTTTTTGGGTGGAGCTGGCTCTTGGCCACCTCAGGTTTCCGTCACACTTGAGAGAACCACTGGTTTTGTCCATCATGCCCATACCATTCTTGGCTACCCATCTTCCTCATGCAATTAAGAAGCTTCATTTTCTGAAAGCAAAACTTTGACTTGCAGAAGTGTGTGTACACACCCGATGGCTGACAGAAAAATAACAAACTGCTTTAGCTCTGGACAGGATTGTTATACCTTAGCTATGGAGCACTGCTCTTAGATTGCTGCTGCTTTAAGAAATGACAGCCTAAACAGGATGCAACTGTTCCTTGTGGCATCTCCTTCTTTTTTTGTGAATGAGAAATAATGCTTCTATTCTGAACCCGGGAGATGAGGGGAAATGAACCTCAAGCATCACTGTTTTCAGAAGTGGTAGTTCACATCCTGAAACCAAAGCCATGAATTCTGCTTTCGAACAGAAGGCATTCAGCTTACCTTTTAGTATAGAGGGTGGAAAAGCTACTTTGTGAGCACTAAGTACAAATTTCCTGATCTCATGAAAATGCCACTGAAAGGTTTTGCGGTGCAAGTAACTGATGGGAGGGGGACTGAAGTCTTGTTCTGTCGCCCTTTCGTTTCATTCCTGTGTGAAGCTCACGACAGTAAGAAAAGGAGTCTAGGAGCCCCAGCTGATCTCTGCTGGGATGGCTGGACCAGCTACAAGCAAGGAATTACCATCAGCTGGAAATGGCAGAAGAGGAGGGCAAGGATGGCATGGGTGTGTGGTGGTTGACCTCAAAAGGACTTAGGTATGAGGTAGCTGGGAAAAGGCAAATGCAATCCTGGAATGGATTGAACAAGAAACTGCTAATAATGATCACTGTTAGTAATGCTGGAGAGAGGCACTGATAGACCTTGTCTATCATGGGTGAAACATGGATCACTCATTCTCAGGGACAGTAAATCCACATGGAAATATGGACAGAGAGGATGCTTGTAAAGACAGAGGGGTCCGTGCTTCAGCTTGTCTACCTTTGCAAAATGAAGGCTGACTGGTCTGCCCTGTATGAGGACACTGGGAAAGGAGACACCAGGGATGAAGGAGAAGAGTCTTTTTACCCCAAAAGATTTTATTGTCTTTTGAACAAGTAGTTGGAAATGGCTAAGAATATTTCTAGGCTAGCAACTTGAAAGCTTCTGGGCTTCAGAAGAGTTGGTCTCTAGATCAGCCTTGCCAGAGAATAGTGGCGGCATGAAGCTGAATTGTTTGGGTTAGAGAAGGACATGGTGTGATAGCCTCTGGCTGCCAGAGGTGGGACTCACTAGTCCTCAGTCGTCAGTCCATGCTGAGGCATTTATGTCACACTGTGTGAAGCTCTGTCAGTGTTTCCATATAAAACCCATATTTTCATGAACATTCATTTATGGTGAAAGTCTGCACATAAGATCCTGCCTGAGGATACCTTTTTCTTTCCTATTAAAATTTTATAAACCCGTCACTTGGCTGGGATTTTTAGTTCTCTGTGAAAGTAAAATAGAAGGGGGGCCCTGATGGTGAAGCATGGAGGGTATAGTGTCATTTTCTTCCTTAATGCTCCCTTTAAAAAAAAAAATTAAAAAAGGCACCAGCTACAAGCTTACAGGTGAACTCCTAGATGGGAATGGCCATGTCTGCAGGTTCCAAACTTCTTTTCAATGTTCTGATTTGGTTTGATCTGAGTGTGAAAATGCATAAGCAGCTGCTGTTCCCAAAAGTCTCCCCGAGCTTTTCTGCATGCGTGTTGGTGTGCAGGTGTTGCCTGTGCTATTCAGCTTGAGAGCAGTGATCCACAAACTTTAAAACCTTCAAACAGGTCTTGACCTGTGAAGCTGTAATGGCCCTTGGAGCCTTTACAGCCCATCAGGTGATGTCTGTTACACATTAGTCTGTAATAGCTCCAGAATAAATAACTTGATTTTTTTTAAAGTCAGTAATTATATCTCTCCGCAATGGAGTGCAATGGCTCCGCATGCTAAAATGCAGTTTTAAAGTAATGCAACAAGAGACTGTTTAATGTCTCTTGACAGTCTCGGTGCTGAGTGCAAGTCCTCTGCTTTCTTTCTGCAGCATTTTCTTTCTCATTGCTTACTCACATTACAGCATATCCATGCTACCAGGATCTGACATCTCACCCCAGATTCTCTGTGATGTGGCAAACAAGTACCTGATACTATGGGTCTCCTCAAAATAATGTTTTGGTCTTTCCCCATCACACCTGCTTTTCAGGAAGAGCTTCAGCTGATAATTTGCACTCATCTTAGTAGGGCTTTGTGCTCAAGAGAGCAATCTTGCCCTGGTAGGAGAAAGGACTAGATGATTTAATAGACTTTTTTTTTATAAGCATTTCTCTCTGTATCTGATCTTTTCACGGGATACAGTGCTGCCTGCATCCTAAGTTGGCATTTGGGTTTGCTACCCCCTACCTAAAATATATTTTCTTTCCCTATGGTTCATTCAATTATAACTCTAGGATATATCTTCTGGGACTGAGTAATTGGCTAGGTCAGAAGTAATCTTTATTTTCACTAGAGAGATGTTTACAAACTGATGCTGTAGTATCTCTTTAAAACCCACTGAGAATCTGATTAAAGGCCTGAGGATCTTCTGCAAAGATTGCCTGCTCCCAGTTGACTTGAAAGGGTCAGCATGCTGTCACAGTTTCGACGACTAAGAATTAACTTAAGGCTGATTCAAATGCTACTCTCTGTGTATAGCATTGATTGGACTGCTTTCAGATGGCAAGAGGTAACTTTATACTGTAGCATGTGTGAACTCCATTTAGTTAAATAGGAAAGCTGAATGAATATGGTTGCTTGTGGCATGGGAGCTTGAAGGTGAACGCGTTCTACCCTTTCTGCCCTGAATTAAATACTTCGGGGAGGGTGGGAGAGAAACATAATTCTCGTGGTAACATACTTGGGATACTACTGCTGCAGCTGTTCTTCACCAAGTACAGCTCCTAAATTTCACATAATCTTTTCTTCTTCTCTTCCCCTACGCACGGTCCACCCTGTCAGGTTGACCTTAACGGGATGGGATGGCTTGTAGTGGAAACGGCAGCAGAGTGCTCTTTTGAATGGAGAAGAAAACACCCAGACCCAATAAAATAAGTTTGGTGCGGCTTTATTGCTGCCCCTTTTTCAGGAATTGGTAGTAGCACTAAGATTTTTAACCTGGTTTCATGTGAGCATCAATGCTCAAAGGCATTATGCATTAATGTGGGAAACAGCTGGTGTTGACTCGCACAAAGCTGTGGGGTTTGTGGTGCCATGCTTCCAGTTGCTAGCCTTAGAGTAGCTTTTAAAAAGGCCCTGCTGAATGCAACCACCTGACATAATGATGTGCTCTGTGGGAAGCAATGCCAGGCTGCAAACTGGTGTATTCTAGCGCTGTCAGCGTGTGCGCCAAAGCAGGCAGTGCTGCTGCTCCTGCTGCAGCTGAGCCCATCGTGTGGAAGTTCTGCTGAGCACCTTAGGGAAAGACAACGGGTTGAGCTGAGGGGTGCTCCTGAGGACCTGCTTCTGCCTGCCAACCTCTCTACCCAGCCAGCGGTTGCCTCTAGCTGATGGAGCAACCAGGGAAGGTGTCCCACCAGCATTAGACCTTCAGCCAGGACGCAGTGAGAATCTTGCTGCTTCAAAACAAAGGTGGGGATTCCTGATTTCTTGCCTCCTGTAATGTCTGGTAAGATAAAGGGCTTTCTGGTGATGCAGTCACAGCACTAGGCCCTTCTTGGGCTTTCATAGATGCATCAGTGCTGTCCATGAGTGAACAATCTCAAGTGTTTGGTGCATCTGTGTTAAAGGGTTCAGATTTCCCTGGGCAAATTCTTGGCGATTCTTCCTAGTATTGTCTTGGAGTGAGTGCGACATAGCTGTGGGCCGGGACCTTAAGCTAACCTAAAAGCCTCGGTGTGGTTTTTTTCTTTTCCTTGCTTTTTTTTGGTCTTGCAACTGTTGTAATAAATCCAGGAGGAATAGATGCTGGAAATGCTGACAGGCTCTAAGAGCAACCAGAGAGGCCATGCTGCAGTAATGTACTGCTCAGCTTTAATTGTGCCCAGCACAATTTCTGTGTTCCCCGTGGGCAGTTACTGTGCAGTGCTCCTGCATCGTGGCCACGCTTGCATCCAGAGTTGCAATTTGCCAGTGGTCACTCTCAGAAGAAGAGTATGCCCTGGCAGGATCCTGAGCAAGCTGAAGGCGATAACAACTGCACCAGCCAAGGTAGAGGATAAGAGAATGATTTTGGCGTCTTCTGTAGGTGACCAACCATGAAGTCAGACAGTTTTCTATCTACAAGACTTGAAAAATTACACCAGAGACTGACAGTCTTGTCCCTCCCACCCCGCTCCTCCCCTCCCAGGCTGGAGGAGCCGCTGCCTCATGGTCACTGTAGTTTAGTTGTGGCATGTTTCACTGTACGCAACTGGATCCATTTTCTGTACAGTAAACAAAGCTCTGATTGCCTCTTCGGACAAATGTTTTGACCACCTTTTGCCATTATAAAGATAAACTTTTTATCAAATTAAACAGTGCATTGAACTAAGGAGCTGTGGACATGTCACAGTAGCCCCCGTGCTACACCTGATGGATACTCAGTGTTTGCTTTTGCTTCTTTTCATACTGTCTTCTTTCTGTTTGGGACAATTGGCTCCTTACTCATCACTGAGCAAGCACCATGTGTTTAAGTCTCAAATGATGACTTGTTTCCCTCCCATCCCAAGGAAGTAGATAAAAATTTGAGGTCAGCAAACCCCTTGCCAAATCCTGATCTGTACTTAGGGTTTCTCAATATGTGCTGTTCTCATTTAGTTTGTAAGCTTACAGCACTGACTCTCCAAAGAACACTCCTTGGTGATGAAAGCAGGTATTTCTTGGTCTTGGCTTAAGGTTCCATTAAATCTACAGAGCAAGCCAGCTGTGAAGATTTTTTTGCTGGTTCCTGCTACAAGAGAGTCATGTGAGTTGTTACTACAGTACCAGCTGTAAACAGCTGTGTAAAATGACAAGTCTCATTTTGTTTCAATTAAATGAATACGCTTCAAATGGTATTAACCTAGTTAGAATTTTGCTTATCAAAGCAAGATCTGTAAAGCAAGCCAGGTAAGTGCATATTACTGTTTGAAGTTGCACGAGAATGCAGGAGGAGGAGTTGATTTTGAACTTTCCTCACACTGCATATCATGATCAAGTGCTTGAGGCAACTTTAACATCTGAATGAGCTTGTCATTAAAGGAGTAGTGTTGATAGCAGGGCTGTGCTTACTCAGCATTTCTCTGCAAGCTCTCGGAGCGCTCCTTCCACCTAAGCGTTTACCCTTCAGTTTAGCAGAGATGTCTATCCAGTGAAGGAAAGGTCTTACACATCCTGCGGATGCTGAATGACAGTATTTCCATGAAATAAATGCTGAAAATGTTTTTCATGTCCTGGAAGAAATCACTAAGACATCATGTAGGAAAGAAAACCCAACAGGACTTGACCCTGCTTGTGTTTATGTTTGTTTGGTACTATGCTATGTAAGGCAGTGTATGCATACAGAGTAGCAAGAAATAATCTCTAAGGTAGAATGTTTGAATTAAAAGGTTGAGAAGGACAATGAAAATAAATTAACTTTCCCAAAATAGCAGCATTTTGGTAATCTGTGCTGGGATGAAATTCTGGTCTCCAGATCTCAGGCCTGAACACTAATGCTGAACTGCAAAAAAACCTCATATTAAGTTCATGTGATTCTTGCTTCAGTACCATACCCAAGGGCAGATCAGCATGGGTGCTGGCTGTCAGTCTGTTTCCAGTTTACTTTGAGAGTAAGTTTTTGTGTTACACTGTGTCAAATGCTAATCTGGCTAAGGCTTTCTGTATCGCTTATGCAATTTAATATGTCATCCTCACCTTCCCCCTTGCTGGATTTACTCTACTATATAATGTGTATTATGGCAAAGTGTTTTTCCTCTAAAATAGAGAGAAACAATTTGGGAACAATGCGCAAACCACATGAAACACACGCTCTACTGGAAGATTGGTTGACAGCAATGTTTTAAAAAATATTCGCAAGGAGATATGCAAGAAAGCACGTAAGTATCTTTGGAAATGTTAAAGTAAACTGGGTCTTCGTGTATGGGAGGAGATAAGTGTAGTCAGCTAGTGGGGGAAAAAGGAGGAAAAGGGCATGCATGGGTTGGAAGCAGGACACACTGGGGTTTTTTATGAGTTTCGGGTATTACTGGAAGAACTGATACAGATGTAAACAGAAGTTACGTGGAACCTGCCATTTTTAAAATGTACACAGAAAAATATTCCAAACTAGTTAAAGGTTTGTCAACATTTAGTCTTTATTTTACATGATGACCAATCAACTAGTATTTAGTCTTCTCCTGGGTCTTGTGTCATTTTAGCTGCTTTTCCATAGGGTCCCTCACAGGAACTGGATGTGAAGAGAGAAGTAGGAGGTGGCAAGTGTAGCGTTGCTCCTCTTTGAGCCGCAGCCCCGTGCAGAAGGCTCAAAAGGGCTGTTTCATGGCCAGCTCTGCTGCGGGGTAGCGGGGTGCTTGCAAGCACTCAGTGCCTTCAGCCCTTGGTGGCCATCCTGCGGGACGTGCCGTGGAGGGAGCTGGTGGTGTGTGCTGGCACGGAGCTGGGAGACGGGAGCCCCTGCTGCAAGCCACGGGCAGCTGAAGAGCCACCACGGGCAGCCGCCAGCCAGGGTGTCTCATAACCTGACCAGCTCTACCTCGCCTGAGGTGCTTGGCACGGAGGCCGGGTCTTGCTCCTGCTTGAGAATGCATGGCTGAAAGGCATGGTTTGATGTGCGGAATAAAGAGAGGAGGAGCAGAGAACTTCCCAAGCGCTGTGGCAGAGCCCTCCTCCTGTTTGCCCCGTGCCAGCTGTGATGCGAACCCACAGTCTGTGCTTCACCTGGAGCTGCGGCCATTTGCCTTCTGCATCTGAGGAGCACGTCCTGCTTTATACCTTCATCTTCCCGACTTCTTTCAGACATCTGTGTGGCTCTGTACTCATCCTGCCTCTTCAAAAGATAAAAATCTTCATTTCTCCCTCCATTTCTGAAGAACTGAGATTCTTGAGTCCTTGAATCATTTGACTTGCCCTCTGCTATGCTGCCTTTGCAGCATCCCTTTTATATAATCACCGCTGCTCACAGTATTCTGTAATACAGCCCCACTCCTCTCTCTAATAGACTGCTATGATGTCCATGACTTACATCCCTGAATTTTCATTACTGCTACAAAGACTTTTATGCACTTTAAAAGGGAACAGATGGATTCTTCCCTATTTTGGAAGAGATCATTCGTGCCTGTCCACCTTCTCAAGTTCACCTATTTTCATTACTTTAACTTAAAATGATTTGTGGAGCCTTCTGAGCTCTCAAAATTAAACTGGAGCCTGAATAAGATTTGAACCTAGATTTTCCTCATCTAACCTAAAGTAGATGATAGCTTCAAGGGAGGACCCAGAGAATAGTTCATTTTGGTTATAGTTCAAAACAGTAGTCAGTCTGTTCTTTCCCACTGTGCTCTTTCAGAGTTGCTCCAAGGAAGCTTACAAAGAGCCCTTCTGAGATGGAAGTGGGAACAAAGTGCTAATTGTTAAATTATCTTTTGTCCCTGTAAACCTAAGGAAAATCATCTGAAGGATGTTAGTTGCATACAGAGTATTTCTGTCTCCATCCAGTGTTAAGTAGTCTGGTTTAGAAAACCTTAGTTTTGTCCTTTGCAGTTCTCAATAGGCTTTTGCACTCAAACAATATGGACTCTAGCAGGTGGCATTTTTGGCAGATGACCTCTTCTCGATACCAGGATGTTCAGAAGTTGCCCTTTCTCATCTTTTTCAGAACTATTAAAATAAGAGGTGAAGGGCGAATGTACTACTAATAGGGTGAAGATGCACTAAGATCTTAGACGGAAGAAAATCAAAATATCGGTTTCCAAAGAATTGAGTAACTGGTGAAGAGCATGGTCTAATAGCTGGGTATAGTAACTAGCAGCACTTCTCTCTAGAAACAAATGATGCAAACTTACAAGAGCGGGTCTTCTGCTGTGGCAGAGGTTAATTATACGAGTGGTTCTGCAAGTCGCAGGCTTTTTCTTCTGTGCTCTGCTCACATTTGCCTTTCTGACGTGAACTGCAGTAATATGCACAATTTACGTGTCTCTGTCTGATTTTGGTTAATTGTAGTAGTAATTACTAATTTCCAACCCTTGACCTGCTTTTTTAATCGCATTTTTTAAATGATCTTTTTGTGCCATTTTAGATTTGGTGTTTGGTTTTTAATTTAGATAAATTATGCTAAAGTGTTCTTGAGAGCGCTGCACGCTGAGGTCAAAAGCTTTATCTGCGCAGTGCCCATTTTCTTTAACCTATTTTAATAATCGTAGCTGCTTTCTTTAATGGGTAGCTTTTGTCTGAACTATGCTAAATCTGTCCTGTTTAGACCAGGCTGCTGACGTAGCAGTAAAACAAAGTGCTGCGGAGCGGCCCTGAGGCTTCGGGATCAGCACCTGGGTCAGGGAGGCTCTGGGGCCGGGTTTCCCTCCCGGCACAGCTCCCAGCGCGCCCAGCCCCACAGCTCCCAGCGCGCCCAGCCCCACAGCTCCCAGCGCACCCAGCCCCACAGCTCCCAGCGCACCCAGCCCCACAGCTCCCAGCACTCCCAGCCCCACAGCTCCCAGCACTCCCAGCCCCACAGCTCCCAGCGCACCCAGCCCCACAGCTCCCAGCACTCCCAGCCCCACAGCTCCCAGCACTCCCAGCCCCACAGCTCCCAGCACTCCCAGCCCCACAGCTCCCGGCGTGCCCAGCCCCACAGCTCCCCTGACCTGCGCCTCTGCGAACGCCCAGAGAGGCGCCGTGGGCCTGTGGTGCTCGGCAGCCGCCCCAGGCCCGATCTTCAGCCTCCCACCGTCCGTTTGGCTGCGCTGGCACCTCGCCGGCCTTGTTGGAAAGCCTTTCCCCTCCCCTTTTGCCAGTAAGCAATAGGCAAACGCCGGTGGCGGCTGGCAGCGGCCAGGGTCCCTCGCCATGCCGACGGCACGGCCATCCCGCGGGGCGAGCGGCTCCCGGCCTCCCGGCCTGCTGCGTCTCCCGAGCTGAGGCGTTTAAGGAGCAGAGCGATGGCCAGGCGTCCTCGTGAGCGGCAAGGGCCCGTTGTCGGCCTTCTCGCGGGAGGGCTCTCGGCGTTTCCTGAAGGGACGCGCTGCTTTATCCCTCCGCTCTCCCCAGACGTGCAAAAGGGCGTACGTGTTTACGGGTAGAGGGGCAGTTCGCTTTGGCTGTTTGTGGTAAACCGTGCTAGATTTCACGCAGACCGGTTTTCCCACCTTTCTCTCCTCCTCCTCCTCTTGCTTTCGATGGGGAAAGTTTAACAGGGTGTGATGTTTTCGAACTTGGAAACAGGCATTAAAGAGCAATTAGCTGGCCGGCCTCCCTGGATAAAACAGAGAAAGCTTGCCAAAGATGATCTTGTCTTTAAACATTTGTACAAATCTCTTGTCAAATATAGAAGTAATTGCCTTTTCCCCCCCTTTTTTTTTCCCTCTTTCCTCAACCACTTTCAGTCCTGCATCTGGTTTAATATAATGGGTGTTTGCATGAATGGCTTAGTTAGCCAGGGTGGTAATAAAACACTTTAAATTTATTGTGACATTTGGATTTAATTAAAAAGTACACACTTAGAAAAGTAAAACATAATGTGTAGAAGGAGTCAGGAAGATTTTCTCCTTTTCTTCCAAAAAGCTAATTAGAGTTGTATTTTAAATTGTTTATGTGCTGCTAATCATTGTAATAAATCATTTATACTGAGAAAGACACACTCTAATGTGCTTGTGTAACTGTTTATGCTCTCAAGTTTCTATCATGAACAAATTGATCTGGAAGTGAATTTATTAACCACTAGGGAAGAAATCATTAGTGCTTTCTCTAAATATTCCCCAGGTACACTTTTATTATAGTAGTTTACTGTTTTAAGTAAAAGTAACGTTACAGGGCCTTGGTTGTAATTATGATGCAAATTGACTTTCCGTCATTTAAAAGGAGGGAAAACTGCCTTTTTGCTGGTAATATATATCTATGTCGTATATGCCAGAGTGTGTCACAGCTTCCAAAGGTTTTTTTGCTGCAAACAAAACGTAAACTCGTGCTTTCAGGGGAACTAGCTGTGGGGACTTTATGGAAGTTTTAAAATAATCCAGTGGAAAGTTTAATCTCTTTAATCTACCTGGCCTTTGTTAAAGGATCTTAGGTCAAGGTAAGCATAGCCCATCACGTTAAATCTTTTGCATCTGGCAGCACACTTAACACTTACAAAGCAACTTGGTGCTTTCAGAGTGCTAGAGACCACTTGAAATCTCTTGGAGATAACTAGCGTTGCTGTTCTCTGTCACCGGTGAAGACACCAATGCAGAGATTTTCATGTGGGAGACCAGTAGCAGAACTGCAATTATAATCTGAGATTTTCTGGTTTGTGGCGCAGTTCTTAATCCAAACTGGGGAGCTGCTGGCATCCCAGCTCTTCCCGAGGGTTTTTTAAGGTGGGCTCGTCCTGCGAGTCTGGAGGTGGTTGCGGAACCGAGTGCGAGGGCGCAGGGAGCTGTGGTCCCTGGGGATTTGCAGCCCGCTGGCTAGCACTGAGGAACAGCTTTCATATTTGGAGGTGTTGCTGAATTAGTTTTCAACACCCGTATTTCCCCCATGGTAGTAAATTGCATTTCCCGCCCTGCCCAAGAAACCAAATCTGACCATCAAAAGCTCCAGTTAACACTAGTAGGTTTTGTGGGTGCTTTTTAAATTTAGCTGCTATTATTTGAGTACTGAATTATTTATTTACAAGTCTAGCATCAGGCCACCGGGCGGGAATACCCACAACATGTAGATTTATATAGTTGACTAGATGGTTAGGCATTTTTATTTGAAGTCCTCAAAACTGTGAACTACAGTGTAACTTGATGGGGAGGTTTAATTTTCTATGGGATAGTCTTAATTTAAAAACAAACCAACCAACCCCCACAACTAACCAGAGTTCCAATGTCTGGTAAAGCAAACAGTCTGCAGCTCTTACCAGCAGAGAAAGGAGAGTCAATATGAGTAAAACTGTTCTTTTTAATGCATATATTATTTGGAGGAGGTGACTTAAAAAGGAGAGCCGGGAGGATGCACATGGAGCCCATGAGAGGCAGCTGCAGAACGCAGTGGCACCAGGAGAGGAACGGAGCCAGGGTTAAGCTGGAACCAGAAGCAAGGACTGCTTGCACCTTCACAAGGGAGCTTTCCAAAATCACTGGCTGTGGAAGCTGCAAACCACTGTGCTGAACTGCCCCTGGGATTTCAGCTTGTTTCTCCTGCACAACCTTACTCAGGCCGTGTGTGTGCTCCCACCCTTCGCATTTAAACATTCGGTCGGTCTGCGTGTGAGCTGTCTCCGTGCTCGGTGGAGGTGTATTGACGGCTTACCAATTCACGTCAGCGTTTCCACAGCTGAGAGTGTTTGAAGGATTTCATGGCTGATGTGTGCGTGCAGGTATGTGAGAAAGACCTCCTGTTGCCTTGAGGAGTTAGGCACTGGGCTTTGGGCCTTATGTATCCGCACTTTTATTTTTACTATTTTTTTTTAAATATAGTGCTTAGCTGCTCATGGTTGAGTTAATGTTATTTTTTTCTCCTTAGCCTTAGGGAGGTTCAAAAGTGACAAACGCTTGTGTATCAGTCCTGGCCACATGCATGCCGTGCCACCAGCAACCTGTAGGCACGTGTGTGTATGTGTGAAGAATTTATTGGTACTTCAGTTACACAAATGTCACCAAAGTGTCACCAAAAGAATCTATTTCTAGATTTTCCCCTAAACAAACAGTTTTCTCTCACAAGATCAAGATGTTTATTTTCTGTCTCCTTTTAGACAATATTTCTGATGTGTTGGTTTAAAATCCAGTAACATTACACACATTTTGCTTGCAAAGCGTGAATTTTTTTGAGACTTCTAGCTATTCATTTTTCCAGAAACCTACTATAGAGTGTTCTGCCACATTAGGTTTCCCTAATAATCCATGGGAGGATGTGATCAAGATCTATTACTGCCTCTCGATGTGGACGTCACCAAATTCTGTGAAGGAGCTGTAGTGGCAATTCGCTTTGCTGTTTGCAGGTGTTTAAATCTGTATTTGGAAAGCCTTGCTGTACCAACTGGGCTTCAGAACTGTAAGGAATCAAAGGATGTCTTGTGTCTTCTAGGAAATGTGGATTTTTTTTTTTTTTTTTTTGTCATCTTTAGATCCTTTTATGGCCATTTTCAGAGCGAAATAAGAGGCCTTCAGTCATTTCGTATTCTGCTGAATCTGACACTTAGAAATGTAAACGTGTCTATCAGAATGCCATTAATTGAGAATAATAAATGTCCCTTTATATGCAATGTCTTTATATAGAGGTGACTCCTGCTGCGATTCCTAAAGGCATTTTTCCTTCAAAGCACAAATATATCAGCACTTAAAGCAGCATTTGATATCCTCTTGCCGTTCCTGCAGCCTGAGCCTCTGCATTGCCGCAGCTTATTTTTCTTCTCTCGACACTTTACAAGGTGTGCCATATTCAAACGTGGACCTTCTCTGCAGAAGTGTCCATGAATTAATGGAACTCAGAAATAGCCAGTGGCAGTTTTACAGAAAGTCCCAGAATTCAGAACTGGCTTGTCCTTTGGCAAACAGAGGCTGAGGGAAGGGGACCAATGCAGCCACATAATAAATGTAATTCGTGGAACAAAGTTGGTGCCCATTTACCCCAGTGGAGCTGATGAGGACAAGTTGTTCTCTGCCACCACTTGCTGTGTAAGAACAGCTTTTGTGTGCAGTCTGCTCATGCAGCTTGGAGCTTGTGTAAAAGTGTTAAAGCATCTTGAAGGATACAAACTGTATCTGCAAGCTACTTAAATACGTAGCCTTGGAGAACCAGGTCTGTAGGTTTTTAAGTAAAGCTCTGTTGTAATTTCAGACTCTCTTAATAACCTTGATGCATACCAGCCTGGTAAGATTCAATACCTCCTCTTTAAGCTTCATTTTTTTCTCCTTGCTTGTTAAAAATTCCTTGCACCTGGGCAAGAAATTACCCAGCTTGACCCTTCTAATTGTAAGACTTTTAAGATGTTGGCATCCCAAAACAGGGGGACGGTGGCTCTTGTGTGACGTGGCAGGAGCTTTTCCTGGGTGTGCGAGAGTGGTTCTAGATTGCAGAAATGCTGGGGAAATTAGCGCTTCACAGTTTAGGATGAAAATGAGGTAGACCCTGTTCATGACGAGCAAAAGTGAGTAATGATTTTAATATATTAAGGCGTAAGAGGTGGGGACACAGGATCACTCTGATTTTATCATGTGGAATGGGAAGAAGTGGTCCCTTGGTTTAACTCTTCACTGCCCTCAGAGGAGGGTAATGTGCAGGTATCCATGCTGATTCAGACCTTAACAGGGTGATATATAATGTTGCAATGTATTGGTTCAAGTAAAGCTAGCAAATGGAGCTGTGATGAAGACATCCATGAACTGCACACCAAAGACTGATCATTCTCTGGTGATTATAATGCAGAATATCTGTCTTAAATGCTAACTGTGGGATGCAGCTTTACCATTTTTTATGCTCTGTAACAAAAAATACGAGCTCAGGGGTATATTAGTATGATAATACATTAATATAAAGTACACCTTTTTCTGGCAAAAATAGGCATTCCTCCCACCACAACTGAAGAGCAGAGAGGATACTGTCTGTGGAGGTTTGCATATTGTACTGCAAGTGTATTTTGACACTAGAAACTGAAGAAATGGGAAACTAGATATGTCTGGGGAGTAACTACTAATCTAAGTGTCAGGTTTGATACTGGCAGACTCTGTGGAACCAGTAGCTCAAATCTCCGGAGGGCTGGCAGAGCCCTTGACCTTCGCAGCAGCAGATGAACTGTTGTTATTGCTGAGGGTTGACCTCGGAGAGAGGGATGGTCAAATCTTAAACGTGGAAGTGGTGCCTGTTTTGCATAGATACAGGATGTCTCAGAGCACTAAGACACAGGAAGCGTTTCCCCTGATTTTCTTGGCCATTTAAACAGTGCTGTCTGCATGCTGCCTGTTGGCTTCACTTCTCGCTGGAGATGGCCATGTTTCATCCCTCCGGTTGTCTGTGGTTGCAGTATGGGGGTCTCTAGGCAAGAGATGTGCAGTGTCAGCACTGGATGCGTATTTTAAAAAATAAAATTTTCTGATTGTTCAGGCTCTAGGAATAGTTTGTGGTGGAGCTCATTAAAAAAAAAGTAAATATTCTGGAGGTACCCCACTTGCATCGTTGGTGATATCATATAAAAGTGACAAGTTTTTGCTTCCCAGAAGTCAGTGTGTCAGTTGTGAAATCAACTGTAGGCCTCTGAACACAAGGTAAGTGTCCATCACTTAAAGTTAGCCAGCTGTCCTACTGACAGACTAGAGAGAGCCTAGCAAGTCCAATGTCAACCCAGCACCATCTTAGTGGTGGCACCTACAGGGAGAAGCTGAGGGAATCGGGTTTTCCAGCCTGGAGAGGAGAAGGCAACGGGGAGATGTCACCGCCGGGGGGTTCAGAGACAACTGAGCCAAACTATTCTCCAAGGGGAGCAGAAGCTCTCACCCGGGAGAGGAATTCGTGCCAGGCACTTCCACGGGAAAATAACCCGTGCCCCAGGCGCTGTCGGCGGGGGCAGGCAGCGGGATGGTGGGACGGGCGGTGGGTGATACAGTGATGGTCCCAGTATGACACTGGGAGGAGGAACGGGCTGTCAGCTTCCTGGGCTGCGTTGGCTTTCAGCGCAGATCTGCCACTCCTCTTGTGCTGCCTGATGGACCTGTTTGGGACTGCGGCCAGGTTTCAGCTGCAGTAGGTTTGGGAATGAGGTGAAAATAAGGCTGAACCTGCATAAAAAGTGAGAAATCTCTGGAGAAGTCTTCAGCTGTTTAATTCTCTGAAAGCAGTGGCAATTGCACACCCGGCAGTTGCTGTGAAATTGCTGCTACGGATAACCAAAAATGGGATAGATTTTTTTTACTTGAACTTTGGGGTATCTGAAGTGCAGATATCTATTCTTTTTCACCCGATTCCTCTTTGTAAGCAGTTCAGTTAAGGACTCAAATGGATCTTGGGTTTTGCAAATACTCATTCACATACTTCCATTAGGTATTAGAACCGGAGCAGATGTTGTTTCTCCTTATCAGATTTTTGGTTTGCTGTGAATTGGGAATAAGCACACTAGTGGTATATAAAGATGAAGTAAAATAAATTAAGATTTCTGTATGCACATTATCACTTCAAATACTGTTAGCACTCAAAAAAAAAAAAAAGAAAAAAAAAAGACCTCCTAGCACTTGAAGTAACAAATTACTCATCTTAGGCTTTGCTGTGGCAGATCATGGCTTGCTTTAAAGTAACATTCTTTTTTTCTGTGCTTAGATAATTTAGACACTCCTCTGAAAAGAGGTACCACATGGAGTGCAGTAGAGTTGAGGTACATTGGAGAAAAGGATTACATTTTGCATGTGGAAGCAATCAATGTAGGCTATAGATAAACGACATGGGTTTAGAGCGATCATTGCTGCTACAGCTTGATTATTTTTCTCAGGGACAGGCGCTGACTCTCTCCTTCCTTTGAAGAACTACTGTACTCTTGTCTGCACCATATTTTATATAGCATTTGTGCTGACTTCTGTTCTTCCACTTCTATTTGCCTCCCTTTCTCACCCAAGAGCAGGATGCTGCAATCGTGTAACTTCTAAGTCTTCAGCAGTGGCAACAGGCCGCTACAACAGGTTATGACAGGGGCACCCTATGGCCTATGAAAATACCCATATCGTGCACTTCATGCATATAAAAGCGTCTGTTCCAGAGCTTTAAAAATGAGGGTTGCAGAGAGGCTGATGTGGTCTTGGGAGCAATCAGAGCTAGGAATAACGTAGGGTTGTTCAGGAGCTCTTTAGGTTAATAAGCAAATGTTTGTAGCTGTTTCCTCGCTGAAAGGTGCGCTGAGAGCGAGCTGGGGTTGTTCCCTTGACCTGTGCAGCAGAAAAGAGGAGGGCATGGCAGGGCTGGAGCCGTGTGCTGGGAAACCAAGGCTTGCTTCTTGTGCTCCAGCTAGATGTCCAACCATATTTCTCGAGTACTGCATTCGCTTTATGAAAAGGCAAGGCAGGGAAAGAAGGAGTCTAATACGATTTGGAAGTAATAAGGTGGACTTTGCAGCAGTCCTGCCCTTAATGACTTTTATTCTCACAAACCCGGTTTACAGATATTTATAGTCTGTGAACTTTTTCTTGAAATACCAAAATATTTGTAGCTATTTTCTTTTTTTTCTTTTGAGGGGGAATGAATTACCTGGTGTCATTTGACACTGGTGGATATGTTTCTTTCTTTGATAAAGAGCAAATTTTCTTTAGATTCAGTTTCTTGAACTTGTAGGAAAATGTATAGCATTGAAATGCTAGGAATTTATCTAAATAGCCAGTGTGAGGTGAAAAAGCTCCCTCCGCTCTAATTGGCATGGCCCAGTGAAAGCCAGCTCGTGGGCTGCCTCCCTCGCCAACTGCCCAACCTCGTGGCAGATTGACATAATTCCCCCGACCCTGGGGAACCATAATAGAGCACTCCCTGAAGTGCTCAAAATCCTGAAGGGAAATTAGGATCTCTCTTTTTTTTTTTTTTTTTTTTAAATGGGGTTTCTGGAGTGCTTATGTTCATCCAAAGGACTGGGGGCTATTAAATAGAGGGGGTTTTAAAGGTTTTTCTAATTGCCACACTTCCTCCTTCTCCCCCCCTTTTAAGTGGCTTTGGACAGTTGCAGAACTTTGATTGTAAATTTGTCTAATCTCTGGAGATATCTAGGTAGGGAAAACTGTTGTAACTGAAAATGGGTCTGATTTTTTTTTCCTTTCTTTCATTTTAATAGATATGTTTAGTCTACTTTAAAAGCTTTCTGGAGAACCTTTTATAAATGGCTAATTTAAGCTTGTCAGGTTTTAATTATAATCTCTCTATACACAAGTTAAGATGCTTAATGCTAGTGAAAAGTTCTGAATACAAAGCAAACCTGTGTCAAGTTGCAGAGTACTCTTACCCATCTTAATTGCTTCTGGTCTGAACTTTAACCTTAACTCTCCCATCTGTCTTACACATTCCCTTCTCTCATCACAACCACTTTCTTTCTGTACAGTGCTGAGGATCTGTCTTAATTCTGCAGGATTTTTAGTCTGGCAAAAACGTGCCATCAGGCTGTGGATGTTCAGCTCCTTCTTTATCCCGCTGCAGCATGATGCGTGTTCCCGGAGCGCAACCCTGCTGCCCCGAGTAGCCCAGAGTACGTCCCTACCCCTGCTAGAATGGGACTGCTATAGAAGCTATAGGAGAAGTGCCTTGGGTCCCGAATGTCGTGACAACTTCTGGTCTCAGTTAAAATATCCTCCCAACAGCATCAGTAGGGCTTTTTGTTTGCAGTTTTATGGGTGTTTTCTTAGGTAGTTTATTTCTTTTTAGAACTGTTGTCTGCCTAATTTTCTAGCCATGACCCAGCCTTTGTGGGAAAGGCTAGTTGCATCTTTTTCTTAGATAAGAACGAGTTTCATTCAAGCTTAGAAAATTAGCCTTGAAAATACTCAGTCAGTGCAGATTCCTTCTGGAGAGTGCATTTAAAAGTTTGAATCCAAAATTGATTTGGAAGTACTCTAATCTAAAATAACCCTGATGTTAGCATTGTTGTGCACAACTCCTGCTAGCCCTGGCGTTCCGGTTCAGCGCACTGGCACACAGTTCCCTGATGCTGTGAAATTGAGACTCATCTGGAGATACAGACTTTTCTAAAAAGGATTGCAGGGCACTTAAGACTCCTTATTTCATTAGTTCAGTGAAGGAGTTCTTCTCAGCTGTCGGGAATCTCATGATGAGGTGGACGAAAACTGAGCAAATCAAGCGGTAGAGACTCCCATGGAAATGGAGCGGAGGAACTGCTGCTCAGTAAGATTTTTGGCCCAGAAGTGTAGTGGTTTTGGGGCTGAAGATTAGTGGTTTAGAATTTCTTTTTAGTCTGAGGTTTCAGGCAAGGCATTAGTAGATACATATCTGGCCAGACTTCAGGAGGTACATTTCAGGAGGCTTTTGGTTCTACACACTGGGCTAGGTCATATGCTATTTTTTTTTCATCGTTTTTAATCAAGTGTAACCATCGGCATCTTCATGTCTGTTGGTGAGAATTAAATGGAGCATAAATAACTGAATTGAAGAGCAGACTTCCACTTTAAGGGGGTCGGTTGCTGCATGAAGCAGTGGAAATGATCTAGAGGAGCAGGATGCATTGAGGAAAAGAGTGAAGTGTGAGTACCATCCAAAGTGCAGGCAGCAGGTCATAAATTCTTGTAGTGGTGGTGGTCTGAAATTCAAGGAATAGGATTAGAGAGCTACTGCAGGTTAATGAAAACGGTTCCCTTAGGATCAGCTTGAATTCAACTCAGTGGTCAACCGTAAGAAGAGGAATGTCTTGTGCAATTCCAACTTCTCATCCATATTCTGAAGACTGCGATGCTCCTGAATGCTTAATAGAGTAGAATATGCTCTGTTACGGTATGTTTCATATGACTTCTAAGATGCTTTAATGCAAACTAAATGTCATGCTGACTTGCCCCAAACCCTTAGTGCTCACTTTATTCTGGAATATATGGTGAATTGCAGCAGAGTTTTCAAAGCCTTTCTGGGGCATTTCACAAAAAAAGAAACACAAGAAAAAAAAAAAAAAGTCTTGCAATTTTACTTGGGTCTTTCTTGTTGTCCAGGGTAATAGTGCTTAAATCCTGTCTCTATACGTCACCTCAAAGGAACTCATTATAGAATGAGTATACAACAGCTCATGCCAAGAAACCACTTTTAATTCTTATCAGCATAATTTCTTGTAAAGAAGGGTAGTATTAATGGCCAGCTGTGGCTTGTGAGCCCTGACTTAATCAGTTGTGAGTAACAAAAATTAGTTTGAGGCATATAGTTACTAGCCAACTGCAGCTATAACAAATGTTTAATGAACAGTGTTGCACTGGGGTCCGCATACCTTTCCCTGTGAATGAAAGGGGAAATGGCCAAGAGCAGGACTTTCTCTGTCCTAATTGTGGTAGCAAAATGGGGTAGAGTAAAATCTGTGGAAGCAAACTGTGGCTAAGTAAGGCTTAAGCTAGACCGCAGTAAACAGAAGAACAGAAGCAATGAAAGTATTTAGTCTCTGCTCTCTGTGTCTTTTCTATCTTCATGGCATTAAGGGGACAACAACTTTAGCTGGTATTATTTGCAAGATACAGCAAGTTCTTTCTGACAAACTTCACCCTGCCCTTTTTCTAGTCGTGAAATATTAAGCTGCCGGAGCAGCTGAGTGAGAAGGGTGCTGTGCTCTCTGGGGTCAACAGTGGGATGGGAAGGGTGGTTCCAATTGTTGGTAGGCTATTCTTTGTATAGACATCGAGGGTCTTTGTTAAACTGCATGCAAGGCCAGGATATCCAGGGACCTCCTGTAGTCTGAGCATCTGCATTACAGAAGTCATGGGCTTTTGTCTGGTCATTCTCAGACAGGAGCTGTAATTGAGCAAAATGCACTCCTGTCCTTTTTCTGGCTTCTGCTGGAAAGGGCAAGACAGTGCTGGTGTCCCTCCCATCCCACTCAAACTCTCCTCTGCCTCCCAACCACCTCTGGGTGGGCAAAGGAGTTTAGAAGGGAGCAAGGCAAACCTTTTAGGAGCTGGTGGTAGGACTTTCAAAGTAATTTCAGGCCCCTGAAGTCTGGCTAGGCATTGCTGTATTGACTGCAGGTGTAGTCCAGATAAAACCAGTAAAGTTGCACTAGATGTGAACTGGTTTTGGCACCTTTTCTGAGACATGTTCAGGAACAGCTGAAGCTTACCAAAGCACCTCCGCAAATTCCATGGCTTTCCTATGTTGTGAGCATTTCAGGAGGTTGTATAGTGTCATTCAAAACTTCAGAGCTTGCAAAAGGTTAGGGTATTGTTTATATCCACAATGATACAAATTCGGCTTCCAAAATCAGTAATTATTTATTGGTTACTTGCACAGTGATCACCAATGCAAAACTGAGATTGAGAGTCTCCACACCCGGAGACTTAAAACGGAAACTTGGGACTGTGACCACCTTGGCCCCTCTCTTACACAACAGGAAAAACATACCACTTTGAAATATTGAGGCGGGGGGGGGGGGGGGGGGGGCAGGATGCTCTCTTAACCTTGGTTTTTCTTCGATACTTTCATGAGACAAAATTCCAGTCTGCTTTATTTTTTAAGTCAGCAAACTGATTATATATTGTAAAAGATCAGTGTTTTCATGGGTGAGTAGTAATTACTGAGTAATGGCTTAAAACATTTCCTGAAGGAACATAAAGCTGTTTTTAAAAGTCAAGAGTACATTAAAAGGATTACCATGTAGATTTGATTTTTAGATAACACTAAAATGGATCCCAAATGGACTTACGAAAAGGGATGCTATCTCTTTAATGGAAAGTGCATGGTCTGACAGCTCAGCATGCAAATGGTCCTACAAAGGACTGTCTGTTGTGTTTTTTCCTTTCAACAAGAAGAGAAGGAAATAGCTCTCCTTGCCCTTCTCCTTTCAACTTTTAATAGCAGATGGGTTGGTCTGGTTTTGCTAGGGAAGGGAGAAAAGGCTAGGTTTGGGGAATAACTGCATCCTTCTGAATCACCAGGGAAGTGTATTTCACGACTTCTAGAAGGTCAGCAGCAATTGGATCTCTTACACGGATTGCATTAAGTAGACAGACTCCCTCTGTAGTCTCTATAGGTGAATTTTTACTCGTCTCTTGCAAATGAAGAAAATACGCAAATAAATTATAGTCCTTGTCTATTTATTGTACTAATCTTGTGCAGGGCATGAGCATCAATGCTTGGCTTTGCAGTAAGTTTGGACAGGGGCAGGAGGGGCTGTTAGTTTCATACTACAATAACTTGCAATCACTATATAGCGTTTGCTATTTCAGAGTTGCCAGCGCAACTTTCTGGTGATTGATGGTGTAAAATATGCTTTCGGCCTGAGTAGGATTTGAGAAACATTTAAAAGAGTATATTCATATTTCATTAAATACAGAGCACCAGGATTCCAAATTCTTTTGTGGTATTGCACAAATTATTATAGGCTCCAAAAGTCTTGAGAAATTTCTATAAGCCTGTGAAAGCTTTAGATTGGATAGTCATCATTGCCTGCATTAAGGCCTGTGACAGATTGCTTCATCAGTGTACACAGAGCAGAACATCAAATGGCCATTTGGCAGTGGGCACTGAAATTCTATTAAGGTTGCCGAAAGCTTAGGTTGACATTGTATATGTCTGCAAAGAGGCAGAAGAAAAGATGATGATGATGATGATCGTGCAATGATATAGTTCTATTCTCCTTAAAATATTCACATATATAGCATACCAAATCTGTCAGGGTGATGTTAATGTTTCACTGCTAAACCTGAGCTCTGCTACATCGCACATCTTTGCTTATGTCTTGAAACCTCAGTAATAATATGTTAAACAGTGCATTTTAACTGGAAGATGAGAATTGTGTAGTATTTCACGTATGCCTGGAAATAATTGACTTGAGTTTTTACTTCTCAAACACTCTTTGGGATTTTTAACTTGATATAGGGTTTTTCTATTTGATTTTCTTTGCTTTTTCAAAAGGGGGGGAACAAAAAACTCCCTGTATTTAACATTGGTACAAAGGTTATTCTTCAATGAGCTGGAGAGCAAAGGATGAGTTCTTACCTTTGTGGCCATTTGACTCGGAGACTCTTTTTCCATTGGGTTGCTTTGACACCCACCCCCCTGAATAGAAAACTTAAGCTTAGTGTCTTTTCAGTGGTAACCTGCAAATTGATGGAATATTGAGGAATATGGGATAAATTTCAGGCTAGTCATCCCTAATAATAATTTTCTCATCTGTGATGTTCTTATACTGCTGGAAAGCTGGTTTGAGGGTAGTGTCTCCATTGCCAGACTTTTCTTCTACTACAGACACTGAAGGAGGGAACTTGCCACCTAAAATCAGGACCTTTGCCAGACTGTAGGATGCTAAATTGTGACTAATTCAGAAAACTTGATCAGAATGTTCTCAGACTAGGTTGAAGGTGGAAGAAATTTGCATGTCTTTTTACTGTTCCCAGGGCTTCAAACAGTAAAAATGGATTTTACTGAAACACTACATGTGCTAAGAATAAGTTTTGGACATACGCCAATTATGAAAAATTAAAGCTCAAACAAGCATATTTTACGAGCACAGGGAAAAGGTTGCTTACCGGAATGATTTATAGAAACTGTTTTGCCGCAACAATTCTTATGGTTTGCGTTTGGTCCTGCCGCCATGTGTTCCTTTATAGCTACAGGTTGTCCTCTGGTAAGAGCAACTCCATAATAGAGTCTTAAAGCAGGTACTGGAAGCCTCAAAACTTTTGGGGAAAATGAAAATCTAGATTCTAACCCTAAACCTTGGTCCTGCTTCAGAACACTACCTTGGTACAAATTGAAATGATGCGAATGATTATTTTGGGTATCCTGGTCTATCTGAGCAAATGGCTTGAAAACAGGGTCTCTGCATGGGAGATTGGAGGGGCAGCTAAGCCACTCATGAAGCTTTGGGTCACTTTTAGGCAGCTGAAACTGCCAGGGGACACTAGACTCTAAAATATGGTTCCCTAAAGCTTGTTCTGAACTGTAGGGCCAAAAAAAATTGCTGCATTACTGGGAGGAGGACTATAGCATTGTTAAAATAGAAGTAGTGACCAAAATGTTGTTTCTCCTATTAACTGCCCTCTCCAACTACTTTTTTGCCATGCTTGGGAAATTTATTCAGTAATGATTCAGAGAAAGAATACCACAAATGAATTGCTAAAGCCACTGTAAAAATCATCTGCTGTATATTGCAGCATGAAACTGGAAATGAAAAAAGACGGTGGTTACTCATTGAATAATTTTGATGAATGGTCTAAGGCTTGTTCATAAGCATTTAGTTGCAAGTACTCGGTGTTCCAAATGTAACGTTTTAATTGGATATACAGATGACATGATGAGTTTCACCTTGCTGGCCATAATTCTTCAAATGAAATTCTTGGTGAAGATGCCCGAGACGGCGTACTCTCAGTTCAGTGGAAGTGCATGGTTTAACTTGTTTCGCAGGGTGTAATATTCATAGAAGGTGAGTAATACAATACTGGGAACACAAAGTGAGTTTCTTTTTAAGGGAATGAAATTCACTGCATCTTTTTGGCAATGAGTGTCTGCATTTACTTAAATGGGTGATGCAGGGCTCTAATGCTTTTAAATGATATCAGATCCTCTGATAAAAGACATAAGACTGCAGCTTATTTATTGTGATGAGACAGGAGTTAATAAGATTACTCCTACTCTTCAGTTACTTTTTCATCTTTTACAGCCAAATGCTAGGGTTTTTGTTAGCAGGCAAAAGGAGGTCAGCTCATTTAAGGAGTGTTGATGCTAGAAATAAACATTTTTTCCCTCAAGTGGAACTCGGAAACCTAGGCTCAATTGCCCAACTGCCAAAACTCTGGTCTTTAAACCAGAATTGCTTTTAGCACTGGAATGCTGCATCCCTATAATAACCACTTACATAAATCACAAAAAAAAATATAAATATATATATATAAAAGAAAGAAGTGTAACATAAACCTGCCATAATTGTGGTCTTTGGCAGAATGGTTGTTCAGAAATGTGGTAACTGTGTCTGAAAGGCACTGCTCAAGCAAGAATTTGTGGTGGAGAATAAAAACATAATTCCAGTAGTATGTTGCACAAGGTGCTGTACAACTGCATAGGAAGCACTGTGCCGGAGTGGTTGTCACAAGCCTTCCCGCGTAGATGCATTTTGTGTGTGTGTGTGTGTGTGTGTGTAGTTACCTGCTTTGTTGTTGAGCAAGCTTTTATGGAAAAAGTTGCTAATCTGAGGAAAAGTTTTGGTTTGTTTTTTTTTAAAAACAAGAACAACAAAAACCCCACCAAAAAACTTGCAGAGGGAAAGAGTTAAAGCCATCTGCCTGAAAGCATTGTGTAAAACATACACACAGTGTTGGGGAAATAAGCCAATTATGTGTGCTTCACAGGAGGTGGGGGACTGACCTTTGTGTATAATTAGTTCTTTTATTTAAAGCAAAGATTTTGAATAGAATAACTAATTAGCTGTCATAAATGGCAAATTGAAGATTTTGGCCAGATTCCTTGGGGAGTGTGGGAGGACGTCCCTCCTCCCACCCCATACTGTATGCTCTGGCTCTCCTCATTAGGGTTGTTTTTAGTTCTCTGCAGCGGTAATGAGGAGTGCAGTGGCGGCACTTCTCGGAGCCCCTCTAACAAGGCATGAAATGCAGGTGGAGGAGAACCGCCTTCGGCTCCCGACGCTTTCCCTCGGCACATGTGGGTGTCGCGGAGGGCTCGGCTGGGAGCGGGGGAGGCCGAGGGGGGCTGTGCGAAGTTGGAGGGGGGTCTGAAAAGTCCCAGTGGTATCACCTGCGTTTTGTGCTCTGGACTTGACTGTATAAAATACAGGCAAGCTGCAAAGCCTCGAGGCATATATCATTAGCTAGCAGTCCCGCATTACTCTTTCAGACCAATTAACCTTTAGAGTTGCATTAAAGAAATTAGGTGGTGAACTTCCATGCTTTCAGAGGAGACCAGTAGCTCTCTTGCAGACCGGAGCACTGCGGAGCCGTACGCTGTAGGACCATTGCAGATAACTGTTACTTAAAAGGTCTACCATTTATAAAAAGTTCCCAGGCTCTCTTGGAAACGAGGCTTTATGAACAGTGCCCTTAGAGGAACTGCAGCTGATTGCTATGTGAATAGAAATATCAGTAAAATGGCTTAGAAAAATTTAGAGGTGTACTTAGTGGACACTTGTGTTATAAAGCCAGCTGAATAATTTTACAGAAAGACCCTGACTGAGAAGATACGGGCTGATTAAAGCTAGTTTGTCCGACTGTGAACAGAGGTAAAGTTTAGATTACTCACTACAATAACAGCCTCTTTTGACACAGCCATAAATTTCAGTATGTCCAGAGGTGGTGTCTATAATTTTTTAATGTGCATTGGAGCTCCGAGCACTCAGAACAGGCTTTGTTTTGTATTTACCAGCAGCAAGTCTATTAAGTTGTAAAGGGCAAAGAAGGGAGTGTAGGTAGCCAAAATTAGAAAGGCTTCATGTACTGTTTCTAAGAAAAGATAGCGATGGATGGCTAGCAACAGGAGAGGAGAGGGTAACTTGATGGTACTTGCAGAATTTGGTAATCAATCAGCATTCGCTTTGTGATCAACTATTTATACGGGTGAGTGTCCAGCTGTTAATTTTTCTATTTCTGTGACACTACTTCTCATTTTTTAATCCTCACCCACAGAGCACACATGGAATTTGTCGAAGGTGAGCCCTTTGTTTCTTGACAGCCCCGGTTAGACACCACATACCCCTGGTCAAATTGAACTAGGTATCTTGGAGTTTCTTGGTAAGTACCGGGGAAAAATTTACATAGAGAAATGAAGCAGCATCGCCGTCTTGCAGCAGGGAAATTTCCAAAAAGAAAGCGCAGCTCCCCAGGTGCTTGGGGTTTGCTGGAAGGGAGGCAGGAGGAGGGAAGTGGGGTTTGGTGTTGGCTGTGTCCTCTCTCTGCAAGCCTGCGACCGTGAAAGGGGTTAAGCTTCTGAGATGCTGCTCTCTTGTTGCTTGGAAATGACATGGCGAGCATTCGAGGAACCCTTGCTGATCAAGTTTGGCAGTTTTTGAAATTTTGTTTCACGCCTTGCCTGCTGTGTCAACTCACCAGCTAATTGCAGCTGCAACTTTCTGTAGTGGCGTGTGCGCTCCGTGCAGACTGGTTGGTTGGGATGTCGGAGGGAAGCCTCACAGACCAAAATGTAATTTCAAAACACTGAACCTGACCAGCAGAGGCTGACCTTGCTCGTTATTATCTGAGTGGGAATAGCAGCTTTGAACATCATATGATCTCTGAAACGGTACCTTTTTTCATTAGAAAGCCCCCTGCTGAACACTGACCAAATACATAGCTTTTTTTCCTTGCTTAAGGTACTGTTTAAAAATATATATATCTGTTCCTTTGCTAGTTATTAGAAGAAAATCAAAGTGTTTCATTCCCCTTATTCGCAGAAGCCTCTCATAAGACAATAGTGTGCTTGCAATAGTGGGGAACTGAGATGGCCGCGGTGAGCGAGGGCTGCCAGGGCCACAGATGGAACAAGAACCACCACTACAGCCAGCCCACAGCTCTCAAGGCCTGCTTGCCACCGCAGGAGACCCTCCTAACCGGCCAAACTGCCCTTACCGAGCAAACCAACCTCTCCTAATGGTCCAGCCAGGTTTTCATCCCTGTGCAGCTGCCCTTGCACT
Organism: Buteo buteo; assembly: GCF_964188355.1. Lineage (NCBI taxonomy): Eukaryota > Metazoa > Chordata > Aves > Accipitriformes > Accipitridae > Buteo > Buteo buteo. The sequence goes on along the minus strand of NC_134186.1, from coordinate 17,720,203 downwards.
TGCCCATGCTGCTGTTGGAGTGGACCCCTCGCTCTGGGTGAGGGCAGCTGGAACTCTGAAAGGGCACGGGTTTCAAAAGCACTCAAGGGCCTTGGGAGGTCCCATCTGGCTGAAGATCTTGTACTTCTGAATTGCAGAGATGATCTCAAACCCCACCCATGCAGCAGTTCTCTTGCGAGGGGCTTTAAGAGGCTCTGGTTATCTAGAATCTGCATTTTGAAATCTGCAGCACCTCCAGATGCAGGATCCTCAAGTTACCTAGATGAACCTTGCAAAAGAATGGTATGATGACCCCCCTTGTAAGAAATCCTCTTCTGCCTCCAAGGGTACGCAGCGCACATTTAGAGAGCCTGTTCGGAGGGTGGTGATGACTCACTGGTGTCTAAGGCTCCTATCTTAAAATATAATTTGCACATCTAGGTCTTAGTTTTCATAGGTGCGAACTATTTTCTTTCATCACCAGTACTGATCTTACACAGTTTGCAAATGCAAATTCGTGTATGCACCCTTCTCTGCCTCAGAGTAAGGCAGTCTCTTCTCACGATATAGTGCTTTCCTGGCATGGAGTCAGAGAGAGCATGGGATGAAGGCTTTAAGTTTTCTGAAAAAGAAATTACTTGAAAAGTGAAGCTTCTCTTTGCTCTGAAATGCACTCTGGGAAAAAAAAAAGAAAAGTGCTGTATCCAGAACCACAGGGCCACTTCCCTCGTTCTTGTAAGAAACTCTCACCAGGAGCACAGGACTTCTGCCGTCGGCCCTCCAGCAGCCGCAGTATACTGCGCTTCTGACACTTCCCTGTCTTTTCCCACTTTCCAAACATGCGGGTGTTTCTCTGTGGCTGTGTATGCAGAATTTCTCTCGGGAGCGTTAAGGGTTGCATATGTGGCAGCCAAACACAGATTTAAGTTTTCACTTAATTATTGCATATTTGTCACTGGCGTCAGAAGGTTAGTTGTATCGACTTTGCAAGCGGGTTTCGAGTGTGCCGTGGCAAAGAGCAGGAAGGCTCTTTAAGCCTTAAAGAGTTTTTGAATGTTACTTGACCTGTCTCCGTGCTGCTGAGACCACTTTGATAACAAATGGATCAATACCTCGCTGTTTGTGTCGAGGTGTCTTAAGTGCTATTGTCATCTGCTTGCAGCTCTGACAAAGCAATTATTACTGTAGGAGTGGTGGGTTTTACGTGTTCTGACCATTAGCCACTGTCAGGTGACACTGGCTTTTAAGGAAAGCAGCAAATGTCACTTATTACAGTGGCACTGACTCGGTCCTCTCCAGCTAAGGGACTGTTAATAATTCCATTATCAAGCTGCTACTTTCTGGGACATCGGCGCTTCTCACAGAAATGGTGGCTTAACTTTATGTAAGAGTATATAACCAGTGACACCTGCTACTGTGGCCAGAGTGTCCCCTCTCATCTTCTCTGCATTGGTTAAGCCCATGGCATGCTCGTTACAGGGCCAGCATTGTCATTTTTAGTGACTGACACTAGTAAAAATAAAAATCAGTAAGAAAGTAAAATCAAGGCTCTAGAGAAAATGGGATTCTGGCATCTCAGTGAGTTCGTTTCTTCTTTCATCATCTCCTGTCCTCTTCCTCCCCCCCAGTACAATCCTTGTTTATTTTTCCACCTTGCCTGTGGATTCCATAAAATCCTCTCCTGTCTCCCTCTTAAACTGAGAAGGGCGACAGGTCTCACACCCGTGTCAGTGCTCACCGTGGGAGGCACCAGCTGCATGGAGGAGAGGAAAAAGCTGGAGACAGCAATGGGAGGAAGGTGGCCACGGCAAGTCCCCACCAGCCTAGTGACTTGAGTGTCCTATCGCCACCTCACACCCAGCTAGCTCATGCTTGCTTTGCAGTCCCAGCAGGGATTTCCAGGGAGGAAAAAACCTCCTGGCTTTTTACTACCTTCTCTAGCGGTCCTAGAGGAGAAGGAAAGCTCTCCTTTGCTTAAGGAGCGTGGCTCCACTAGTGGTAGAGGGCCACTGGTTGGGTTATTCTCAGTAGTCCGCGAGGGCTTTTGAATAACATTTCTAGCTTTCACTGAGGCCTCTGTGACCAGCGGGGTTCACAAGAGAGGAAAAACAGTGGTGTACCACATCTTTTTATACCCACTCCTCTCCTTTCCCCATCAAGCTTGATCCAGCCAAGATGTTGGACTGGGGGTATGTACAGTGATGACCCTTCTGATCTTCGTAATTGCCTGTGGCAGGTAATTAACAACACAAGGGTACTGGTAATGAGGGGAAAAAAACAAATGTTGAAATTGCAGCCAGTTTATTCTGCTGCAAGATGTTAATTAAAAAAAGTCTGGTGCTTTGTATCAGCCCTACCCTTAGGAAAAAAGGGCTGTGTTCCTGCAAGTGTCACACTCCTACTTAACCCGTGACAGCAAATGAAGTTTAAATTCCTTTGACTGTCAGCTTCTTGCAATGTGAACTCCTTGTAATGAAACCAGCAGCAGTATTTGCTCACAGATATACCTATAGCTCACAGTGCTACCCCAAATGCAGGCAACCTATTCAAGCTGTTTGGATATCTTCTAAACGAAACGCTTTGTTTGCCTTGCAGGTGTGCCGATGTTATCCGTACAACCCAAAGGGAAGCAGAAGGGCTGTGCTGGCTGCAACCGCAAGATCAAGGACCGGTACCTGCTGAAGGCTCTGGATAAGTATTGGCATGAAGACTGTCTAAAGTGTGCCTGCTGTGACTGTCGTCTCGGAGAGGTTGGATCAACTCTTTACACAAAAGCGAATCTCATTCTTTGCCGCAGAGATTACCTGAGGTAAATAGAGGAACGTAATGTGGGCTCTTCCCAAAGCCTCTCAGTGCGCTGCCAGCTGTTTGTCTTTCTAAACCTCTACTATGAAAACACGTACTTGTGCATGGTCAGCCCTGCCCAGAAGAGGTTGGAGTTTCTTCCTCTGTCTAAGCATGGCTTTTTATTTGCACTTAACATATTTTGTAGTCAGGGAGGTGGAATCCTATTTTTAGGTCAAGGCAGAAGGAGGAGGGCATGACTTAACTATTATTATGAACTAACAAGAACAAACAGTGCTGGCTGAGAAAATTAGGAAAAGGCCGTTAATTCTTCTCACATATCTTTGATGTTGTAGTCCTGCATATTGACTGAGTCCTGACCAAACCTTTACTTTTTCTTTTTCAGTGATAGCTTTTAGATGGATTTGTAGTGCTTATATTAAGTAAGGTTCCTCCCAAGGGGCTCTCATCTCTTCCCTAAGCAAACAGCAAAACACTCCAAAATTACAGCTCAACTTCAAAAAATTTTTCCTCATGAGGAAGTCTGCAGAGACCATCACTAACTCTGAGTTAGAACTACCCTGTCAGTGTGTGTCTGCAACACATAACACATGGGACTTTTTGCCTGGTGTGTATGGGGGTTTTGTACAAAATACTTTATATAAACACAAATGAATTTTAATAAGATAGCAGGCCTAATGCAAACATTCTTATGAGGGTCACACTGCAAAACACTTTGAGTTTTGCTTTGTTTTTCCTTTGGAAGAACATACTTGATCTCCTGCTAATGTGTGTGTGGTTTTTTTTTTTTCCTAAAGCACTGATAGCATTTCTTATGCAACCTCAACCAGCGAACACATCTGAAGCAAAACAAAACCAACACGCTGTTTTAAGACAGGGAGGTAAAATGCTGTCTAACCTTGTGGTGTCCAGAGGCTGGCTAGATTAGTCTCAATGATCAGATGCTTCATGTGTTTCAAAGTAAAACATATTCCTAAAAATCTTTAGTAAATATTTTCTTAGTAAACTTGAACAAACAAGTTTCTCCTTCTAAAGATGAGAGGTTAAGCACTGAGCCAAATAGAAGACATAAGTCTATTAGCTGCCATACGGGAGCTGCCACCTTGCCTTTCAGGCAGGCAGTGTACAAGAGCATCCTGCCCACATGAGGATCTTTGCTCCTGTTTGAGCTGAAACTCTCCAGGGCACACAGGAAATGTCTCCGCAGAAATTCTGCCACACAGGCAGCAGTTGCAGGTCCACACCGACTTAGGTGGGATCTGTCCCCAAAATGTGAGGTGGAGCTTGGGTGAGGGTGGAACACATCTGAAGGGCAAAAGACAGGATAAGCAGCCTGTGGAAAGGGTGTGGCGAGGAAAGAGTTAACTATCTTCAATGTCATGAAATAATTTTTTTACCTTGCTTAAATCTGAGTATTTACTAATGCCAAAAGTCACTTGCTCTGGAAGTATCCTTAACCCTGTCTGTGCTAAGCTGAAAAAGCTGAGCTCCAGAAGGTTCTTTAACACACAGATTTCTAACCCCAAATTAGCATTTTGGTTCTTCACTGACCCTCCTTCAGTTCAGCTGTACTCTTTCTGTGTTGTGGACATAATTCTGATGTGTCAATGAAGAATTTAACAACAGCTCTTGATCTTCCCTTGTTGAGGATTGCGTAATTTCTTTTCATCATAGTATCACAATTGGGTCGTGCAAGGTACTAATCACAAGGACCCCCAAAACCTCTCAGGAGAGCTTCCAGGAATAGTCTTCCTTCCAGAAAGCATAGGGTGCATTAGTTTCTGGAATGTTTCTTTATACTTTATGTTGTTTATCTTTTCTTTATCTTGTTTGCACCCAGCTTGCAAAGTGACCCAGGTCTCTCCATCAGTCATCCTCCTCTCCATTATTTATCACTTCTCTACACTTTGTCATTTGTGCACTTGATAAACAGTGTTGGGGTGGGGGGGTGGGGGGTGTGTTTGTTTTTTAAATCTGACCTGAAAAATAGATATTCAGCATTACAGAACCCTACTAGAAATACTCAGCTGGGCGGTGATTCCCATTTACATTTGCTTTTTGAGACCTATGAGCTACCCCATGTTTTGTCCATTTAATGAGCACCATATTGATTTTGGTTTGTTCTAGTTTCATAACCAAAATAATGTGCAGCATCAAATCAGGCACGTTAAAGTGCCGAAGGAGAGCAGTATTGATGCTGTTAAACTTAGAAGAACCTTTTTATCATTGCAGTTGTAGAGCATTTCTTTCTTTCTTTCCTTGGTTTATCCTGAGAATGCTGCTTTGAGGTGGAAAAGCTTAATCTGTGATCTTCTCGCTGGTCCCCAGATGGCACAACTTTCTGGGGCACACCAGAAGCCTGTGCTAGAGGTGGGAAAGAAGCCAGGAGTTGCAGACCCCAGGGAATGGTCCACGTCCCATCTTTGAGAACAGACGGCAATTCATGACATGAAACACGGAAGGCAAGAGTTGGGGCTAGTGTTTGACCATGTCCGTGCAGCTTCTGTCACAGCAGCAGTTAAGCGTGGTCTCTGAAACCAACTTGTTCTGTGCCTGAAAGGGGTCTCGTAGCCCCTGAGCCTCCATTTGTCGAGTTAGAATAATCCCTGGCCCACCAAGGGGGTAGTCTGCTGCTATTGGTGCAGCATGGTTAAATTGTGGAGGGAAGGCTTAGGTGGCCTTTCCTTTAAATATTTTTCCCCTATCTGAATTTAGTCCATTATAGCAGCTTTGACCACTAGAAATATTTCTTAATTGTTTTTTTGTTGGGAAGAACAATGTAATTGTCATATCTCAGGAAATTTGACCAAGACTCGAGTAGGAAGGAATAATACTAATTCTGTAACACAGTTGTTAACTAGCGTTCAGCTGTTTAGCCAGCTTTGCAGCTATGATGTTTTGTGTTCTCCCTAATAAGTAAATTTAGGTTTATACTGGTTTTGGGGGGTTCTGCCAAACTCCTGAGTTCTGTTCTCCTGATGCTAAGGAACCCTTTCAGGGTCCTAGGATAGGAATAAGTGCACTGCTATGCAGTCCCATATTTTATGGAAGTATAAAGCAATTGTTTTACTTTAAAACATCTTCTGTTGCCTTCTACACGTAATATTTCTTTCTCTCTCAATTTTAACTACTAGTTCTATTAATAGAAGGAACTAAAGTTGCCATCACCATCTTCTCTACTGTCTGTTCACTCCTGGTAATTTGAATTTTTCTTCGTGGAGAATTACCCATTCCCATCATTATATGATTCCTTCACTGTAATAGTTTTATAGCCTCTATCCACATCTTTTTTTTCCCCTCGTTAAACAACTCACGGTATTTGTTCTACTAGTCAAATTTTAGCAGTATTCATTCCTGAAAATAAGTTTTCATACTTCAGACTGTACTTGCACCATAAAGGGAGTACTTCATCTGGAGGACAGTCAAAGGCATTTATTGTCGGCCACTTCCTCCACATGCCTTTGAATAAGAACAGGGTGGACATTGCACTGATATTTAGTAGGTCAACCATCATGTGAAAAATTAAAAGGTAGTCTGATTTTGCACCCATAAATGTAAATACATGCATCTTTTCTGTCTGAAGTCCAAAAGGAATATTGCTGCGTAATGACCAGGAGAAAAAACGTGGCATTTCATAACCTGTTCATAGACCAATGTTTCTTTGAATTTGCTTGTGAGCTGACTGTGTTGTTTAGGAATACATGCTTCGTTACCTGGCGAGACGTGCTTCCCCCTCCCCTCGCTCAGTCTCCACCTACGAGCCCGCAGCTCGTGGTGGCTGCAGAGACCCAGCCGCTACCACCCGGCACCAGGCTCCCGCTTGCCTCGTGGCCGCAACCTATAGGTGCTGACGTATAGAGAGGAAGGGCTCCTGGAATATTCGGGGCAGCTTAGCAATTCAGCTGAAGTGGTCGTTAATTCGCAGGTCTGGGACCCTGCTCGTGCCACCCCTCCTGGGCCACGGCCACTGCAGGGATGGGGGCTGCGATGGATTTCTGGGCTCCTGCCCCCGGCGCGGGGCAGAGCGCTGGGGCAGGAGTGCGGCCGGCCCCCAGCCCGCTGCGGCAGCCTTCTTTTGGGGACGGCTTCGGCCAAGGTGTCGGCAGCGCGGCGGGCTGCTGGCGGCGTGCGCCGGTCCACGGTGGGTTTTTAGAAGAAATCTTTCAAATGTATTTCAGGAGCTGCTAGCAGACCATAGCCTGATCATTTGTTTCAAAAGATAAACTGTCGTCATTGCTTGTGAGGGAACATTTGTTAACCTTCACATTTCATAAAACACTTTCTTGCTCATTTTTTAATCATGAAAGATGAAATTGGATCTGGAGTTGTTATCCTTGCGGTATCACCTCAGTCTCCAGCTGTGTCTAGATGTATCTTTCGATACATTTCGTCTGAGCAAATAGATTTACCATTTGTTTCATAATCACAGTTCCAGCATTCCTACCTCTAATTATTTTCGATAAGCAAATGCTATTGAAGAAACTGCTTCTGGGACAGAGAAGCTTAGCAGGCAGCTCAGATGGCTCCTCGCAGCCCCCACGCAGCAATGTGTGTTTGTTCCTGGGCGTAATTAAACATTCACCAAGCTCCAGTTCACAGGGACGGTTTGGGTGTTGCATCAGGATTTCCCAGGAGGAACTGACAACTTAAATTTCACTGTGAAGTGCTGATGAAGAATGTGATTTTTCCTTTCTACTCAGCATGGTGCCCTCACACGAGCGAAGGCGAGTCAGGCTCGCTTTGACAGGAGCAGAACTGTTGCTTCTGCATGTTTGATATGCTGGTGTTGGGAAAGATTTTCATCATTTAAACTGATTAGGGCCTTAATTAGACTCCAAAGAAAGCTCAAATGTGCATTAAAAAATGATGGCGAATCAGTAAGAGAGAAGGGCTTTCCGGGAAGCCCTGATGCTGCTCTCAGTGGATTTCATGGAAATTCTTTCACCCGACTTCCCACGTTTTGATCAGTGCTGCAACTTCAGCACGGCATCGGGGCTGCAACCTCAGCGTGGTGTCGGTGCCTGCGGCAGGCGGAGCAGCCCTGCGCGCCCTGTCCGAGGGACGGAGATGTCCCTTGGCACCGGCACCCCTCAGCACTGTCTGTGCCGTGGAGGCTTGGACGCCATCCACCCTGCGCAGCTCCCAGTCCAGACGAGTCACCTGCCCGCGACTGGGGTTTCCAGTTGCTGGATACTGGTTTTTGCTCTGCTCCAAATGCCCCGGTGGGTTCTTTCTGTTAGTGAATCGCTTTGGGAGCCCTTTAGGTGAAGTGTTCCATATCTGGCAAATGTGCAGGGTTTAATTTTTTTGCGGGTATGAAAAGCGATCTTGCACAAACAGAGGCACCCTGCTCTCTGGCACAGGAGGATGAGGGCAAATACCCTCCTTCTGGTAGGCTTCCCCAAGCCCGTAACGAAGGCCCTAAGCCAAACCATTAAACCACGGTTGCACGTGTAAGCTCAAGTCTTCAGGAACTGAGAAGCGCGTGCCACAACTAGCAGAATGTAAGTTAATCTACCAGAGACATCACTAATACTCTGAATGTAGCTTCAGCCTGCAGAAGCTGCAACACCTTTGAAGCAGTGAGGAGAGTTTTTGGGATTTTTTTCGGCCAGAGGAGTGTAGCGTGCATGCATGCACCGACAGCGTGCCCTGCCTGCTTTTCAAGGGGCACATTTAGCATGGGCAGAAGAGGTATAAATGCAGCATGGCTGAACAAATGGTATCTGCTCAGAGCCTAAAAATGTTGCTAAATTGAAGTACTGTTCTTGCATCGCAACAGGGAGCGTCTGGCATGCTATGTAGGATACCCTCACTTCTACACTTGGTATCTATACAGATTAAGGAGGATTAATTAGGCTCAAAATACAATGTGTCTTGGCAACATGGCTGTGCTTTGTGATGTTAAAGCACAGATTTTTTTTTCTCCATAGTAGCTAGTCCAGGAGTTTCTCACAGCCCATGCCTTTCAGGATAAACAAGCAATGGTTGATTTGTTCATTTGCCTTTTTCCCCTCTTTTTTTTCCTTCTCCACAACCTCCCAGTGATGAGGAAAACTTATGGGGAGTAATTCTGCCCGGCTGTGGTATACTAGTGTGCCTCTAGCACTTTCAACAGTTTTCTGACTGCTGTTTTTAAACTCCCCTAAGAGGACGTTGTTGCACGTATGTTCAGCAGTGTCAGAGACAGCCAAGATGGGGGTTAAGGTCAGCGGCTTCAGTTATACCATAAGAAGGCTGGGGTAGGGGAGGAGGACTTGGACTTCTCCCTGCTAAGAGTCCCAGCCCCACTGTAAGTATCTGCTGAAAATATGGAGAGAGAGACCAAAGGAGTAAAAAGAAGTGAACATTCAGATGCGTTCTTCAACTGAAAACAGATGCCCTTGAGCAACCTTGAAGTTTATGCCCAGTAATCTCTGAACTAGTGAGGTCACTTGACCAGAGGGCTTTTTTGTACCACGCTGGTCCAACACTTCCCGCTACGCTATCCATGAATGCCAAACCCTTTGGCACACAAGACATAAATTCTTTGGGATTGAACTTGAAGGTTTCATGAGAGGACAGCTCGACCAACTTCATTAGTATCAAAATGCATTTCCTTTCCTTCAGCTGACAGGACTTCCCACTGCAGCACTGACAAGGGTGTACTAGATGGGAGGGTGCACCAGCTAATATGTATTTCCCATGCTGAAACACCTATCGCTAAGGCTTTCTCTGAATATTACACAAAGACTGATTACAAGGAAGTTGGGAACCTTAAGTCTAAAGTTGCTTTTAAGCTTATACGTTTAATCTTTTTAAGTGACATTCAGGCTTTCCCTGCAATTCTTGGAATATTCAGTACTTTGGTCAAATCAGACTTGTAGTTCAGCGTATTTCTAGTATCCATAGATGGGAAAAATACTGATTGCAAGCTGTTAAGAGCTGTCCTCGCTGGAAGACTAGTTGTTGGTTTGTTTCACATGGTAAAGGCAAAACCTTTTCTTTTCATGACGATGAGTTTCAGGTACGTAAAGCAAGTCTTGTTCTACAGCAGGTCTCGATAGAGCTAGGAAATAAATGGCAGCAGGCATAGAGGGAAGGTGTATGGGAAAACCTATTTCACCTACTAGCTGGAGAGGATATGAGCATGGGGTTCGGTAGCTCTTCAAACACTTGTATATCCAGACAATCTGGATATACAAATATAGAGAGAAATATGTAGCTGTACACAATATTTACAAATCTAGATATTTATCTGTAGATAAGTGTTTAGTCCTCTTTCAACTCATAGTTCTTGCCTTTCAGTGTTGACAAAGCCTCTTGTTTTAGGGAAGTATCAGTCTCAACTCAGCTGTTTAATTTTGAACTTGTCTTGTTCTTGCAGTGTTTAAAAAAAATCCAATTGACACTCCCAACCTATCCTTTCTGTACCACTCATTATTTATAAGTGCCTGTCCTGGTTCCTCTTTTTTTGTCTCCTGTGAACTCAACAGCTCCAAGATTTTCACTCTTTCTGTGGAGGGAAGATTTTCTCCCTCTTTCTCGATTGCAAGCTGCTAGCTAATCAGACACCAGGCTAGAGAGAGGAAAAGAAACGGGGACTCTCTCCTTGTAGGCAATGACTAAAACAGATTGTTGTTCCTAGTGGTGACAGAAGTAGGCAATCAGGTTCTCAGTTTAGCCACCCTGCACATTTTGGTCAGAAAAGGAAAAATTTGTTAAAAGGTGCTAAACTTGATGTGTTCATATGAGAAGTTTCTTACTGTTTTCCCTACAGTAAGGACCCTTTACCATTCTTTTTTTCCCCAAAAACCTACAGGGTGCTGTGAGTTTACTATAGTCTGAGTTAACTTCAGGTGTATTCATGGAGCTGGTGAGGTCTGGATCATTGTGCAGAAGACTACTCTTTAGCCCAGACAAGACTACATAAAAAGCATCCTTCGACAGTTGCCTACCACTTCCAGGAGCGCTCCCTTCTTTTCCCATTAATTCATTTGCATTCACTGCTGCTCCTGTATGCCAATTAGCTTTAATTTTTACTATACACACTGACATCAATGGCCAATGAGAACAGCACGTAGCGGGATTTTTAGTGTGCCTATAAACTACAGAAAATTGTCCTTGGACAAACTCCTGCTTTTAGACTGGCTGACAACAATAGACATGGTTAAGTTCAGGCTAAGAGCCATTAAACATAATTACTACCACAGGCTAGAAGTTTAATTGTGCTAAATTTTAAATCTGCATAGTCTATGCTTATTTACAAGCTGGCTAGGTCTTCCTGTTACATAAGGGGGAATAAATCTGTACTTAAAAATTGTTGCCTTTTAACTTCAAAGGGAGATGAAAAAAACCCGGGGTTTTTAGAAGCAGCAAAACAACTCCAAACTGAAACCTTTCTGTATTTCCAGCTTCTTTTATGCAAATGGCTCCAAGCTGGTAAGTAGATGCTGAGCATCTTCTGATAGATTTTTTTTTTTTTCTAATGTGCTTCAACTTTGTGTGCGTGAATGTGCGCGAGAGTATTGTATCTGTTATGAAGGTGTCTGGGGGACAGAATGCAGATCAGTTTGTTCATGTGGGGTTATTTTAAATTTAACCGCAGATGGGGCTTGGGGTGGAAGATTTTCCTCTTGCTCCTTCTCTTCTCTCCCTCCTCTAATAATGTTAAGCTCCCCACCTCAGAAAGTTTCAGCTCAAGTAGCTTCTGGGTAAGTAGGTATCAGACGTGGCAGGTTTTTTACAAGCAAACAAAAAGGCAAAAGTCTGTGTTCATTTTGTTTTTTCTTTCAGTAGAATGAAAAAAAAAAAATCATGTTCACTGAGCTACAAGTTACGGTGTATATTTAGAAGCATGGTGAATATACAAGGGCTCTAAGTCACTCCCTGAAAAGCAGATTAAAATTAAGAAGTGCTAGAATACGTGTGAAATGTTCATCTGTTGGGAAAGGGAGGGTATGGAGGACTGTGAAACTTGATAGAAGAGAAAAAGATTAGCACGCTGACTAGCTGGAAGCTACATTTATGTAGACATTAGAAGGCAACACGATTTCAGCTGGACAGAACATAAGCTTCAGATCTTATGCAAACAGTCAAAGCTGTTTAACAATTGGTTTACCCCCAAACCCCTGAAAGGAGACAGGTGAATACGATGCCAAATACATTTTTCATGTTTCTTAAGCTAACTGTTTAAATAGTTAAGTGAACATCTGTCCAAATTTCCCCATCATTTCCATTTAGAAAAGTCTCCTATTTGAAGGCTGAAGAAAAGCGCCTGCTTAACAATGCAAATGGTGCTGTCTGGGGCCCCTTTATTTTGTTTAATCTAGATTGAGCTCCACACAACTGTGATGCTAATGAATAATGGATATTTTATACTTGTGCATGTAGCAGTGCTGGGCACAGAGCAAATCTAGGATTAACCTCCCACTTTCCCTGCCTAACACGTATTGGACTTATTTTTTGAGTTTGCTGTGACTTGGGTACTCTAAAAACAGATGCCTGGTTTTATGGCAAATGGCAAAACTCCGGCAAAAGCTGTCAGGTTTTGCTATGCCCAAGTGAGGTACCGCAGAAGGGGGCAGCTACGTTGGGGGAGGGAGGGATGTCTGTATTAATGGCTTGATTTGCGAGCGGGTGCTGAATGAGAGCCAGGGCGTTTCAGGGTGGAGACCTGTACGCTTTTCAGTGCCACATTTTTTCAGTCCGGTCTGCTGGCGTTAGGCAGCCAGGCACTGAGCTCAGCTGCCTCCCTGCCTGCCTGCGGGAGCAGGAGCAGGAGCAGGAGCAAACTGGAGTCAGCTTGCAGGGAGAATGGGACTGCCCCGGTACCGATTACATGGTCCGAGTTTGCCAGCGCAGACTGTGTAGCTGGGATTTTACTCTGCCTTTCAGCCCTCGTATGATGGGTTCCTACGGGAAGAGATTTTGGTACTCCCTTTGGGCTTTTTCTGTCCTGCAGAAGTGTTTCCATTTGGTTTGCGTAGTTTAACTTTCAGGGAAAATGTGGTACTGTTTCTTCATGGGAAGTCTTGGGGTTTTCCAGCCAGGCCTAATGAAAGACTGCTGATGCCACTTCTAGTGAGAAACAAGGGTAGCCTTTTTTTACAGCTGAAGAGCAAGCTGACTTTGGTAGCACAGCACTGTGGGAGGGTGGGAGAGTTGTGTGGAGGTTTCTATAACATTGCTGGGTGTTTTAATTCACAATTACTGGCCAGTAATAATTAGTATTGATTAGCTTGGCAAATTGCAGGTTTAGAAATTGGTTATAGATTTTCCTGATGCTTCTCGTCTGCGTGTTGTGGAATCAGCCAGAGCCAATGGCTCGAAACAAACCGCAAGCCCAGATCTGTCTGCGGGCAGCGACGCGTTGCACGCGCAGAGCTAACGGTCAGCAGGAACCGTACGTCTCGAGGCTCGCCGCCCCAAGAATACGATTTTGATCATCTCCTAAGCAAAGTAACTAACCACACGCGTATCGACCGGGTGCAATTTGGTTTTGTCGGCCTGTTGATACGTGCCCCGGCTGGTTCGCCTGGCTTTGTGGTCGCGGCGGCGTGCCGCCCCCGGCGGGCGCAGGGGGCTGCGGGGACACCTCGGCGAAGGGGGCCGGGGCGAGGATGCCGCGGTCTTGGTTGAGTCCCCCAGTGAGAGCTGTAACAGCAGCAGACATCTGGGGAGACAGATAGTGAAAGCCAAGATGAAAATGGCAAAGCTTCCAGTGCTGAAGGGCTGTCCTGGAGGACCGAGGAGCTGAAGTGGAACGGCTGAGCGTGCTGTTCGGGCCGCGGTGGAAGGGCTTAGCTGGCTCCCGGGAGGGATGCGGAGGCGGGAGGAGGGGGGCACAGCCAGGGAGGAGGGCTTGCTCTCCGCGATGCCTCGCAAAATGCTGTTGTGCTCATCGCGAGAGAAATGGCGCTTTTCCGTTTTGAACAGCAGGTAAGTGAGGTTCTTCCTGAGCTATATTATAGCGTTGCCTGCCAGGGTTGGCAAAGTTTGCAGGTCTTCTGCGTCTTGCTGCGAGAGGCTGCCAGCCTGTCCTTCTGTTCGGCTGCGGCCAAGCGCAGATGGGGCAACCGCAGGCGGAGGAGGGCGGGCGGCTCCGAGCACCTACCCCACCGCTGGAGAGAGGCAGATAGGTTTTGACTGAAATTTTGTGAGCCCCAAAATAGTGCTATAAGTGTTTAATGCTTTTCTCCATTAGACAGCAAATTAGCCCTAGGCTTACAAACCAAATGAAGTTTCATCTCGACAATCGGAGCCTGCTCACCAGGCAGTTTTATCCCAAGTTCCCGCACACTGGTTGATCAGCGAAATGGAGACTGCAACTTCTATTTATTGGTGCAATACAGTATTTGATACTGCTAATTACACTTAATTAGTCCTTCCACCATTTAATTAAAATGGCTTCTAATGATTGTGCTTCTTTGGCAGGCTCTTTGGTACCACCGGGAATTGTGCTGCCTGCAGTAAACTGATCCCTGCCTTTGAGATGGTGATGAGGGCCAGAGATAATGTTTACCATTTGGACTGCTTTGCCTGTCAGCTCTGCAACCAGCGGTGAGGACACAGTTATTATACACACAAACACAAACTAATTTATACCTTTGCCCGCAAAATAGGGGAAATGTTTGATCCACGCTGTCTGGGGCTCACAGCCTGCTGGCTCGGGCTGGTTTATTAGGCTGACCTGGGTGATGCATGTAAGTACCTGTAGCCCCTTTACCGCAAATCCCCTCGGAGCTGGTGGGAGTTCGAAGGGCGAGGGGAGCACACAGACTGCAGATCTGGCCACGGTTGTATGCAGCACAGCTGCTGCTGAATAAAACAAACTGCTTCAGTGTCCTTTCAGGATCTACCCTCTTTGCAGAACACAGACGACAGAGAATGGACCTCCTCTGGCAAACTGATGTTATTTTGCTTAAAGCAGGTTTCTGACAGGCTCAAAACTGAGGACGGCAAAGAAGAAAGAGAAAGAGAAGGGACAGGAAGGAGAAAAAAAACTCTAGATAAGCTCTTTCCAACACTAGGAAGAAATCCCTTTAGTAGTTGTGTAATTAATAGGGGATCTTGGTGGTGTAATTTTGAGTGGGGCTTGTGTATTTCTGCTGGGTTTTACCCAGTGGAAAATGCACATCAAGGAGTATGATAAAGGGTCCTGCACAAAGTTTTCACCTGGGCTACCTGTAGGCAGCTGAATTTGGGAGGGCTGTGAAAAATCTTCCCAGCGCCCTGTTTGTTGGTCATTGTAGGTGGAATGGAAGCCCCCAGAACCAGATGTGTCATAGTGTCGCTTTCTGATGCATGCATCCATCCATCCTTGTCCAAGACAGACCAGACAGTGCTTGTCGTTCCTACTGCTTGTTCAGTTGGGCTGCAGTGACTGCCCAGGGCCGAAGGGCTGTGCTGGGGTTCCTCTTCTGGACTTATGGTTGTGATTCCCAGAGATCAAACTAGGAGGCAATGCTTCATCCCATGTGAAGGTGTGAGAGAGATGACAAAACTTGCGGGAAGATGGAGAGCCTAATTCTGTAAAAGTCAAGCTAAAAGCCTGACTTAAAAATTCATTGCTTGCCCTAGCACAAAAGTCACCGTGGGATCTCTACTAGTGAAGTAGCCATACACGGTGCATGTGTGAACGCAAACCTCTGCCACCTTTCCCACTAAACTTCGGCGACCGTGCAAACTGGGGTCCGATTCTCCTTCTGTGCCCTCTGCCAGGGGCTCAGTTCACGGGGATGTGAATGGGGTTGCGGCTGGTTGGTGCCAGAGCACGGAAGAGGAGAATCGGGCGAGCCGTTTGTAGCTCAGGTGGCTTTACTCAGCCCCGTTATTGGAGGCGGAGGCGGTGGTTGTTGGAGGTAGAAAGCTCCTATTAATATTGGTGTTGTCCCCAGGCGCGGTGGCAGCGCCGAGGCGGCAGTGACATCTAGTGGCTCCTGGCCCGGGGCTCCTCTCGGGAAGCCCAGTTACATCTTTCAGTTGCCCAGTCTTGTTTTGGCACTCTCGAACACGCTCCCGCGACAGCCGCGATGCCCGATGGGCAGCGTGCGACCGCTTGCAGAGCTCATACGTGCCCTCCCCGAGATGGTCTCTCTTCACGCAGCTGAAATTGCTGGTGGGCTGTCGGGTTTGTCCCAAACTCCACGCCGATACCAGGGCTCGAGCATCTCAAACGTCCCTTCTGGCAGAGGCAAGTCACGGCTCTGGGCTGCGCAGGCAGGAGTGCTGGGGTGGCCTTGGAGTCTGTAGGATGAGCGTTTGTCATCAAATCCCTACTTTACCCTAGCTTCTCTCATGGAAAAGCCTAGTGCCGCCTAGTTTTCATTTTCAGGAATTTCTTTTCAATTTCACCCTTTATTACAAAGGCTCCAAAGCACCCCTCTCCCTCTCTTCCCTCTGCGATTACTAACGCTATTACTGCACTCAGTGCAAAGTACGGTCCTGCTCTGCCCTTAAAATAACCTCCATGCACTGTCACTGCCTGGCAGGAAAGCGCAGGTAATTCCCCGTTCTGGCAGAGTCGTGCTTTGATGCATGAGGGATTTGCCCAGGTTGGGGGGAGCTGAATGTTTCTGAAAGATGGGCTGAGCAGACGGCATAGAGCTACATGTAGATTGTTATTTTTGGCTGAGATCAGAAGACTACAACCTTTTATGACTTATCCTTTAAAGATTTTGGCCAGAAAGGGCAGATCAGAAGTGCTCCTGTAGCAGATGACATTGGAAGCTGAACGAAGAACAGTGAGTTTAAGTAACCGTAAAGTCAAAATTGCAGAGGTGGATGCCAAAACTAGTTCTGAATCGGAAACCCCACCTGAAACCCCACCTCATTGTCCGGCTATGAAAAGATTTGATTAGAAAGACCTTTCTCTAGTTCTCTTCCAGCTTACTTGCCCTTCTATAGCTAAACTGTGTCTGTGTAGAGTGTTAAATTCATCAGAGCAAAATCTCTAATATTTTTGCCAAATGTGCAGTTTTCATTAGCTTCATTCTCCAAAACACCAGATTTGCAGCAAGTCCTACGCACTACTCAGCCTACTATGCTTTAATAAGGCCAACACTGCTTCTCACAATAGTGAATAAAAGTTGGTCACTGCTGTAACTGGCTAAGAGATCAGTATTACAAGGGTTTCAGGAAATCCAGCTGCTTGGGTTGCGATTATCTAAGATGTGGTTTTGCTCGGAAGAAAATCACTCTGTAGAAATGGCAGGGTAGGTTCAGTGCCTGTTTCTCGCTGCTGCTGGCTGGAACTCGGTCAGCCAGACAGGCTCTGGACAGACCTGCTCCGAGCAGGAGGGCCGGTGGTGCAGGGCCACGTCTCACTCTGAAGAGAGCTGCAGGCTGGGACACGTGAAACTGGGTCTGCAGTTGCTCTGTTAAATCCCCTGTCTCTAGTTGCGGTGCATCAGCTGAAGAGATCCCAGTTTACTGCTTGGTTTGCAGGACTGGTAGGGAGAAAGAAAGAGTCGCTTTTCCAGTGGATCAAGCCCTTCTCCCAAAACTTCACAAGGTCTCGGGGTACCCCTGCTGTGCATTTTAGGTCCTATGTGCTCATATGGCCCACCCACGCCCCAGCTCCCTAGTTCTCCCACTCCTCCTTTGGCTCCTCTAGACCCAAACCAGGTTTGGCAAGAGAACGCTGTCGATGGTGCTGGTGACAAGAGTAATTTTTGCATTTCTCTTCTTGGAGATTTATATCATACTTCAGGTAGGGGTAAGTAGCAAAAAGCAAGCAGCTGTGACTGCTATTTATAGTGAGTAAACCTACTGGTGGGGAATGTGGTGTTAAGGCGAGTGGGTGCAGTACAGTTTGTAGCATAAGAGCTGCTAATTTAAATTGAGATTAATTTTTAGCTTTTTAATATACAAAAAAGGATGAATTTTAGAACTACTAAAGCACGTGCCACAGAGGGAAGAAGATGGAAGGTCTCCAGTGAAATCGTATGAAGTGAGAACCAATACCCAGTTCTCCCTGTATCGATTTGGCAAATTCATCAGCTTACTTGCAGGTGTCCAGCTGGAGAAAACTTGTGCCCATGTCAGACCTATAAAGGAGCTCTGTAATGATCAGTCCTGTTCTTGTAGCAGAATATATTTGGTTTTTGTTGGAGATGTTCTGCCCAAAGCTGCCTGAGTTACAAATCTAGAAAGCATTTTAGAAAGGGAGTAGGCAATGTCCCTGCCAAAGCTCTGCCTGGGAGCAGAGAAAATGGGTGTTTGAGGTCTGCTGAGTCTCCTGAGGATGGGATCATCGCTACTGATCTTCCTTCAAAGCCCAGTTACTATTCGGCCTCGCCAGAGGCTGGTACCTGCCCATTCCTCTCGGTTCAGAGCTGCGTTTTGGCGCAGTGGCCAGGGTGCCTCTGCTTTAGGGACCTGGGACTGATTTAAGACTCAGCACTTGGGGCAGGGAGGTGCAGCCCCGTGTTCTGGTCTGTCATTGCCCTGCTAGCACGACAGACAAAAACCAGCCCCTGAATTGGGTGCAAAGAACATTATTTGTTATCTTAAGAAGTAAAGATTAGCTTCTGATTCTTGAGCAAGCAGGCAGGGCAAAAAAGCTATTGGCTGTCAATTCACACCTCTCAGATCTTATATATGGAACTTTTTTGACCTTAATGGTCAAATAAAATTGTTAAATATCACAAGCCTCTCTGTCAACTTCAAGACAAACAGAACAATTTACATGGTATATAGAGAGCAGTGCCCTTCGCTCAATGAAGATAAAGGTTAGGAGTCCAGCCACCAGGAAATTTCTATTTATTGTTCAGCACTGTACACAAGGGGGTGAGGAAAGACTTAATAGCCAGTCCTTGCCTGGAAATTAGTGTAAATACTGCCTCACCCGAGGGAACCGTGGAAATGTGGATACCAGCAAAAACTTCAAATAGTCTGTGTAATATCGCCTGCTTGATTTCCCGCTTGTAGAGCCGACAGCTCTCGTCTGCAGGGACAAATCCCTTAACTGCTCCCGGCCCCCTCCCGCCGCCGGTGCGGGACCCGGCAGAGACCGGGACCCGCTCCCCGAGCTGCTTCCTACAGCCGTGGCCTGGGAGCTGGACACCGCTGTGCCAGGAAAAGGGACGTCAAAACCCCAGGATGTCTGCAGGGAAGGGGAGCGGGGGGAGAAGCACGGGGGCTTTCCTGGGGTCCACCGGCAGAGCTGGAAACCAAACTCTGGTCCCCAGAGTCACCTTCAGACCCAAACAGCGTCGAATTCCCCCTGTCGTAACCTCTGTTCACACTTACACCCGTTAATTCTTTTTATCTTTCAGATTCTGTGTGGGAGACAAATTTTTCCTGAAGAACAACATGATCTTGTGTCAGATGGACTATGAGGAAGGGCAGCTGAACGGGAGCTTCGAGTCCCAGGTTCAATAACAAACCCTGCTTCGCTGAAGCACTGTGGGATGGGTGCTCGGCCGCGTGAGCAGCGAGGGCGCCTGTCAGCTTGCCTGCAATATTTTTTTAATTCTTGGTCCAGAGAGGACTATATACATTGTAGTACTTTTCCCCCCCAACACAAAGCAGTTACAATTTTAGATGTACAGTTGTGCCTGCTTAGCTGAGCACTGCATTGCCTGTATGTTTGTGAGTTTTTGGGGTCTGGGGGAGGGCTCTGTACAGTCTGTTTTCTGTATATAAACTGGAACATTTATTTTATGAAAAATGTAATGCAATTTTATTACTGGTGTGAATTAAAAATTATGAATGTTTCCTGGTCATCTTAGCTGTGGTTTGTTCCCCATGTGGTGAAGGCCTGTATTTCCTGTGCTTGATGTTGAACAGACTATTAGAAATGTATACACAGATCCCTGGAAACTGCAGGAATAAAAGCAGAGGCGGGAGTTCACACACACAAACCGGGGGAAGAAATGCTGCTGCAGAGTTAGACCTCTCCGCTTGAACCGTGCAGAGACTCGTGTCCAAAACCCTGCCGCGGTGTACGACGGGAGGGAACGAGCCGTGGGCGGGTGACGGCTGGGAGCCGTCGGTGTCGCTGGCCGGGTCCCATGAAGGCTGCCGAGCGGTGCTGAGTTGCTGGTGGAGAGGTGTCTCGCTTTTCACATCTATGAATTTAGAGCATTTCCATGGCCGGGAGTGCTTGTTGGCCGGCTGATACGGTGTCTCCAGTCTGGGCTGTGAGGAACAGGCTCCCTCCAGCCTTGCCAAAGGGTGCCCAGGCATTGATCGGAATATTAATTTCCAGGCTTTGATAGGCAGTGGGGTTTTCCTGCGGGGCATCGCTTGTCCAGGTCTGAACTGCTGTGAGAGCTGATGTCAGGGTTCGAATGCGACCGGGCGCTGACGCAGCATCCCTTTTCACAGCCCTTTTTGCTTACTCTGTGCCAGGTGCTTTGACCTCCCACGTAACGAAAGCGATCGGATTTGAAGCATCTCCCGTAGAAAAGCTCTGAACTGTGTTCCTGCTGCGATGCTTTGTGCAATGATTTTCAAGGTTATGCAATTCATGTGCAACCCACTGGACTGTACCAAACACATTTCTTTGTATGGTGAGTGTCACTTTAATACAGTGCACCAGTAGCTGTAAAGGATGGCTGCAATTCTATTTATTTTGTCGTCTTGCTTTTTCTTAGATTTACCCCCCTTTCCTCTAATAAATAGACACCGAGTACTTTTTTTCTGATGTGACTTAATCGGTTACTGGTCCTGGATCGCGTGTGTGTTCTGTGAATTGCGAACGCCAAATGCAGCGCAGCTTGGTCCTGCTCTGCCTGTTGCATGAAATGCTTTTATGTACATCTATGTTGAATAATGGCTAAACAGAAGCAAAACACCACTAGACACTTAGTATACTTCAAAATATTACCTGTCATCTGAAGCCACCTCAGACATGTGGATTTGTTGGGTGATTTTTCTTCCTAAATAGATGTTTTGGGTTGGGAGACCCATTATAAAATGTGTGGCCCTATCCCCTTTTATTCCCATAAAGATGGAATAGCAATTAAAAAGCCACCTATAACCGCCCATGGATAGGTGGCGTTTTAATTGCCATTCCATTTTAGTGCCTTTTGGGACTGGGGGGTCTGTCTTTTGAGAAACTGTAGAGTTGATGCTCTTTTTGTAGAGGCTGTTGCAGGTGGCCACACTGGGGCTACTGAAGGAGCAGCTTGTTGCCCAAATGTTTTGATTCCTTGCTTTGAAATGGGCTGCCAGACAGTCGCTGCCTCTGCCTGTGCTCCTGAGTGATGGCTACCCGCCTGCCCGTGGGGTTTGCTGTAATTCAACACGCAATGGCAGCACGCAGGTGTTGGCCCGTGGTGAGGATGAGAGCAGTAACACCAAAACAAAACCGAAACCCCTTGCCAAAAAAAGCTGGGGGGGTTATTCAGATTCAGTTCAAATTCTTAAGGAGAGTTTTGGTACCAGTTTAAAAATGAAGCCCTTTGGAGAAGGGAACTTAAACCTTCTAGAAAGCATTTTTTTCTTGGCTTAGGTGGTCTCCTTACTTCAGAAGGAAGGGAAGAGGAAAGTGTAACTTTTCAGATCTGCTTGGCTAATGCCAGCTAATGGCTCTGCAGCTGCCAGGTCTCTCATACATCTCTGGGAAAGCCACAGAAATGTCACCCCAGAGGCAAGAGCATGCTGGAGGAGAGGCTTGCTTGTGCAGGAAATCCCACTCTACCGTTGGATGAATAAAAATGGCACTCGGTTGGTGAGCCACGTTTTGCTGTGTATGTGAGTCCCCACGCTGACTCTGCAGGGGAGGCGTATCTGAGCTGGGTCAGTTTGGATGCATCTGGGGATAGGGGTGGTTTGGTGGGGTTTTTTTGTATGTGGCAATGCACAGGCAGAGCCAGCAAACCCAGCAGAATGATGGAGCCGAAAATAGCCCATGAACTTAGAGAAAAAAACAGGTGATGGACTGGTGAAGGGGACAAAATAACCAGTAAGTTGAAATAGCGAGGGTAAGGTCTAGCCTCAGGGGCTGCCATCTATACAGTACTGGCAGCACAGCGGTGTGGTGCGGAGGCAGCCGGGAGCCAAGGGTGAAACAGGGTTAAGCAACGTTCACACGTGAGAGCAGGGAGCACGCAGAGGTCCAGCGGTCACAGGGGATGTTACCAGAACAACACGCGTCTCTCCTCCTGGGGAGGTAAACGTCAGAGTGGTGTGTTTTGAGAGACCGACCCCCCCGAAGAGCACCCCTGTCTCCAGCGCGAGGGGGGTACCGAGCCCTGCGTGCCCAGGCTGGAGCACGGCGGAGCCTCAGCCGGTACCGGTACCGGCCTGCGCTGCGAGGGAATGACTTCCCGTCCGTCATGTGCTCTAAATACAAGGTCCAGCAGTGGGCTCCTTGGACGCCAACAGCTCTTCGGTTTGCTCCGTGGTCCCTGACATGGGCCGGTCTGGAGCCCTCCCTCGCCACTGCCATGCAGCAGAGGCAGGCTCGCACCTTGCCAAAACGCCCTCGTGTCCAGGGAAGGCAGGGAGGGTTAGTTCCACCCTGGGCCCTGACGGCATCTCGTTGCCTCCCTGCACTTGTCCTTGTCGTGAAAGGCAGGTGGTGCTCCCCCGCCGGGGTGCAGGGGCTCCATTTCTGACGGGCAGCCCTCTTGATTTGTCATCGTGGCTGTAGAGCCGATTCCTGATGCCTAGTGAGGAAATTCACCACGCCATTTCATGCAAAAGCCCCGGCTGGCGGCTGGGGGCGGGGGGAAGGAAAGCCTGGGACAGGACACGGGTTCTTGCTGTTGAATGGGGTGCAGCAAATGTCCGGTTGTCTTTAAAAAAAAAAAACAAAACCAAAAACCCAAGGGAGAAATTGTGCAGCATCTGTATCCCTCTTTTCTGTGTCTGCGGAGTGGACAAGGCCCACCTGCCACAGCCCATGCCCCAGAGAGTGTTGGAAGTGGGATTTCTTTAAAAATAACAATCCCAGGAGGACAATGCAATCATGAATTTTTGTCTGAACACTGCAAATTTGCTTAATAGAAACAAGTGCTGGAGTGCAGACCTGCTGTTGAATAATCACTTCCACTCTATGAAGCAGAGCACGGAAACCTTTTGATGGTGTTATAGTCATCACTTGGCATAAATATTCATTCAAGGAATCAGAGCAGAGTAAATGGCATTTTAGACTCTAATCATTTAGTATTAGCAGATAGCCTTTTTACTGCTAAAGATAACCACTGCTTAATCAGTTTAGTGACCACTGGCATATAGTATGACGTTTTAAGCTTGTGCCTCGGTCCCTGCGTTGAGGACACAGCTGCTGGTGACCCCTCTGCCCAAGTCCCAATTGTTCCCAAAGTTGGCCCAGCCGCTGCCAGTTGCCAACCGCACGCAGCTGACTTTAACTTCTGAATTATCTGCCATTTGTCTCCTTATCATAGATCAAAGCGGTATTTTAAGTTCATACTACAAATGTTAAAATCTAGGATCTTTTCTCTCTTTTTTTTTTGTAGCTGGGACTAATGGCTGATCACAGCAGTCTGATTTTGAGATTAAAAACAAGCCAGCATTTAAAGGCAATCAAAATCTCAAGCTTCTTCTCCATTCATCTTTAATGCTGGTGTAATTGCTGCACAGATTCTGGCTCTTCCTACGGTCTTAATTTTTTTTTTTTTTTTTTTTTTTGGTGCGTGCCTCTGTCTTTCAGAGGGATGTTTTACTTCCCTGAGCAGCATTAGCGCTATTGAGCACTCCGCTATCGACAATCCAGCTCACCCGATTTCATATCTTGCCAAACAAGTTAATCTAATATTAACAGCGGTTTGTTACTTCATTGTTAGCTTAATTTACTTTACAAGAAACACTATATTTGCATTTCACCCCTCTGTCATTGGCTTGCAAACCGTGCTTCCCAATGCCAAGAAGGGATGGCTCGCGCCGTTTTGCGTGAGTCCCTCGGTGTGGCGCTGCCACGCGGAGGAGGGGGCCATCACCCCAACCAGGCTCTTTCGCTAATTGGCCGGGGGGGACGTGGGGAGTTGGAAGGAGGATTTTGAAAGCCAGAGAGCGGGTCCTGGAAATGCAATATTCACAATAGCATAAATACTGCTGCTGCTCTTCCAGTAATATAGCTGAGTTGTAGACAGTAGTTTTCCCTGGTGGCAAACATATACAGTAAATGTCTTTAGTATGGAAATCAGCAGACATATGGGCAGAGCGGCAGACATTTGCAACACCAACAGGTTCCTCAGGCTTTTAGGGGATGCTCCTGTGCCAGGACTCGCGAGGTCTCTCCGCCACCGTGGCGGGGCCCCGCACCTCACTTCCAAATTGCTGGGGGAGGTGGGGGGAACTGTGAGCAAAGCCCTCCAAGCCGCTGCTCAAAAGCCGCTTCCCTGAACGACCCAGCTCCCGACTGGCCGGGAAGGCTTTTCTCCAGCAGCCACACGAAGCTGCGGGGCTGCGGGGCTGGGAGGGGTGGTGGGACAGGGCTGGGGATGCCCTGCAGTGGCAGTAGGTGACTCAGTGCGTGGGGCTGGTCACCCCTAGGTTAGGGGATGTGGCATTGCTGGAGATGGCAATGGCTTTTGCAAGTGTTAGTTTGTAGCTTAATTCTTGATTAGCTCGCTATGTGCCACGTTGCTAAACCCTGTCCCTGTATATGGGATGCTGGCTTTCGACCTGCTCTGCCGATCGCTGCCTTCCATTGTGCCGGCCAGCCAGCAGCAAAGTTGCCTGCCCTGAGTTTTTAATATTATTTCCAAAAGGGAAGGGACAGCAGTGGGGTGATGCCACTGATGTTCCCGACATCAGGGTCTCGCACAAAAATGGGCTTTTTGGCAGAGGAGGAGGCTGCAAACGTTTTGCTAGGGGAGGCCATTCGGAAGCGGGGCTGGTCCCCGGCTGGTGGTCCCGCTGCGCCCCAACTCATCAGGTTGCTCCAGCTTCTCCTCTGCTGGTGCTCACCCCTCTGGTCAAGCTGCATTTGAATCGACCCAGGGAGGGGAAATCGGGGCACGCACACCCCCCATGCTGTCTGTAGGCAGCAAGAACGAGCCCCCGGGGCAAGTTGTCCCCTGCGGTGCCCACCAGGGCCAGGCTGAGCCCCCGCCGGAGGCACCCGCTGCTGGGGGAGCCCCAGTTTGCAGAGCTCCGTTTGGGTATCTCAGCTTACAGGAACCGAATGACTCCGTCGGTCTGTCTGTCCGTCTCTGGTTTTAATAGCAAAACCCTGAAGGGTGCCAAGGACGGCTCTGGCCAGGCTCAGACACCTGGCGGGCCGGCTGCTTCGTGATGCTGAAGAAGGTTTTTAGTGAAGGTCTGAGGGAAAGCAGGGCTGGAGGAGGAGGAGCAGTGGCTGGGAGCAGGGTTTGTCCTGGAGAAGCAGCAGGAACCAGAGGGGTGGATCAAAGCGGGGGATCAGCTGCGAACAAAAGTCCTGAATATCGGTAGATTTTTGTGAGCAATTGGAGGGCAAGTGCCCAAAACAGAGATCAATTTTGCCACAAAAGCACTCTGAAACATCTCATAAATAATATAAACATTAGTATTAGTGTAAATATAAATAACATGAATATAAATATATGGCACTGACCACAGCCCTACGGCTTTGAGGCCGGTGCGGGCTCCTGTGGCCATCCCAGCAAAACCTCCCCAGCCAAGGCTTTGGGCAGCAGGGCAGTCTGCAGGGGGACGATTTAAGTTGCTGCTGCATCATTTGTCTGTCATCCCTCCCGCTGGCCAGCCCTCCCTCCGCCTCAGGCCTGAACAACCGCTCTCCCCAGGGAGGGGTTTGCCTGTGCGAGCAGCTGAGCGCCAAAGCCGGCAGCTCCCGCGCCACTGCCCGGTGCCGGATCCGCTCCCATCGCCGCCCGGCACACCATGAGTTAGTTCAACTTGTAAGGACGAATGCTGCCAAGGAGGCAAACGGGTCGGATGTTGGAAAAGGACTGTGAATCAGACCCAGGTATACACATGCGTCCTCTCTAAACCATGGCCAATTTTTTTCCCCCTAGGTGATGGAGGGGAGGCGGCAGACGCTCGGCTAGGCGAGAGGCTTTGGGTGCACTGTACAATGAAGGTGCTCTGGCAAGGGGAGGTGTGATGGTCTGAGCCTGAGACCCAGGCTCGGGTTTGCCCCAGGAGACTCAAATGGCTGGGCTTGTGGAAATTTGTGGGCCATCAGAGCTGCCACCCGGCCATGTCGGCATTCTGCCACGAGCCCTGCCCGACCCAGCGTGACGCCTTTCTGCTCGGGCAGGGGCAGCAAGATGGCAACACCGCATGCTGCAGAGGTGCCCTCCGAAACTTTGCAGCCAGCGCTACCGGGCCGAGCCCAAGGCACGGCCGGCACCGCGGCACGCCAGGCCCGGACACCCGCTCCACGCGCAGCCAGCGAGCCGCCGGCACGGCTGCAGGGAGACCGGGCCAGACGCCGCCATCGCCCGCGGCCCTTTTCCACTGGCGTCTGCTAGGTGACGTCCCTACTGCCCAGGACGGCGCCGAGGGTCCCTCACGGCCCGGACACACCGAGCGCGAGCCCCTGGGAAGCATCGCCCTTCGGCCCCGGCAGGGGCGCGGCAGCCCGTGGGCTGCGGCAGGGCCGCGGTCACCTCGCAGGCCCGGTGGCGACCCAGAAACCCACTCTAGGCCCCGCCGCCCACCGGCCACATGGAGCTGGGGTCCCAGGAGCTTCCTGGCGTGAACACTTCAGAGACAAAAAGAAGTTTATTTTGAGAAGAGCGGGAAGAGGCTGGGCCGCTCCTTTTGTTTCTCAGGGCTGCAAAATGCACGCAGCTCGCCCCTTTTCTTATGGCTAAGCCGTGCCGAAGCAAGACCAGTCGGGGAAGCCAATTCCCCCCGTGCAGGCCTGCCAGGCGCTGCCCGCTGGGTGCCTGTGGGCAGGCGGACGGGGCTTGCTGCTCCTTTTAGCCCTCGCGAGTAATACAGCTAGAAAGAGATGTTGCTAATGCAACCCCGGCTTTTATGGGCAATTTTACTAAGAAAACGACCTTGGGAATAGCTTTGTTATTATTAAATAGAATCAGGTATTTACTTAAAGTTCTTAACATCCCTGTAGGAATCACAGAAAACCGTGTTTTTACTTAATGAAAATCACATTGTTCAAAACCCGTGCTTCACTCTGGGGCTCGCCCTGCGGCCCCGCACAGGTGCATCCCGGCAGCGGGTGCCTGCACGCAGGGAAAGTGCCGATTCCCTCCGGTCTGCCTCTCCCTCTGCAGCTCACCTGGCTTTTTTTCACCCTTAAAACGCTTCCCCGTGCACTTTGCCATCAGTTTCTATCCCAGTGTAGGGAGGGACCGACCCTGCCCAGAGCGGGCTGCTGGGGCCGAGGACAGGCGTACGGCCGTGCTGCGGCACCCTGCTGCGTTCGGGCATGTGGGCAAATCGTGCCAGTCACAGAGACCGTGCTGCCGTTACCACCAGTTTTTGAGAATGGCTTTTCAAGAATCTATTATTTAACATAAGTAACCCCTTCAACGTTCAGTGCTCAGGTTCTCACTCTAATAATTACACTACAGTATTGAAATTTAAATGAAGGTGGAAGGGGGGACTTCTGTCTGCGGTTTGGTTTTCTGAAAAAAACACATCTTTGTCTATTTTTTTTTTTTAATTATTATTTTTTAAATTCCTGCCGAACGCAGCCCACAGCTGCAGTGAAGCCCTTTGCCTCGGTAGCACACACGGTGCTGCAACCGGAGCCCTGGGGAGCTGAGGTGATGCCCTCTCGTCTGCCTGCTGCAGAGAGGGGGAAAGGTGTCCCAAACGTCCCAATGGGTACACAAAGGTTCGGGACACGCCATCCTCCAGAGCAGGATGTCTTGCCTCTGCGCACAAGGAGGATCTGGGAAACCCCAGCCTTTAGCAAGAAAGAAACGTTACCATTACTGCTCCGCTGTGGCCACACCGGCAGGCCTGGTGGCTGCCACTGGCCGCACAGCACTGCGTCCCCTCACCCCAGTGGGGAGCAGCAGTGTCATAAATAATTCCTCAGTGTAATGGCAATGTTGTAAAACATGAATATTTAGTGTATGTATAATAGTTGTTTATTCATACTTAAATGTCAGCTGGTGAAAACATATTTAAAAGGCTTCCTTCCCGGGGAAGCGCAAGGTGCCAGAGGAGACGGGCTGCAAAGGTGGCTCCGAAAAATCACCATTTCTTGCCGTGCTGAAGCCCAGGGTGGGAGCGATGGGCCCCTGCTCTCTCCAGCTGTGTTGTGTCCCGCTCGCTGGGGACCAGACCTGCGAGACCCAGCGCCATCCCGCTCTCAGCGGGTCCATCTCCCACCGACGGAGGGTTTCACACCTGTGCCGGGGCTAAGTTTGGCCAAAGCTGTGCCAGTTCTCCCGGTACGCTTGTGTAACCAACGTGGCTGGGGCACTGGGCATGCCGGCAGGGTGGGCTGGGGGGTGAGTGCACCCCAGCACAGGCTACGGGGCAGCGGGTATTTTGCAGAACAGGGCTGCTGCGACAGTGGATGCGGGGACGCAGCCGAGGGTGCGGGCAGGGCAAGGTGGGAACGCCTGCCTGCCGCCTGCCTGCTCATGCTCACTAGTGCAACGTTCAACACTTGGGAAGGGGGAGCGCGGAGAGAGAAACAAATTATCAGTAAAGTAAAGCAACACAAACTTATGAAGGACAATTTTTTTTGCTGTCAATACACACAAAGAGGCAAAAATTGGAAGCTTTTGAGGAAAAGAAATGCATCTGAACTTCTGAGCAAACTAGAAAGTACTGAAAAGCCCTGCATTGCCGAGCTCCTCTGAGGTAACTTCTGTGCTCAGAGAGAATATTTCAGAAGACATTTTATTCTTTAGAAGATGCCAAAAATGCAAGACTTGGCACTTTAACAAAACAGAAAAAGGAAAACACATAATCTTCTTAACTAGTAAGTCTTTGAGCCCAGGATCACATTGTTGCCATATAATAAAAAGGGATGTTATGCAGTAATTTGGGCAGTTAAGAATTCTGTGCATACTCAAAATCATGACATTTCAAGGACAATAAAGTTGGCTGGCTCGTGGCCATTGCCCATACGAAGAGAAAACAAAAAAACGGATTGTCAGCTGGTTATTCATACCGCATTACAAAACAAGCCTCCCAACAGGCAAACACTCTTTATTGCTTGTGTTTTTGCTCCAGAAATATATTTTTTAATTAAAAAAAAAAGTTCTCGCAGCATTCATCTTACAAATGTTAACCCCTTAAAAGACAATTCTGACATACTTTGCCGCTGGCTTTTCCACTTTATAAATGTTCTACAGACAAGGAGAAAATCAGAAAGAAAAATTTATTTCTCACATGGCACAAGCTGTCTGTTTCTTTATGGGGAAAAAAAAATAATCAAGGCATTCAAGACAGCTTTTATGCTATTAATCATGTGGGATGCGATTAATCATGTTGGATGCTTTGATTTTGGGGGCGTCTGACTTGAAATAACGCCTAGGGAGTTGTTTTCCAGATAAAACACATGAAACCCGTGAGCGTGTGCCAAGTGGTGCCCCCAAACCCGCAGCCAGGGTTGAGGATGGGCCCGGTTTCGCGGGGGGGCTGTGGCATGGATCTGGCGGCACCGGTGTGCCGGGGAGGCGGAGGGGTCAGCCCCTGCTCGGCCGGGGCTGGCGGCCGGGCAAGGCACAGCGGGGAAGGGCACCCACCACGGGCAGGGCGTTGGTTTGGCTTGTGGTTGTATAATGTCACTTTACCATGACCTGCTGGGTTATATGGGCTCCCCTAGTGCTGTATTGTTGCTATAGTATGTGCTCGTGCACAAATGATGATTTCTCTTTCTTTTACAGACGCTTTACGAGCTGGCAGGCGATGCCGCTTGCCTGTGCTGCTGCCCTTGCTTTCCAGAGGCCCTGCCTGAGTTTAGCCAGGAGCTGGGAAAGCCAAGCTCTGAGCCACATTCTGCTTAACCCCACACTTTTATCCTTTCATGGCTCTTTACTTCCATGATTTAATTTCTCCCCAAAGAACTTTATTCTGGCTTTTAAATAAAGAATAATCTTTCTAATAAGGCCTCTTCTTGCAGCGTCACTGTCCTTTTTAGAAACAGCTGAAGCACCGTGATTATTACATCGCTGGATAAAATTGTGAAGTACAAAATCCTGAAAAAACGCCAAAGCGCCTCCCCTGAGCTTGATCAAAACCCTGACTACCCCTCTGTGAGCTTCACAAACACGGGTGAGGGCGGAGAGCCTCCCTCGTGCACATGAGTACATGCTCGACCCTCGCTGGGCCGTGCTCGGGGACCACGTGGCCACGGCACGAAGGCGAGATGCTGCGGGGACGGTCACCTCGTGGCCGGCGCGGCCGCGGGCAGCGCTCTGTGGAGCGACTCACCGCAAGGCAGCGTCTGACCGTCACTTTGATTTTCACCTCCAGCAGGTGACCAGCTCTGTTGGGATGACAGCCCACGTGCTCCCGGTCCCTGGTGGGTCTCATTGACGAGATTTTAAAAAAATGAGAGTTATCAGCAGCACAGCTCACCCTGATAATCCTTGAACTGGTTTTATTCATTTATTTGTAGAGAGGCAGGCAGTCCAGGGAAACTAATCGGAAGCCTTCCTCACTGATGGGGGGAAAGGCAGGTCTCTGACACGCTGCTTCCCACAGGTCATTATCCTGTCTCATTAATTGTCCCAAGGGGTTGTGCTGCAACAGCTGCGGGTTGTTTGCAGCAAGATGCTCAGGGCTATATATTCTGCAGGCAGTGGGGGACTTGGCCTGAGGAGTGATGCTGGGAGTGTCTGGTGGGAACAGGTATGGCAGTGGGACTTTCTGGGCTTTTGTTTGGGCTGAAGAAGACGCAGGTGGTGTCTGCAGTGTACCTGGGGAATGGGGTGAGCCTCGTGAGGAGGGAGGTGATGGGCATGTGGTATGTGCAGGTGCCATGCAATTCTGACGTCTTGCTGAGAGCTGCAATGATATGTGAGGAAAGAAATGTCAAATCCTCTCGGTCAAAGGACAAATCTTTGCTGTATTATAGCTCTCCTTCCCTGACCTGCCAGACCATCTATTGTTTTTGTCATTTTAAAATGTGGCCAGTGGAAGATGATGGTGCTGGACCCTCTTGGCTGCGCTCACCGCTGTGCCGAACCTCCCTGCAGCTCTGTGAGCTGGGGTGAGCCCTCCTCACCTGCCCTGCACCCCGCAGCCCTGTGGGCAGAAGCAACACCGCTGTTTGTCACGGGGCTCCCACAAAACTGCCCCCCCCGTCATGCCAGGGGCATGGGCTGCGGGGCAGGCTGAGCCATGCTGTTGTGGTGGGAGGTTTTCCCCCCCCTGTCATTTAAATAAGTCTCTCCTGATGACAGCTCAGGGGAGAGGCTTGGCCAACAAAATTTTCTAAGTGCTTTTTGGGGCATTGCTTGTTGTTTGTGGAGATGCACCTGGGTAGATCCTGGACTGATGCAAATAGGCTCATCTCCTGTCAAGTCACTGTATATTTTTCATCCTCCGAGTCCTGGGTTGGCTCCCTGCTCCTCCGTAGTAGCTCCTGCTTTCTGTGCCACCAGTCTTTACCTGCTGCCTTGCTCACTCCTGGCATTTCTTCCTCTCCTCCCAAGTTCTTGAGCATCTCTACTTGCAGCATGATTTGCTCAACCTTCATTTTGAGTTTTAATCCATGTTGGTCTCTTCCCCGGCTCTGCCTATATCTGTCATTGCTCCCATTTACCTTGTTTTGATGGCATGTTCTCTGGGACAAAGCGCAGTGATGCCATTTTGTAGATAATTAAATCTGCCTGGTTGTGGTCCAGCCAGCGGGACGACCCGCACCGTGTCACGCAGGAGGGTAAAAACTGGCCAGATTTGCATGCAGAGTCTGTCACCTGCTGTGAATCACTTTGGGATGCTTGTGCATGAGAGAAGCTGTTTAAAAATAAATTGTATTGTATTAGACTAATGGAAGACAATAAATTCGGCTGGTCTTTTAGCTTAAAATTCATCAATGTCTGGAGCTGGAAGGGGGGAAGAAGCCGGAGGACATCAAGCCACTGGGCAACTGATGGCCAGGAGCTTGGCACTTGCCAGGCTGCTGCAATGCCTGGCTGTGTCAGTGTGCTCCAGTGGTGTGAGGAGAGCGCGAGCATTAAACCCCTTTTTAAAAGGCAAAAACTAAAAAAAAACCCCCTCTTTTAAACATCAGTTAACAAGATATCCCTTCATCAAAGTCTGCTCTAAGTGGCACTGTGCAAAGGGATTATTGCAAGATCAAAAACCTTTGAATTATTGAAGCCTTTCAACCCTGATGGCATTTGCTGTCCCCTCCCTGTCCCCCATGCTATAGCAGGGAGAGCTCTTTTTTGGGGGGGCCTAATTTCCCCAAGATCAGAACATGTCTGCTCTGCACTGATTTTGGCCAGCAGTGTGGGAGAGGGATTGCAGAATCAAGCCCAAAACTTAGGCAGACTTTCACTGGGCAGTTTTGGGGAGATGGCATACAGAGTGCACAACCTACCTCTGCCCTGACTCGCCATTGTGTGACAGCGTGTCACTCGCTCCTGGGACAGTGCCGCCTTGCAGAGCTTGCCCTGCAGCCCCATCCTGGTGGTGGGGGTACCACAGGGAATGAACTCACTGCAGGGATGATTCTCATCCCATAGGAAAAAGCACACCGCCTGCAAAGTCAGCTTTATGGTTATTTCTGGGCATCACCACCTGCTCCGAGGACCAGCGTCCCGCTCCCCCATCCCCTCCTGTCCCTCAGCATATGCTCCCTTTGGTTTCCTGCTATTAAACTGCCGCAGACAGACCACGGCACCAGGTGGCTCCGGCATTGCTCCAGAAGAGCATCCCTGCAGCGTGATGGCCCGTGATGCCAAGCCCAGGGCTGCGGCAGAGGCTTCTCGTTCCTTGCTTGTGCTAAAGTCTGGGGGCTTTTCCCCTCAGCCCCCGTGTACGGGTGATGCCACCTCGGCACCATGCTGTTGTAAATTTGGGGTGATTCTGGTAAAATCTGCAGAGCTAGGTCTGACTGATACCCATGTATGTGGGAGAAGAGGTGAGCACGAGACATGGAGTGAAAGCAGCTTATTAGCAGAGCAAATAATTCACAGTGAATAATTTCTTCAACAAACACAGCCCCTGTTTCTGAATGTCTGTGAAGAGGCTGTGCTTTTCCTGAATCTGTTGGTGTCCAAAATGAATGGATTTTGCTCTTTTTCTCTCTGTTTGGGACAGGTGAGAGCGTGCCAGCCATGTTCAGGCTGTCCTGGTAAACTGCAGTGGCTCACACCAGTTGCCACTCTGGTGACTCATCAGAGTACCTGGGCACTCTCCCTCTGCCCAGCCATGGCAAAGGTCCTAGAAACATCCCATTCTGCCAAAATACGCACAAGTCCTTGCATTTGCTGGACAGGCTTAATATTCACCTAACACAAAAGACCACGTAGGCAAACCTTGCTCATTAATGGAGGATGAAGACAAAAGCCATCGAAGTGGGGCTGCTGCATCGTCTGGTTTAAACTCACCTGAGTGTTTGAGGAAGTGCCCTGGATACATTTGCGCAGTAATTTTTAATTTCATATGTTTGACCCAATACAACTGGTAGCTTTCTTTCGCATCTTCAGCAGTGTTAAGCTAGGCAGCAGCAGGAGGAGGAGGAGGAGAGGAAAGCCAAGAATGTAATTTATGGGAGGAAAAGCTGCAGCAATCAGATGTTTTGTCCTCTATAAAGTACTCCTGCCACTTAAGTGCCCACTTGTTGAATGGCACTTTCGGTTGATGTCATTTGCTGGCTTCGTGAGCAGCTTCTTCCAAAAGCTCACTTTGAGGAAAAGCGTATTTTAAAAAATGCATGTGTATGATCTGGACTCTGCTTTACAAGTGATGAGGCTCAAGGTCCTGGAAACTCAATTCCTTTGTTGCTGGTAATGTGATCTAGCAGCACTCCTGAAACCGGCCTCCTTCACACCCCCGAAACATTGCATTTACAGCAAGAGATATGGGCCATGGGTAAGGTAAAGGCTATGAGAAAGCCGCAGGTACAAATACGCTGTGCTTTGTACTGTTGTTGTCTTTCCTCACACACAGATCACCGGTGGTGCTGCTCTGGCCAAAGTCAACTCTGCCCATCAATGCCCACCCTGTCCCAAATCAGGGTCCCAAGGGGGTGACTTGGGCAGATGCTTACTCAGCGGGAAGGTGTGATGGGCAACGTCTACTTGTAGTCAGCCATCACCATATACACACCAGGCGAGTTAAATAAGCTCAGATTTTTATCCCCATTAGCAATAACTCAAACCAGTACATCTTTCTGGTGATGGGCTGATGCAGGAGCGGGCTCTGGGGCTGCCTGCCTGCCGCAGCTGCTGGGGGGGGAAATTAGTGGTCTTGTCCCCTCCGTGTCCTGCTCCGAGCCTGCCTCCCCTCGTGTCGTCTCTGCCCTGGGTTTTGCAGGGCTTTTTTGCAGAGTCACTCTCTGTTGTAGACCAACGCTCAGCAGTGCGGCTGCCCCTTCCCCAGTGCCACGGTGGCTCTCCCGGTGCGTGTGTGCAGCACGAGCCATACCCGGGGGTTGTGCTCAGCACCGTGCAGCAGATAAATCTGGACCTGCGGAGCAGGGAGAGGCACGGGTATCGCCGCCCTGGTAAATCATGCTGCTCAGGAGTTGGGTAGATTAACTTTCTAGTCATCCTAGGTCTTTTAAAGGGCTCTTCTTTTTTTTATTATCCAATTAACTATACATGTTAATAAGAAAATTTCTTTCATATAAAACCGAGCAAATTTTTTTCTCTGCCTGGAGTGACATAAATAGACCTTTTCACATATAGCTTCAGTGTCCTGGGACTGATTTGTGGATATATATTGCTGCTTAGAAAGACTGTAATTTACAGGTGATTGTTTGGAGGACTTCAAATTACCACCACTCATATATATGGCTATATAAATAAAAAATGAAGCTTCTCGGGACATTCTGCATAAACAATTTTCTTGGGAAGAAAAAGGATTCTCAATAAAAAAAAAACAGCGGTATTTTTTATATCTATGCCACTGCATAAAGTATGGGTAGATTATTTCAGTCCTTCATTTCTATTTCAGCATTTCTGGACCATTTCCTCTAACATTTTATCTTTTTTCTTCCATCATATAAATCCTCCTATATTCTGCTCCCGGAGGAACCGGCAGGTTTGGAGTCTGGAGGCAGCAGGAGCCCTGCTGCCCAGCCCTGCCTGCCCACACCGCCTCCGAGAAGAATAGGGATGGGAAGGATTAGCTCCGGCTACCTTAATGAAATATCACTTCAGCTCCTAAGTCTCTCTCACAGAAAAATACACACATGCACAAAGAGGAATACTTTTGGAAGCTGCTTGTGATTTTATTGCCTTGCTGCTGGGGAAGCCCAGCTGGCAACAGCTTACAGGCATCTCTGCTGCTGGGAGCTGCTGACAGTGTCTGCCCTCAGCAGTCAGGCTTTCTGTTAAAGCTGGATACCCTAAAGTTGCTATTTCACTTTGGAAGATATTTATATAAAAGTTTTTTGGCTCTCCCAGCCCATGGCAGAGCCGTGGCTCACCCAAACCAGGACTGGAGGACTTGAGTGGTGAAGTGGGTCTGCAGCAGCAGCCGAGGACATGTCTGCAAGAGCAGCCCTGCAGCGATGCCAGATGAGCACCCAGGGTTGTTGTTTGTTTGGGTTTTTTTTAATTCATATGAACTTTCAGGCATCTGTAACACCTATTCCATAGGTTTGTGATTTTTTTTCAAAGTTATAAATAGATTAATGCAAGTTTAGATGACTTTACATGACCTGAAAGTAGATCATTTAATGGTAGTTAATGCTCCTTCTCACCCATCAGAAAATAAGTCATCTCTAGTCCTTTTATTAAAGCTCACAGCAAAATCTGCCTTCAGCTGCCAGTGTGCCTTTCCAACATAATTAAGGGGTTTAAAAATGAGCACAACTTGTGTGGAGGAAAAGCAATCTCTATGTAAAAAGAACATGCTTTTAATTGAGATTAGTTGATCCATATTCCATTAACAAATCCTGTCCTGTGGACACCGTCCCCGTGCAGCCAGGCGGGATTTATCGGCCTCGGCGCTCGCAGGCTCCCTTGTGCTGCTGCTCTCCCAGGGAGCCGCGAGAGGAGCGAGGGCAGGACGGGCTGCTGTATATCACCCATCTCCTGGTCACCAAATGATGATTCAGATTCACACCGAGATCTATAAAAGTCAGTGGTTTATTGCTGTCTTGTATTTCTGTATTAACCACCTCATTATCATCCCAAATGGAGTATAAATCCAAGGGTATCCAGTTGCTCAAGCTTGTGTGCTTGCGCTCCCCCGCCTCCTGCCATATAAATCTCAGCTCTGGGTAACGGGAGGGACCCTGCGGTTTCCCAGCTCGGAGGCAGGCAGCCTTTATAAAGGATGAGTTTCCTCTGCTCGGGGCCAGGCCAGGCAGCACTCCATACTTCTCTTGACTGCAGGGCTCTGCTCCCGCGGCCGAGCCGCCGGCCCGGGGAAGCAGCGGCAGTGGTCCTCCCTCGGAGACCCTGCGGGCACAAAGCTGTGCCTGCTGCTGAGCCGCGTGTCTTGCCCCTGTATGTCTGGGAGATGTGCTGGTCGCTTGGAGAAAGGTCTGGCTTTGGGGCTTTTCGTGTGGGTGGTGGTGGTTTTGTTCAGCCTTGCGGATGCAAGGCCAGTTGCCAAGCGGTTGGGAACCAGTCGGGGCGAGCCCTGCACACCCTGGCCTCGGTGGCGTGCCGCCTGCTTTGGGCACTCGGTGTCTTGCTCTTGTGTTGGAGAAAGCCTGAAATAAATAACTAGGCTGGGTCAGATCACGTCGCAAGCAGCAGCAACCAGCCGTGGCTAGGAACAGGGAGCTCTCTGGGATGGCCCCTGAGGTACACAAGGATTTGCAGCTTTGGAAAATCCTGAGGATGGCCAGTCAACCCCCCCTCAGTACATTAAAAGAGCTTTTATGCCAGGTCCATAGTTCACCACGTGTCAGAGTCAGAAATAATTGCCAGAAGAGGCGCATGATCTTTTGAGCTTTGCCATGATCATGAGGTCTCATCCCTGGGAGCACGTGCCATTAGCAAGAGACAACTTTTCCTGTAGTTCAAGGCTAATGAATGTGCTTTTAAGCATTGGTGAGGAATGTTACTCTTAACAGTGAGGTATAATTTTCCTAAAATAAATCAGGAAAAAAATGCAACCTTTGGACCAAGATCTCCCAAAAGCAGCAGCTCTGTTGGCCTCGATAGGGTGACATGGGTGTGCATCGGCCAGGACACTTGTCCTGCAAATGAGATCTCGTACATTTATTGCTCAGCTATAAACTTTGTAGGGACAGGCCAGCTTACATCGTTATGAATTGTGGCAGCTCAGATGGAGTTCATGCAGTCTGGCATCACTGCTTCCTATTTCGTTGCTGTCTGATGTCAAAACAGACATTCCCTACTTTTTACTGAATGAATCCTTTCTTCCATCCTGTTTTCATTTTGAAATAAGGAACTAATTATTTAACATCTCCAAAGTACTTCAACTAAGCCATCTCAAACCTGATGCAAGTCTTAAAAAATAATTTTTTAAAAAATCCCTCTCTTCTCAATGAGGCATGTGGCCTTTCCCTTCAGGTTAGTGCCAGCTACTGAAAAACTCACATCTCTGCAGGAGCCTGGTTCGCTGTCCCTCCTTCTGCCCAGCTAGTGGGTGTTTGCACCATTACAATTTGATGTGATGGAAACTACAGGTGGAGAATAAGACTGAAGGCTGAAGCTGCTGGTATTACAATTACATGAGTCTATATGATTCTGTATGTAAATAGTGAGCCAAGGCGTGTTGCTTTCCTCAGAGAGCTTTTGTTTGTTTGTTTGTCTAGTGGGAGGAGACCAAATGAACAATGGGGAAAGCAAAATTATTTTTAAATTAAAATTATTTTCTCTTTCTGCATAATACAGAGCACTTCTTGAGTAGCTGCCTCTTTTAAAATGCGCACATCACCACTGGCTATTTTTGCTGCAAGTTCCTGTCCAACGCAAAGTGATGAGTTTCCCAGAATTTGATAAATTACACCCCTCCTTTACAAATTATTCTCCTTCAATCTTACACCACCTCTGCTCTTGACACGTGCGCTGGAGAGGGTGACAAGCTTTTAAACCTCATTTAATGCTCGTACCCAAGAGTTGCAGAGTTTTCCAGGTTTCTCAGAGGTCGGGCACACTTCTCACACTCTGCATGCATGCTTTTTTTTTTTTTTTTAATTGTTATTATTTTAATCGCAATGCTGCTGCTCCTGAGCTGATTCATGCACCCAGGTCATGTATATTCTAAAGCAAAGCTTTTGAGGAGGGAAAAAATATCAGGGACAGATACATTAGGAACTTAAGGAAGAGCCTGTTTGATGCTATGCCCAATGCTGAGGCTGCCACGAGGAGGTGTGACTTTTCTCCTCCTCCTCCTCCTCCAGGAGCTGCTGAACACCCCTTGTTGCCTTCCCTCTTGGCACCAGGTTGCCCTTCCTTCCTACCCTTCCATGCTGTTGCACAAGGGGTTTTGTCCTGTGTCTCTTCTTTCCATCTTTTGGGTCTCTTCTCATAGAAACAATCGTTTCTCTCGTTTGGCACGTTCTGGGCTGTCGGCTTCGGGCAGGTTTTCCCTTGTTAACACCTTTTGAAGATACATTGGTAAAATGTCAGTGTCATACTTCATCATACAATGAGAACGATTAAGTGCACATTGTTATTCCTGGATTCATACCTACACCATCTCTCTTTGTCCCTCTGGGAGCCTCACGTAAGATCAAATATGATGTTACAGATAATGGTTAGAGTAAGCAATGTTCCTTCCCCTCCTGCTCCTATTCCTTCTTTTTTTTTAAACCTATTTCCCCCCCTCCCGTGGATCTTTTCCCCATTCTCATTACACCAAGCAAAAGCAATTGGGACACTAGCAGCATGGTGGTGGGGTGCAATAGGGGAATTAAAGCGCTGGTAGAGCGGTTGGTGGTTATGGTTGTCCACGGGTCGTTTCAGGAGCCGGGCTGTGGGGCTGTCCTGGCGCCGGCACGGGGAGAGGCACAGCCGCACAGCCGACCTTCACGTACAGCAGCTTTTCAGGTCTGAACTTGGGCTCCGTAGCACCACTAGCACGTGGAGGAGCATTAAACCATCACTGCGCATCACGTGCCCAGGTTCGCTTTTAACAGAGTAAACTGCTCTTGCAGTGGCTGGGATTGCTCGTGGTTTGAGTCGCTCCTGTTGGTAGCTGCCAGCTGGGCTTTTGTGTGGGGAAGGCAGGATAATCCTGGGTTTGAGCCTCCTGAAGGTGCCCAATACAGGAAACCTCTGCATTGTCCTTCTGCAGAACGTAACCTTTAATTTGATTTTATCTGCAGAGAACTGTGTCCTCTGCACCACTCCATTGCCTTTCCAGAACACTTTGAGCACCTTGGCAGAATGGTCATCTTGGGAAGCCTACAGACTTTCCCACTAGGAATATAAGTTACCAGCAAACGGGAGCACAAACTCAAGCCCGTGTATACTTCCTTGCGTGCGGTAGAGGAGGCAGAGTGCACACATCCCTCACACAAGCGTTGAGGCACGTTCCCCTTTGAAACATAGTACCAATGTCTTTCAGCTCCACACTTGGCCTTTTTATTTTTATAGATGATGCTGCAGTGAAATAAATGCAATTTAATTTGGGTTCAGCAGTTTGGTATCCAGGGTTCGCATGCAGGGATAGAGAGGTTTGCATTCAGGTTAAAACGTGTTCCCAGTGACCCAGCTCAGTTAATCTGCCCCAGAATAAGACCTGTTGGCAAAGGTGAGCCAGTTCAACTGCTGCCTTCCCCTTTCATGGTCAGAAACCTGAACTCCAAAGCAAGTGAAAGGTCTCCCTGGCTGGGCCATGCAGGCTGACCCAGAAACGTGCAGAGTAATGCAGCAGCAGCGGCGGCGGCTGCTGGCCGCTGACCAAGCCCCGACCTCCCAAATGTGGAGGCACCGGTTTGCTCAGTGGGAGGCGGAGAGGTGACGTTGCTGCCAAAATTGCTGGGTAGCTTGTGGGGCTGTCAGAGTTGGGATCTACTTTCTTGTTGGCTGCAAAATGTACTGTTCAGGAGCACTCGCAGCCCTGAATTCCAGATGGGATCCTATGGGAGGATCCTATTAGCTTACACTCACCCCATGCAGTCTGCAGGGGAAAAAGGCTGAGATGATAAATACAGGTGGGTTTTATTCTTCTCACATTAAAAAAAGTATGTAGTTGGGGCAGAAGGCCAGCTGCCCTTGGCAAGAAAAAGCTTGTGCAATGCACATGCTGGACACAGGCGCGTGTTGCTCCCGCGCCCCTGCGCTGAAATGCAGGGGAAGGATGCGAGGGGGTGTATTGACCTTTGGGAATTTGGAGTTTAACCGGGAGATATCATTTGAGAGAGTCTTTTGGAAATTCATGCTCACAGGTACAATCTCATACATTTCAAAGCCCTGGTCTGGCTGCTCTAATATAATTTTAGGCTCCTGAGGCCAAGTCAGCACCAGGAGAGGGTGAGAAGAAAGGAATTTAATCAGAAATGAAGAAATTTCCCCAAACTTTCATTTATTTTTGGGGTATACATTTGCTGGAGCGTCCCCACCAGCACACTCAGCATTGCTCTGGTCACTGCAGACTCCTCTAGATGAAGACAACTTACCCTGACTTTGGAGCTGTTGCAAATGAAAGGCACTTAACAAATGTTTCTGAAATAAGAAAACCTCTGTACTACCCTCCTCGTCATTCATTTTCAAATTGATAAGTTAAATACTGTACTCCAGCATAAACATTTCTCAGGGACAAAGTATAAACATTTCTCGTGGAGTGCACTTAATACAATTTTGTTTGCCAAGTGGTGCTGCCTCCTCCCAAGCTATGACTATGAGAGGGTTTTATTTAAATGGAGATATAAATTAATTGCACTCAGCACAGCCTCTCATCCCAGCTCTCTCCTGCATCCGTACCCTTGGACTCTCTGAAGGAAAGGGCAGGTGGGAGCCCCTGTCGCACAGCCTTGCTGAAAAGCTGGCAGGACACTGCCGCAGCCGTTCCCCTGCCTGCTGCCACCCCAGTCTCCCCTAGAGAACTTGTTTTCCACTAGAAGAGTCGTGACTGGCTTTGCTTTAGTGAGACAGATGCAAGTCCATAAAAGACCTCCTTCCCGAGGCAAGGGTTAATGCAATGTTTTGTGACCTGGCTATACAGTGACAGGAGACACCAACTCTTAGACAGCTGGATTAGATTAATATACGTTAGATATTTTAAGGTTTCATTCAAGAGAAGAAAGCCTAATTTTAGAATTTGATTGAAAGCCCGTCTTGGTAATAGCACGGCTAATTTCCTTTGAAAATTGGCAAAATTTAATTTTCGACAATGTCTTACGCTGGCCCCAGCTACTAACAAGTCTGAGCTTTCTGATGTCTGTCCATCTCTCTATCTGTCCCTTCTCTACCTGAATTCCCATTTAGGTGCAAATTATACAGAAACTGGTGAAACCTGACTCTCCTCTGATTCCTGCTGCATTATGTGTTTTGTTCATCCCTGAAACACTTCATAAGAAAGTGAGGAAAAGTGCCCCCCTTGTGAATGGAAATTAATTTTGCACTCCAGACTAGAATTTCCATGTTTTGCAAGGAACGGCACCCTACCACAGCCCCAGCCAGGTGTGGTGGGCGCTGCAAAGCCTCTCTGCCTCCGTCACCCCCAAAGGAAGATGGGCTTATTAACTGTTTGGGGGGTTGGTTTGTTTTCTGTGAGATGCTAAAATTGCTACCTGGAGGATTTTGAAAAAAAGGTTTCTTCCACAGCAATGTGATCTGCTCGTTACAAAAGCCAAGGGGAGGCTTGGGGCAGGGGATGGAGGCTTCACCTCAGGCGCTGGAGGGTCCCGTGGACCCCGGCCTGCTTGAGACCCCCCTGAAATTCTGCCCAATGCCGGCCCCCCTGTTCCCTACGAGGAGATGCAATCTGTCAAGTCTGCAGAAACAAACTTGTTCTCACAAAACACGCAGCAGTAATTTTATGGTACGAGAGGAGAGGCGTACAGCCAGGGTCTTGCTGCTCATCAGAAAAATGGCAGCTACCTTTTGTATGACTATTGCTTGCTTTCACTTTTTTTTTTACCTTTAAGATTAAAAACCTCCCGAAGAAGGCTTACAAGGTTTATGGCAGAGGTATACAAGAAGCGAATTAAAATTCCATAAATATATTTGCTGGCT
This sequence comes from Buteo buteo, assembly GCF_964188355.1. Lineage (NCBI taxonomy): Eukaryota > Metazoa > Chordata > Aves > Accipitriformes > Accipitridae > Buteo > Buteo buteo. The sequence goes on along the minus strand of NC_134186.1, from coordinate 17,678,294 downwards.
AAAATTTATATATCCTGTATTCCTCGGGTATCTAATTAGACCCGAGAAGAAAATAGCCCTGCAAAGGATAGGCATTTTGTTCAAATAATTTTTAAGAATTGAGCTAAATAATGGCCATTTTATACTGCACACAATATAATTGTTCTTCTTGTATTGGGGAGCAGTTATAAATTATCTGGTATCCCATTCAGTCTCGTTGCCACGCCGAGTACCAAACAATTGTGAATGTAGTTACTGGGCACGTAAATTCACGGCTTTCTGACAGCTATACCGTTATTGCCGCTGCTAACTAACCTTCTGCATAAAAAATGCAATCCCTAGGAAAGAAGGAGCATTTATCTAAGTGCTGACATTGAAACATTCTGAATAACTCTTTGAATCATTTGTACTATTATGGGTAGAAAATGTAATTATTGTAATCAGCCTTGAGTCTGAGGCCATGTTGTTTTAAAAAAAAAAAAAAAGAAGGGAGAGGGAGAGTGAGGGGGGAAACCAGATCTGAACAACGAAAATGAACCTTGATAATGGAGCAGCCTTGAATTCCACTTCATTTATCACACTAATGGATGTCAAGATGACCTCAATCAAACATTTTGTTTTCCCGTTTTAAGCAATGGAAAATGCTTCTTTTTTTTTTTTTTTCTGGAAAAAAAGAAAGTTATTTGAATTGTTCCTAGTAATTACATTAGAGTAGAAGGTCAAAGTCAATATGAAATAATATCCACCAACCTTTTTGATGAGTCTAGTCCAGGCTCTTTACTGGCACAGTTCACATATCTCTATAATCCTAGTGCAAGCTTTGTGTTTCTCCTTCCCTATTCCTTATGTTTTTATACTTAAATAGAAATCACATTTCTTGGTGTTTTTATTAGTTTTCATTTGGAGCCCCAGTAGTATTTCATCTCATATTTTTAAGTAAATGATCATGTGGTTTAAACACTACCTCCCTGACTAGCGTATTTCAGGATAGGATATAGCTGTAAAAAAGGCAGAGGAATCTAAATAAAAAGAGGTTTATGAGAGCAGCACTTCATTAACATGTCTTGATTCACCTAGGCCAATCTCGTAAAGAACATCGCATGGGACCTGAGGTAGGTCCTGGGCAAAGCGCTGTGAACGTGGGCCCCGTATCCGGATTTCACTAGTTCAGTTCAGTTCTATCTCTGTGATGGACAAGAGCATCCAGACACCAGCACTTCTGCTCCCCACGACTGGTAAAACTGTTGGTTCGATCCAAAATTAGCCAGGGCCCAGAGCTGCCTCTAGTGACCCATCTTCTTCTGGGTTGTACAACTTAGTTCTGGACATTGAGTGAAAGCGTCTGTCTACCCCTCAGAAGTGGGGTGACGAGCTGTTTTTTTATGTCACTGTGCAAGTACAGTCCATAATCTGCGCCACTGTCACCTGTAACAGTTGAAAGAGATACCCGATGGATGTATTTTGACTCATTCAATTTGGCAGGCCAGGACTTCTGTGGATCCACAAAGTGTCTTGAGTCATCAAGGACCTGATTCACAGGTTTCCAAGCGTGACTGAGAGCTGTAGAAATATGAATTGCTTAGAAGCTACGAATGAATTATTTCATTGAACACTGGCAGTTTTATTAAAATGAAGAAAAATAACAGAAAAACCATCAGTCTGAGGAAGAAACAGAGGAGGAACTGTCTGTGAGCATTCACCGGCCTTGGACCCATCTCTAGCTGTGGCAAGTACAAGCTTCTCCCTCTTGTAGTCTCTTCTGCCCATGGGGGACAAGGCAAATGTGGTTTCACTTCTGTAGGTGCCAAAGAGTTTTTCACGGGTCTCTGTAGGAGGTCTCTTTTTGTAATTTTTAACCATACTTCCAATATATGGCTGTCTTGGTGCGTTTACACGATGGTCAGAGAAGGAAGATATATGCCGTAAAAGAAGACACTGTTAGAAGATCGAGGTCTCAGTTTTGAGACACACTTGCTACAGCAGATTATGCAAATCCTGGATTTGGACACAAGAAGTAGCCCTAAGCCCAGGTGTATGGACTTAAGAGATCTGCACGCTCTCTTGTACCATATAAATTGCATATTTTCTGTTCTCCAGTGCAAGATTATTTCTGTCTTTTCTACTTTTAACAGGATAATGATATTCTCTGTTGACATTTTCCACTACAGCTTGTAACGTTATAAGAATATCTTGATTTTTAATTCTGGAACTTTAAAGGGTGCTTACATTAGTGTTTTTGGACAGGACTCACAAAAATACCACGGTTTATTTAAGAGACAGCCTGCTTCTTTAGGAAAAGATATGATGCAGTAAATGATTTGTAAGAAATCTGCAACAACCCCCTGCCCCGGTAATAGCATCATGCGACAGATCACCGCGGGCCCTTGCTCACTTAAGTGTGAAGCACTTGGAGCAGTCTGTGCCAAATAAACTTCTTTGAAGAGGTCAGAAATCATCCATATGGTAAAATATCATCTTGCCTCTCTTTACCAATAACTCAGTATTTAGAAAAATACTTTGCAAAAAAACCGTGAACCGTGTTGGTCCATGCAAGGGACCCTCCTGCAGGAAGGGCAGAGACCGGCTTGCCCAAGTCCCCTGCCCTCCCCAGCTGGGCATAAAGTAGTTGCATGGCAGAAAAGAGCAGGAGCAAACAGGTAAGATGAGAAGAAAGACGCACAATGCTTAAAAGGATGTATAAAGAGAGACAGGGCACAGACCTCAGTGTCTTTCCTGGGAATAACAGTGCACTGTGTAGTAACCTCAGGCTAAAAGATAGACCAGTGAATCATAATAGGAAAAAAAAAGTGTGGACATTTTTAAGTTAAGCTTTTAAGAATAAATAAAACTGTAGAATGTGACATAAATCAGCTCCCTCTCTCCTCCTCCCTTCCTTCCCCACCCCCAAAACACTCGCTAAAGCGATTGGAAACATTTGGGTCTGAAAAAAAAAGGGGAAAGCTATAAGTGCTTTTTCTTTCTTTTTTTTGCCAAATCATGCAGAAGATGCTGGCAGCTGCAAAGATTCAATTATACACAATGCAAAAAATAATTTAAAAAAATAATGGCACTTGAAAAAAAATTGCCTCTCCAGAAATTGCGTGGAACAATAAATCTGTTAATTAGCTAATTAATATTCAATTGGGGTCAGTGGGCTTAATAGAACCTTTTTCTGAGACCCAAGAAATTTTCCAATCACAATGTTAAGTCTGCCCACTTTCATTATCATCTAAGCGCAGGCAGCCCTTATCTGGCCGCCAGGCGCCCAGGAACAATGCAGCACCATTATCATCTCGGCGCAGTGGGTGCGGGTACCACAGTCGGATGTTGCAGGCTGTGAAGTAAAAATGCTTGAGCGTTTAGGGTAATTGATATATGGGTTCTGCTGTATTGTTTAGGGCTGTTTGTTTGCTCTACTGGTATTTAAGGCAGCGGAGCATCAGAAGATTGATTTTCATTGGTTGCCATTTTTTATTTTTTTTTAACGGAATCGATGACAAGTTGTCAGTGTGGGACCCTGACCAATAGCATCCGGCAAGTCCTCCCCACGGCGCGAGGGCTGCCGTCAGCCGGGTGCGCACGGAGGTGCCGGGGCAGCGCGCTCCCCGTGCCTTCCGCCGGATCTCATCCGGCAGAGACGCTGCGGTCATGCTTGCCTCTGCGGGGCAGACATCTAAACCCACATCACTATAAAAAAGGACACGCTTAAACCAGCATCCCTATAAAAAAGGACAAAATGGAAGATCTATGTTATTAATGGTGGTAGCTGCTTTTATTTATTTTTCCAAAGGATTGCAGTTTTCTGCTAGAAGACCTGCTATCCGTTTCTTCCCTTGATATGAAAATATGGAAGTGGGTCTGTTGGGTTTGGGTCTGCCCGCTGCCCCTCCAGGTTAAGAGAATGCTGTAGAGTACGGCTTTTGGAGTTCACTGGACTGAATACCGATGGTTATGGCATTCCACAACATTTCATAAAACAGTTTGTGACCGAAATTACATTTGTTGTTTAGCTGGTAGTAAATCCTCCAGGTTAGCTTAGAAAGGCCATCTAGGTCCAAGGAGTTTGACACAGACTCCTTAAATCACTGTCCCAGGCCCCTGGCGTGTACCGTACTTTTCTGATGATTAGGTTGTAAATGAAAAATACGGTTGGCGTTAACTCTACAGAATGGGGACTTGATCTACAGGACCTGCCTGCCCCTCCACTTCTTCACCGAGCTTCATCTCCACGCGCTGTTGCAAGTGACACCAAAGAGGGTAAAGGTTGCCTCAATACTTTGCAGTTGCCTAATTCAACTGTTGAAAGTTTCTCCAAAAAGTTCTCCATCAAGGAGTAATTCTGCTTTCCCCCCCTTTGCTCGGCTCCCTCACCGGCCCAAGGTTTGTCTGGGAGATGATCTTGGAGAGCAGAAGAAGAGGTTTTTCACTGGAAATTTGGAGACTGGGAAATCCTTCTTCTTTCCTTCTTTCTCCCTTTCCCTTTCTCGCAAAGGATCCCTCTTGCTGGTATTCAGGGGAGAACATAATTACTTAAAAAGAAAAATTGAGAATTTTGCAAGCATTTCCCAGGTGACGCGCCTGTCAGTTATCTGTGTCCTTAACTTGAAACTAGACACTGCTGGTTATGGACGGCTTATCCCCGAATCTGCTGGAAAAGAACATTTCGGGTGATTTCTTGCTGGCCTTTCGCGGTGGCGGCTCCTCTGCCTGGTGTACCCTGAGGAACTTTTCTCCCAGAGCTGTCAGGAGGACGCAGGTGTTTGTCGGACAGGGAGATTTCTGGAGGAGACAGGAAGGTGCTGTACGTGGGGGGCACTGGCAGCCCTTCCAAGCCATCAGCCACATGCTTGTATTTTCACTTCAGTCTTGCTGTGGTTTTTCCAGTTAGCTTTTTCAACCCGACTTCACAGGGCTCACATACTTTATTTCAGGGGCACAGGCTGGGGAGGGGGAAATCAATTTTTTTCTTTCTCCTTCAATTTTCTTGCAAGTCACTGGACTTCTATATTTATTTCCCGGGTAGCCTATGTGCAATCATTCTGATTAGATCCCGCTCGCCACTTCTCTGCTATAGCGCGCGCATACCCTAAACCTTAAAAGGAAAATAAAAGCTGCTATTTCCTATTTTCATAAATGAAAAGATGTTTCAAGTATTGGGAGACACTGAAAGAAATTCTGCAGTTTGAAGATACTTCAACTTAACTACTAATTGCAGAGGACCAGTGGGCGTAATTTTGGCACTATATTAGCTTTGCCACTCCATGAATAATTTGCATACAAAATGCTTTATTTTGGCAATCTATTAAAGAGCTATACAGTATTTGTGGCTTATCGCATTCACGCAGGAAGCAGGATCCTTGGCCATCTCGTTAAATTCTGTTGATGCATAACAATTTAAAGCATGGCACAAGCTGGTATGACATTTAAAGATGCCTTCACTTAATTATATTACACAAATATTGGGTTGTTTATCCTTGGGAATAAAGTCTTTTTGAAGTCAAAGTTGGCATGCGTATAAAGGAGTAAATTTTAACTGATCCCTCAAGTGGGCCTCCTAGCTGCAAATTGGGGTTCTTGCATTTTTTAAATTATTTGTGATAAGAAGCATTACACTTTGAATACAGCCACTGGAGTTTGTTTGGTACTCCCCCCCTTCTTCTCCTCTAATGGAAAATATGCTCTTTAGCAATAAATCGTCACATGAAACCGGAGGGGTAAGTGTAGGCTGGGGGGAGAAATGGGACAAACAGTGGCGGTCATAACAGTCTGTGGCTGCAAAAAATCCTCACTTTTGTCTTCAACAGGAGGAAGAAGTAGTGGAACAGTGTCTATAGACTGTTTGCAGAGAAGCAGTGGGGAAATTAGGGTAAAAGAAAAATCAATGCTTTTTTTTTTTTATTCCCAGAAGGATAATCAGCATGAAGCAAGCACTGGAGTTTAGGTTTCTCTGTAGATAATAAATCGAAAGGCTGCAAATCTAAAATTCATATTGTTCACTTTAGTGGGGTGATCACATTTTCTTCAGTGCGAAAGATACTTTTATATATATCACATGCAGAAGCTGAAGGGAAAAAGATTGAGAACGGGCTGGGCAGAGGGGTCTCCAGCCCAGTGAAAAGCACGTATGTGGAGATCCCAGATGAGGAAAATGAAACCATCCATTTGCCAGTGTTGGGAAGCAAGTGTGGTCATTTTGCTCTGTAGATGATGTTAATAATAGTGAACAGATCAAATTTTGGCTCACTGGACAGCAAAAGGGAAGATTGCTGTGTGACAAAACCCCTGGATTGGAGCAGGAGCTTTCCTCCACTTCCTGCCCCATTTTGACCAGCAAAAAAAGGAAAAAGAAAAGAAAAGAAACTAGGGAACAATCCTACCTAACCTTACTTGTAAAGAAGTAGGATGACCTCCAGGTATGGACAGACCATCACCTAGAGGGTCACTGCACATCAGTTGAGCTACATTAAATGGCCTTCTGTCCCTTTTGAGACTTATTTTAGAGTCTAAAATAAGTGGAGGTTTGAAATGACTTTGTTTGTTGGGTTGGGTGATCAGAAACATTCAGTTCACCCAATTCTTGCATAATGTAGGAAAAATATATGGTATCTCACCCTCACCAAAAACAGTCACACAGAAGGCATTCACTAAACACAGCTCAGAGTGCTTGTATGAGTAGTTATAACTAATATTTTTCTCCTTTGGTTTAGCCGAGATACTCAGTCTCATAGAAAAATTAACTTTATATCCCATTTCTTGGCATATTCATTCAGCTATTTAGAGGTTGTTTTTTTTTTAAATGGTGTATATATATTAACTTTAATTCTGTAGTTTCTCTTATTCAGCCACAGTTCTGCCAGCTGCAGCTCTGACCTGCGGTTCACCTGGGAACTTCTTTGCCCCTAAAGAGAAAGTCTCAAAAACCTGAAAAGAAAGGCTGGTCCTGGCATGGTGGCCTTATCTCCTTCTTACTTGTACTTTGCAAAGCTGCATTGCTGTGAGTAAGTATTTTGAAAAATGTGTAGGCCAGTGGGAATTAGCACCACTGCACCAGAGGCAGAGCTGCTCTTTTCACTCAAGGAGAAGTTTGGGTCCTCAGACTACTTTTGGTTTGTTGTGTGTGCCCCTTATAATTAATTAACTAATGAGCTGTTATGAAGTAATTTTATATATCATGGACTATTGATAAAATCAGTGTTAAGTATATTAGCAATTAGGAAGCTAAGAGGATGTTAGGAATCCTTACGTCCAATTAAGTACTATGATTTAAATTACCGTCCTCCCATTATCCTCTGTTTCGATCTATAAACTGTCCCTTACTGATGATGGATGTGTATAGATGCACTCCTGGAGAAGTTACACCACGCCTTGGACTATCTGCCAGTGCAGTGGGATGGATCCGTGCACGGGCATCATGTCCCAAGCCCCAGCCAGCTGGTCAGCCAGACTGAGGCATCTGAGCGTCTTCAAACACACAAGCCTCCTTAGCCTAAATCCCATTGATTTTTGGTAACATTTAAGAGCCCCAGCTTTGACCTTAGATCACTGCAGTTTTGTGAGCGCTGGCACATCTGGTCACTGCCGGTGCCCACGGCCGAAAACACGGGGACACGCTCCCAAAACGGGCAGACATGGAGCGGGGTCTGAGTCCTGCTGGTGTCCTTGAGTGGTACGGTGCCACCGAGGTGGCCTGAAAGCCAGCGCAGGACCGCCCTGGGGTGCTCTGTAAATTAGCTAGGCACATCAGTAGCTTTTAAAATCTGGCCTTAAGGCTTTGGTGCTCAAAGTGTTGTGGCACCTGCCTTTAACTGGTTACGGCACTTCCAGTGACTGGAGCACGGGTAAGCAACTCCCACTGGGGTAATTTTTTATTGGGAGTTGGACATTACCTAACTTAAGGATCTGCACCAAAGGACTGGCTGAAGTTAGTGTCTGAAAGTACATGAGTATTTTCAACCATGCATCTGCCCTATAAACTATCAGAGGATTGATCCGTTACCAAAAGCAAAAGGGACTTATTTTTAGTCCTTCTAAACAACAACAACAAAAAAAGTAAGTGCTGCATAGAAATATTCTTCAGTATCAGAGAGGAAAAGTCTGCTTAAAGCTGTGCTTTGTGGTAATGTAGTGAGGTCTCCTCCTGTAACTACTTCTGACACAAATTAAACAGCATTCGTATCTACCCCAGCAAACAGCATATTCTTTACTGTTTCTACCAAGTGCAGCCCTAATATTTATCTTATACTTTCTATTCGTTGTGCGATTTGGTTGAATAAATTTTAGCTTCATAATAAACATCTCTCAGAGTTAATGGACCAGCAGAGAGGCTGCTGAGCTCCAAGCCGCACCGGCAACGCCAGCGACTCCCGGGGAATTACTTGCAGGTGCAGGTACTTGGCAATGCCCAGGGCCTGCCAAATGCAGGCAGTAATGACTGGCATAAAAAGTTTGGCCAGTGTGCTAGATGAACTGGCATGCTGCAAAGCCACGGCTGGCAGATCTCCTGCCCCCAGTTCGGTAGCGGTTCCACCAGATATCTGTCTGCAAGCAGGAGAAGCGCCTCATCACTGTGGTTGTAACACCCTGGAAAGCAGGCTGCAGCACAACGCGATGGTCTGCTGCACAGCCTACGGACGTAACGGGGATGACTGGGAAAGTAAGGAAAACCTGCAGCATCAGCTCATACTCATTAATAACTTCGGGGGGTTTTCCCTTTTTTTCTTTTTCTTTTTTTCTTCTTTTTTCTTTTTCTTTCTTTCTCTTTTTCTTTTTTTTTAAAATCACTTAATATAAAATTGAGAGCACTGATTTTTGTAGCTACAGCAATTTCTAGTTGTAAGAAGTTAGGAAACACAAGATGTACACACTGTAGTTATTTGTCACTGATGTGTAAGCCTGCAGTCCCAGCCCTCACAGCCATACTTCGCTGAAAGGTAGCTGCCCAGCCTTTTCAGGTTTTCAAGAGGAGTCATATAAGGCACATCCATGCCAAGGGAGTGCAAGCCTTCGTCCTCGCAGGATCAGCTAACTGCCTTTTCTTTATGCATTTTTCAAAGCGTAACTGTGTACGTGAGCAGGATTGCAAGCTTGAGAGTCAGCTGTTGTGGTGGCCAGGACCAGGGCTGAACGGAGCGGGTAGGACAGGCAGGAGAGGTGTTGAGGGGGGGCTACGTGGGGAAGACAAGAACAGGGTGACTGCCAGATCACACGGCTGGTCTGATCTTGCGCTTTTCAGGGGGGTTTTTAATTTCAGTGGATGATGCCTGACTTGCAGGTAGAATTTGAGCCTTTGGGCTAATTTTATTTAATCTTACAAGATCTCCTGAGAGATTTTTAATGGGAACTCTGTATTAACTGTCCCTACAGCTTCATATCCAAATATTATTTAAACTTGAATGTCTTCTCAGCCTTTATCATTGAAAATCATAAGCTATCATTTCTACCCTTTTTGCCAAGCCCTTGATTCTCCCTTCATCCCTACGCTGTTGCAGTTGCAGTGTCTTTCTTTGAGGCTATCTCCTCCTCTCACAATTTCTGAGAGTGGGACCTTCTACAGCAAGACGTATTTGCGTCGTTCTTCCTTTTCTTATTTGTGGGAATCATCTATCAGCAGTAGCAATACTGTTGTGCCCAGAGGCTTCAACCAAGCTCTAAACATATAAAATCGGGACCATAGCTGAAGTCCTGGCAGCAACTGGAGGAGCCCAGCCAAGCAGAAAAAAAAGGCACAGAGAGGTTGAATAACTTAAGACATATGGAAAGTAAGTAACTGCCCCAGAAATAACAAGTCCCCTGTGACCTTGGTTAATGTTCTGCTCTTTGACCTGCCTGTCTTCTGGTGGCTAGTCCTACCTGGTGCTGCAGAGACACAGAAGGATGGATGTGCTGTACGGAGGCAGGCTGTCCATGCATTTCTTGCATGAGAAGAATGGCATTTGAATCACATCTTAGAGTAAGCTGCACTTGAACTTGTGTGGGAGGTGCACGTGCCTTCAAAGGTGTAGGGCTTGACTTCTGAAAATTACCCTGGTGACAATGGATGACTATGAACACCCTATCAGTCTTATTCTTCCAGTTTGCTTCCAGCTCCATCACTTCTGGGGAGAGGGCTCCTGCAGGATCTGGTTGGAGTTTACAGTCTGTGCATTTGTGTGCTGTCAGGTATGTGCATGAGAAGTGTTCTACCCTGATATGTGGCTGTTTCTCACATGTGACAGAAACCTTCTGTGCTCTTTTTGCTAGTTCTGATGCCCCACACCCCACACATACCTGGCTTGTTTAGTTATCACACTGAAACACGCTCCAGTATTAGCTCATTGCTGTTCACATGTACAGAGTAACACCTCTGAACAATATGGCCCGTGACACCTGTGTTGGCATTGCTTGCATTACATGACAGCATTTCATACAAGTGCTGAATAAAATCCCGAGTGGATATAAAACAAGGTGGCTCTACTGACTTGCAGTTTCCAAGCCCTGCTTAGCTGTCTTCTTACCCACCAGTGCAGAGTCATATGATGGACTTCATGAGGCTGGTTGGAACGCTGCTTAGTCAGAAATCAGTATGATTTATATTTTTCTTTTTCCTAACATGATGGGTATCAGTCATAGGACCTGAGCTCCTTTTTGACTAGCTCTTAGTGTTGACCTGTCCTACTCATCCAATGCACAATTTAATGTGGAATATTATATTTGAAAAGTTATTATTTAAATACCTTATTTATGTGTTTTGTCATAAAGTTTATGCAATAAATTTAGAGGCCTAAATAAGAGGGAGATTCTCTACAACACACATTAATTTCCTTATGTTTTTATCACATATGTAATGCAAAGTACCATTACTGGTTATTTCACCATTGTCATTAACACTGAGAATTAAAAGTAACTGATATTTAAAATATTATGCAATACCTGCATTTCCTTCTTGTATCTTACTTATCTCCATTATCACAAATGCTACACTCCCTTCTACCGGCACCCGCCAGTGAAATGTGTGGTGAGTGTTTTGCAACATGTTCCTGTGTAGTATGGGACAGGGTTTAGCATCACCTAGGAGGGATGCAAATCATATAACGTCCATGCTCATAAGGCTGTAAAGAGCATTGGGGCGCTGATGATGATGTTACAATAAATGACATGATTGCTGCTGAAATGGCTTTCCACAAATTCCTATGACTTGCAAAAGATGATGTTGACCATCCAATTACGTTCTATTACTGCTGACTATGAAACAAGGATCTATTCTGAATCTCATTGATGCTAATGAGTATTTTTACACTGTCATCAAAAGGTGCTGTTGGATCAAGTAGCAAAATATTTTCCTCCAGGGTATTTAAATTTTGACTGTGTCCCACAAACTAGAATCTCTCAGGTCTAATGAAAGGTGTGTAACTCTTGCCCCATTACAGGGAAAATGTAGAGGCTGACACTGAGGAAACAAGGTGGATCTTTCCTTCCACCAGGTATTTGACAGTTGCAACAAATTGTCTTCTGCCATGAGTTCCTACTAGAGACTTGGTTGTTCGTACGGAGAGCAGGGTCAGCGGTATAAACTTTCAGAGCTTCAAAAAAACCCCCAACCACAAGGTGTTTCTATAAAGCACATATTTCTGGCCTACTTGAATCCAGCTGTGTGACTTTCAGGTCAGGAAGAGGAATTACAATACAATCTTCGCTAACTTTTGATTCTCCACAAAAGGTCTTAACAAAATTGGATGAGTTTTATATGAATATGTTAGCAGGGTGTAGAATAACTCTTTGCTTGCCTTCTTCTCACTGAACTGGTAGGTAGCCTTTCTAGTGTGAATAGAGCCCTTTTTTTGTAATGAAAGACTTATGAAAATATAATAAATGAATGGAAAGAGAAGCACAGTAAGTTCTGCATCTTTCCATTGATCTCTTATTTTTAGTAAATCACATGTAATCATAACACAAAATCCTTGAAATATGATGCGACAAAAATAATCAGAAATCAAGCTCAAGCTGAAAATTAAAGACATCAGCTCACACAGTTCATGAAAGCAAGAATATATTTTAGACGGTCTAGTTAGCATATTGCAATCTATTTAGCAATGTAGTTAGCATACCACTGCATCTGGTGCAGTGCTGTGTTCCTTATTAATTTTCAATACGTTTATTAGCCTGCTTTATACTTCAGATCTGCCGGGTGCTGCCAGATGTGCTATGCCATTTCCTCGAATTGAATCCAGGGTTTGCCATCTTCTTGTCTGCTACTGCAACTCTTGCAATACCTGCGCTTACCCCAGGTAGGGGCATAGGAGACAGGTGTTAGGGAGGGCAGTTGAACATCCAGTGTGAACACATGAAGCAAAACTTAATTATAGCACATACTGTATATGATAGAAATGAGTTACTGCCTAATTATGTCTCCTGTTTCCATTCAGATGAATTAAAATTTGTTGTGAGCCCTTGGGAAACCAGACACACTTTAAAGTTGTAATGAGTGCTATCATTATTGCTTTTGACAGTCATTGAAGTATAATTATCTGACCATCTATTTAAAAAAAAATCAAAACTTGTTATATATGAGTTCTGAGCTGGCAAATTACAGAACAGTCACCTTAGCAGCTCAACCATTCAGCTATTTTCTGTAGTGGTACTGCCATCTCCTGGAAAAACAGAAGTTGTGTATCCAAATTTTTCACCTTGAGATGAGAGAAACTTTTCAAGAGCAAGAGGTTAAGTACAAAAGCCAACAACCTCTTCAATTTAAGGGGTTAGGAGTTGCTGAGATACCTGATTTCAACGTTAGAAATGGCTGCACAGCTCTTTGTTATCAAAGGATTTTGCTGAGGAACAAGAATGGATGTGTCGTTTGGAGTGTTGTGGGCTACCCCTATCACAAGGAGATGGTGAGAACAGCTAGGTGCTCCTGTGGTTTGGGGTTTCTTTACAAAACGTAAGTTCCCTAAACACATCATGAATTGCCCACCAAGAAATGGTGCAGTATTACTTTACTTAATGCCCCCAGGAGTCAGTAGCCCAGAAACAGATACTGTCAGACTATGGGATTTTAGCAGTAAAAAGGTTTGTATTGCAGTTTTCACCTGAAAGGAAATGGTATTGTATTTTTCTGTCTTTCTTGGCCTTTCCTGAGCCACCCTGTGATAATTAGCTTTGACTATCCTATCAACTTACTAAGCGGTGGTTCTGGCTGCCACTGAAGGACTTCCCCCAACTCCAAACACACCTCCCGTGTCTCTAGGCACTGTGTCCGTTTTGTTACTCAGATTTTACGTTTGTCCATATCCCCAGTTGTCCTCTGCCCCAATGCCATCAATTAGATCGGACCTCTGGCTGCTATGTGTGACCTTCAGCCTGAAGAGGAGCTGTAGTAAGCACCTCTCGCACTCTTTGCATGCTCAGCTTCTCAGACTGGGTCCAAGACCAGCTGGAGGATGAAGCTGTGGCTCTGCCCACAGCGGAGGGGGGCTCTTCTCCCTGCTGCAGCTCCCTTTGGTAGAAATGAGTGGGAGATGGGCACCCACGTCTCACGTGGGGCTGCCCTTCCTCAGGAGACAGGCAGGTGAAGCACCTAGGTGCTCAGTGGTGTTATCTTGCAAGCAGGGCTGAAATCCCCCTCCAGGCCCAGCCACTTCTCACATGCCTTTTCTGTTTGCATAGTGATAGGGCTGGGGGAAGGCTGCTCTTGTTTCAGCAGAACAGTTTCTTACTGCTTCCTCAAATTATGGCATTGCGTTCAACTACAAAAGATGAAAGCCTTTCTCACTCGCACTTATCAGGTAACCTGTGAGACCATGCATTTTACACCCCACTACCCCACTCCATCCCCCACATTAGAATACAATTCTAATTACTTTCAAATTTACCAGGCCTTGCTTTCAGGGTATTTTCACATTTCCAGTCAAAACCCAGGGTTTTTTTACCCAAATTCATCTTACAATTACTGCCTCTCTGCTGGGGAGAAGCTACGTCTGAACTATCCCTGCTTTATTATCCACACTCTGCTGTAATGGTGACCCATTACTCCCACACCTGCCATAGCTGGTCCCAGTCCCGTCTCTGCAGTGCTGGAATACGGGTACGTTGGCTGCTCAGTCAGCCAGCCACACGCAGCTCCAGCTGAACAGTTCCCCTTCCCATTACACTCCGTATGCTACAGGGATCTGGCCTCATAGACATCCAGAAATTGCACAGCCTTTCACTAATACTTTGGATTAAAATACTTTTTTTCTGCCTGTGATGCACGCAAGGTATCAAAGCTGCTGCAAAGGAAGTCGCTAGCACTCAGTTGCCCAGCCTGTGCATTTCTTACTGTGCATAGTGCTGAACTGCTCTCCAAAATAATCCCATGGATAGTAGGATTGTGGAAAGTGACACCCACTTTTTTGACTGTGGTCAAAGCAAAAGTCATGTCTGGTCTGTTGAGGATTTTCCTTTTATTAGAACCACCTAATCTCCTCTGCAAGATTTTTATATCACACCTTGTCATAGACTTGCTAAAATTTTTGTAACTTTAGACTGTCCTTCCTTTTTAAAATTATGAAATAGCATCAGGATTTTATTTTCTTTTAAATGAAGTCAGTATAACCAGTTGATACTGGTACCAATATCCATGAAGATTTTTTCCCCAACCTACAAGAATTCTTTAAAGTTTCAAGTTTTCTCTTAGACAAGAAAACTTTTCCTGTGGTATTGTAGGGTATGTACATGCAAAGTCAGTTACTTGGCAGTCTCTTCCTGCAACTGTACCACTGAAGGATGAGGAACATTTGCATGTCTGCAAAGAGAAGAGAGGCAACAGACTTTTTTCCCTCCCCAAACACACTTATTCCCTTCAGCCGCCAGCACTTTTCTCTCATGCTTAGGGCAATGTTTGGTGTTAGTCTCCCAATAAGCCTATCTGGAGAGAACATCAGCAGTGCAGAGTTTTTACCCAGGACAGATTGCAAAACCAAATTGCTTCTGTTTTTCTAAGCATTCGGACGGGCATCTGCCAAGATTCCTCAGTCATGAGCTACTGCAAGAAGCACTGGCCTCATAAATAGGGACAGAAATTCCTATGACACTCCAAAAATTTATTTCCAAAGAGCTCAGATTTTTCTAGCAAGCCCATTATCCTCCCAGCTCCTCTGTACTGAGTAGCCAATAGCGGCCCCAAAACAAAAATGCTAACTAGAATGATCTTCAGCTCCGAAAATATGACAGTTCACGCTGCTGACCATTACAACACTCCCTTTTCTCACTTTCCACAACATTTCTGAAGTAATGCCAAACCTACAAACACATTTTCTGTAATAGCAACAAAACCTCAGCACATTCACATTTCTGTGCATCTCAGGTACAGGACTGCTTACCTACCAATGCACTGGGCTTTTTGCCGCTAAAGTGCCCCCCGTTGAATGATTCAGTGTTGCCTCTGTGTTTAATTTCAGTCTGGAAGCTTTAAAGTTAGTGAAGGCTACCAGATGACGTCATTATTTCTTGATCCAATGGTTCAGCTTTACACTTTGGTAAAACAAACTGATGGGAAATGGCATGCTTTTCAACATATTCAGCATAAAATTTTTTCATACGGCAAATGTTTTTAATAAGCAGCAGTTCTCAAATGAAGCCTAAGGCTTACCTTGGTACTTCTGATGCTGTTTTGAACTTATGCACTCATTTCATGATCAGCTTTTCCCGGTACCTGTTTTCAATTGAAATGCTTCTTCTCATTAGTGCTAATTTCACTCTGGAATTAATGATTTCTTTCCCAATACATAAATGGTTCTCTTAGAAGCCTCTTTTCTGTCACATATATTATGTACACGTTGGTGCTGAAACATAGTGTTTCAATCACAGCATCATTTCCATCCTCCTTTTCCTCAGCTCCTCTGCAGTCACTGCTACTTCACATCATGCTCAACAGAACTAGGTACATATTTATTCATCCTGACCCAAAAAGTAATACAGTAATACAACCTGTTCTCTTTGTTCATTAGCCGATCGCCTGCTGGAGGAGAGTACAAGAGGGCTGAGCTCGGCAGAAACTCTCAGGGCACAAAAAAAAGCTTCCTATGGCAACTCTAAGGATGGTGCTTCTGGTCTGTCACCTCAGACAGACTCCCCAGGTGCAGCAGCTGGGCAGATGTGAGAGGCACAGAAAGCATTTACGGAGACACGGGCACAGATTTTCTACCGGACACTGCCACAGGCATCCTGCAAGTGGGTCTCGCTGTAGCAGACACCACGCTGTGGGGCTGAAACCCAAAAAACTCTTCTGGTAATTGCATCATTCCCCAGCTGATACTGCTATTAGTTGAGTACAGGGACCTCAAAAAACAGTGGGGCCTCTTTGCACTAGGTTATGATTTGGCCCAGTCTACATCCTTCTTAGTAAACAATGATTAGTTCCTCTGTGAAATCCTTCTCTTTGTCTTTAGTTAGGTGAAACATACCAGCCTATGAGGGACACGCCGGTTGGCAAGCTGAGCCTACAAAACAGTTGACTGATTCTCTTGGAAGCTCGCTCTCTCTTGCCTGGCTTCCAGTAATGCCTTTTGCTAGAAGCAAAGACCCTGAAAGATGCAGCAGCTTTGTAACAGACCTGCTTCCAGGTATTTCAGCCTGAAGGTGTGTTCTCCAGGCCATGGTATTAATTGTGTTGTTCTAGTTAGTTCAGCCTGATGGCTGGATTAAACTATCAAGGGCTCGCACCAATCCAATGACTAAGTGTCTTTGCTGACAGATGCTGTACATTCACCAGAGACAGGTCAGTCATATTTGCTCACAGGAATTGCCTTTTCTGTTTGTTTTGCCAGATTTTCACTTGTTGAGCTCATCAGGGAAGCTCTTCCCCACTTTTAAACTGTTTCATAATGACAGTTCAAAATCACCGGTATTACCAGAGAATTTCCATTTTCATTTCTTTCTCAAGGTAATTTTTTTTTTTACTTCTTTCAACCTGGCTTTCAGCCAGGTTTCTGAATCTTCAGAGATCCAGAAAGCAAAACTTTATGAACCCCACCTGGCTTCTAATGCTAGTATTCTCTTTTGCACTTCCCAAGTGAACTGATGTGCTCCACAGACAGGGGTTTGTGTTGCTTCTCAGTTGGTGGCATTCATCTGACTCAATATTCACATCTACAGGGCTCCCATCAATCTTTGGGCAAGGCACCCCTTGCACCCTTTATTGTCAAGGTAGGAAAATACAGTGTGATGTATCACATCTGAAAATAGACCTCCACCTACGATCAGGTGAATTATACCTCAAAAGTACTAACTTCCCACTGATCAGTAAAAATGTGTCTCAGACATAAATGTGTACGTCACAGGTATCTGAAGCTAGTGACATGAATCCATTTCTCCAGTCTCATTCTTACACAGCTCCCAGTTTTCCCATTGCCTTGTTCTCCTTGGCTTCCCACAGTAAGGGATGCCCCTATAACTGGCAATGTGGACTCAATTTTCACCTTTTGAACAGTGACAGTCCTGCCAGTCACACTGTGCAAGGAACATGCTTTTAGAGAGCACGCTAGAAATGCTGATCCCAATTATCTTTGTACTGGAGTTCTGTTTACTTCAGTGAGAATTTACATGTACCCCAAGCATGCTGGGGTCCGTCCAGGTGCACCTCCTGAAGACAGCAGAGCTCACCATACATGTGACTGTGCCTACAGCCACCAAAAGAAGTAGGCGTTGTGAGATTGGCACCTTCCTCCACACAGCATCTTCTCTAAGGGCAGCTTTGCGTCGTAGTCAGCACAATAAACACTCCCTAAATTATCTGTACCTGAGCCACAATGAAATTGATTCAAGATGAAGAACTTTTATTTCTAAGCAAAGTGAAGGTTTTGCCTGGTAATAGATAAAATTATAGTTTAACTGGCCCTAAAGGTGGCTGGCATGGAGTAAAGAGGCCATGTTCTCTGGTTCCTACTGTACTAAATGCATCTTCTAGCTGAAAGAAAACAGTGATTATCAGAAAGTCAATTGTAATTCTGCCTCTTTAGAAAAATTCCCATTAAAGATAAAGCCAATTTTAATTAGATTACGTATCCAATTACTGTAATTACATTTTTAAAAAATTCACATCATGAGGATGACCCTTTTAAAAAGGGTTACAAGAATAATTAGTGTATTCATATTAACCAAAATGTATTGGATAATATTTATACCCAGAAGGCAAAGTACATTACACATATTTCACCTTTGGGGAAAGCTTGCAAATGTTTTGGCAGTGGTATGAATATTTATAGGGAAGAGCGTGCTTTAGCAAGATTATATGAGAAAGCATTTATATGCTCACAAATTTTTACCCAAGGGTAAAGTATACATAAAATGTAGTGCAGAGATTATGGATATGCAAAGTACAATTTAAGCGGGGAATTTATATCGGTTTGTTTAATTAATTGGAGCAGAATACTACTTCCCTTATTTTTTTTGTGACAGAAGGGCCTACAGAATTCAAGTCTGAGCTTTCTTTCTGCTGATCAATGACAGCAAGAAAGATGCAGGGAAAGGGTCTTCCCCCCGCAAGGCATCACCTTGTCCATAGGTTAAACCATCCCCTTTAATGTGCTCCTGATCACACTGTGTATGCAATCTCATCTGTTACCTGATGTTACCTTATCAACTCACCAAGGAGTTGGAAAACACACAGGCAGCCCCTTGTCAACACTGCTCATTTAGGGGCAAATCCTCCAATTCTCAGTATGGGGAAGATTTGAAGATATGCCAAATAGGTTTGTTCATGCACAGAAGACAAGAAACCACATCCTTCTTCCAGGCTACCCACAGAAGGCACAGAGGATGTGACCCAATTTTACCGCTTAGGTACAGCACTGGCTTAGAATACTGCAAGGATGCGAGCTGTGCGAGCTCTTGTGCTGTGCACAAAATCCTCGCTGCAGACTACCAAGCACAACATACCACAGAGGTCTTCCCAGCAAATACTGCCGGTGCAGCCTAACCATTGGTTTTCGTCTGCTCTGCAGCTAATCAACAGATTTGGGAATTACCAAAGCATTATGTTCTTCCTCAGAAAAAAGCTCTCAGGTTTCCTGCTGGTGTTTGCGTTTACCCAATACTGCAGCATTTGGCCCTTTACTACTAAGATGCTCTGGAATGAGAAGTATGCTTGCAGCATGCACATAGACACCTTCCTAAGTTAGGTGAGAGAAGCTGTGATGGCACAGCTTTTGGCGAGACCTAGACATATGAGGAGGCTCTTGAGTCATTTGTTAGTTTGATTAAGTTAAGAAATTCATTCCTAATTCACATTTATATCAAAAATTTTTAATTTCTATAGCAGTTTGTATGTGGCCAGTCAAGAATGAGCAGACAAAAAAAGAGACAGGCTTAAAATGATTCATTCAAGTTCTTTCACGTTAATTTTCTTTTCACTGAATTATCAGCAATCATACTCGAGAATTCATGCCTTTCCTGTTTTTCAGAATTGTTGAATATTGTTTTACATAATTTGTAGCTGGGTATTCATTAAGCCATAGACTGTGACTCCTGCAGATCTTTACCAACACATGTGAAAAAGGTTCTAGCTTCTGAAGATGACCCTTCCCTTATGAAAGGAAAAAGTTACAATAAGTTGCAAATATTAGTGAAAATGGATGGTTGCTTCAATGCTGATATTGCCAGCATAGATAGCAGCATGAACGTGTACAATTTCCACAACTCACACTGTCATTTCCTGGTTTTTGTGCTTTCTTGCAAAATAAAGTAGCTCATGAACATCCTTAGGAAAAAAGCATAAAAACAAGAAAAAAAAGAAGTCTGATTCATACTGGATAAGTTGTCTTTAAAAACTGTTTTCAACATTTGTCCCACAATAAGGAGAAACTAGGAAAGTTGGTAAGTATGGGATAGCAGAGAGGCAGGTAAGTGGGAGAATATCAGGGTTAAATAAATAGGAAGAAAATGAAATTAATTTCTAATGTTCCTTTCCAGAAGTTCAAAATAAATAATCTGTAGGAGATTGCTATTGATACCTGCTGAATATCTATTATGCTACCTGGCAGGTATTTTGCTATGTAAGTGTTGTTTCTGAATACTATAAAGGCTGTACTTATATCAGCTTGGAAACACAAATCAAACAAGATATTTATGAATACTATCACTTATGAGGACATCATTCTGTGAAAAACATCTCTTTCTACGTGACGGCAAACACAATTCAAAGCAATCTAAATATAGGGAAATCCACTTCATGAGGTTGACGTTTTTGAGGCCAGTGTGAGCAATCGGTGCATTCGTGGTACTCAGACTGTGGTCTGAAAAACACATATTCAGATCAGAATATATTTATGGTATTTTCCCTTTCCAGAAGGTAAAATCATCTAAACCAACCTCTTGATCTTCTTTGTTAGGATGCTGTTTTCAATGGTTGTTTTGTACGATTAGAAACAGGTTCTACAGCAAGCTAAACCAGAAGGATTTCACCTGGGATTTCCACAGACAAAGGACTGGTCCTGTCCTTTTTGTGAAGCCCAAGACTTGTACCCTAGGCTTCCCCTGAATGAGTTCTGCATTTAGCTGTAGAAGAAAATAGGGTTTATCAAGTCCTCCTTTTTTTTAAACATAACGCTTGATGATTGAAGACTTCACAAAGAGTCATTATATCTATGCAGTCTCTACGTATAATCCTAGTATTACATGCCTTGCTTTGGCTTTGAGCTGCTGTAGGCTTCTTGAGTGGCCATGGACTAAGAGCCATGCTGGGATCAGAAAGCCAGCGATTCCACGTGAAATGCTAGTTGTAGAGCATCAGTCTCCCCATTCCTCCTTGGCTTTGAATGGCGTGGGGAAAAATACTGAGAAAACTGCCATAAGCATTTATTTCTTTCTGCCAGTGACCTTCTTAGGAACAAGGTAAGAGTGGAAAGGCAATCTGCTTCATCCAAACCTAATCACCAAGGAAGCCCCCAACCATCAGTGTTTTGAATCAACTACCTTGACAACACTCACAGCACTTATAATGGTGAAACCACCCTTTGACAGTTGCAGGTAACGCCTAAAGAGGCGCAGGTGGCGGTGCTCTCCCACTTGCTGTTTGTCCTTCCTGCACATCCCAAGAGTTACAATGGAAAGAGAAGTGATCTCCAGGAGTGCTCTGCCAGACCAGTGGTGGTCACCCTGTGGTCATGGAAGGTTTTGCTTCTGGCTTAAGGACTGATGCTTTGGGTAACTTCAGTATCATGAGATGCTGAAGATGACTGCCCTAATCAACTGCAAAATCTCTCTGCTGTACCACGCTAAAAAGCTTTTTCTCCTCAATGAAGAGACAACAGCTGCTGCTCATGGTAGTACATCATTGCCAGAGAACAACAATATATTTTTCATGACAGACTGAATGAATTATTTGTTGTTAGTGGACTGATGGCATATTTCTGATCAGGGCAACGCTCCTTTTGCTGGCCCTACCTGCTAACTTTGCCACTGCAGGCATCAAGAACTGCTGGCAAGATCGGGAAAGAGGCATAGACACCACAACAATAGTTCCCCCAATTCTTATTTCCAGGAGCAGAGCAGGGAGTCCCAGAAGTCCTCCTGTGAGGTGCCTGAGAACTGGTGAGTGAGTGGTGGGTGAAGGAGCTGTGGAAGGAGACAGACCAGCCAGGTTAGTCCGGTAACGGTTAGTGGGATCTGGCCAAGGGCTGCTGTCACCCTAGGGAGGAGGTGCTCAGTGAGAACGATTTCTGGAATCGTCCGCCCAGTTCCAGCTGTTCAGACAGCCAATCTCTCTTTTGTAGTAATGTACGAGTCTGTGGCATTCTGCTGCCGTAGTGGTCTGCAGCTTTAGTCAAAGCAACTCTGCTCTCAGCTCAACTCTAATTAAGGGTAGCTCTTGCGTAAAGTGAGTTAAATTCAGTAGTCACAGCCTAGACCCCATGGAAAATAGTCTAATTCAACTACAGTAATACAGTGTAATATATATATATAATGGAAATACAAAACCATGTAATTTAATTTGACAGGACTGGCAGTTTTTTGCTTAAGTCGGTGAAAATGAATGAGTACAAACAATGAACTTCCCTCTTTACTTCGATCTTTTATTGTTAGTATAGTAGGAAGGTGGTTTCAGGATGAGTTTGCACAGCAGCAACACAAATGCATTGACAATATGCAAATGTCGAGCTCTCTTTCGAAAATGCACATTTATAACTTTTAAATTTCTTAGATAGTTGCAGCAAATTGAATTAATTTTAAATATGGTCTGGACTGTTCTACATCTGTCCCATGTGCTCAAAGGAGGGAAGCAATTCTTCATGGAGAACCCAGGCGAGCCATGGCCTCAACCAGCTCTTTTCACCGAGACGCTTTCCTGCCCCTGCAAGTCCGACTGCCCTCGCCACCGC
This sequence comes from Buteo buteo, assembly GCF_964188355.1. Lineage (NCBI taxonomy): Eukaryota > Metazoa > Chordata > Aves > Accipitriformes > Accipitridae > Buteo > Buteo buteo. The sequence goes on along the minus strand of NC_134186.1, from coordinate 17,655,984 downwards.
AGTCCTTCCGCAGGTAAGGCCCTGGCCCCTTCCCAGGCCAGGGAGAGCACCGGTAACCGCGCTGCCGCTACCGAAATGGGCTCGCAGCGTGGCAGGGCACTGCCGAGCTTTCAGCGCCCAGGGGCCACCTGCTCTGTTCTGCCATCACTGCTGCCCACAGAGACCAGTCGTGACACCGCTGAAACCCTTCACAGGGGAGAAAAAAAGGCACAGTGTAGATTTTTTTTTTTTCCCCTCCCCCCTCCCAAGAAGTTTGCAGTGCTACAGTCAAGGGGGGGGGACACCGAGTCTGGAAAACACTTGTGGTGGGACAGGAACGAGGGGATCCAAACGCCCCCTCCTGCCCTGGCCTGCGTTTTTGAGGCTCAGGGCCGTTTCCACAAGGACCCAGCCCCGGCCGGGACGCGGGCTTCCCACAGCCCGCTTCTCAACACCTTCCCGGCACAGAGGACCAGGCTGCGCGGTTGGGGCTGAGAGCGGGACCGAGAGCGGGACCGAGAGCGGGGCCTGGGGCTGGGCCGCGGCGCCCGCCTCCCTCAGGTTCCCGCCCGCCTCCCTCCCTCCCTCAGGTTCCCGCCCGCCCGCCTCCCTCAGGTTCCCGCCCAGCCGCTCACGGCACATGCGCGCGCTGCCCGCGCCTGCGCAGAGCCTGGCGGTGCGCTGAGGGGCCGGTAACGGCTCCGCGACGGCCGCGGGTCGCCATGGCGTACTCGACGTGCTGCCGGGTGGCCGTGGTCTCCTGCCTGGTGCTCTGCGTCTCCCTCCTGCTGCCGCGGACCTTCTTGTCTCGGGGCGGCGGGAGGCAGGAGCCCGGGGCTGCGCCGCTCGCAGCGCCCGCGCCGCCCGAGGGTAAGAGGCCGCCGCGGGCCCCGCCGCCGGCGGCGGCTCCGCTGAGGCGAGGGCAGGTCGCTCCTCGCCGCCAGTCCCGTCCCGTCCCGTCCCGTCCCGTCCCCCGCACCCCGTCCCGTCCCGGTGCGCCGAGGTCCGTGTTTCGGCGGCTGCTCGGGGGCCGAGCGTAAAATGCGGGCGGCGGCTCCGCGGTGAGCCCGGGGCGGGCCGGGCCCTCGCCGCCGGCTCGCTGGGCGGCGGGCCGCGCTGGGCCCGGCCCCGGGGCTCTCCGGCCCCGGGGGTGCTGCTGCCGCCGGCGGCCGGGCCGTGTGTGAGCGGTCCTGGGTTGCACGGCGCGTCTGGAAGGTGCTCTGCCGCCGGGTATGAAAACGTAGCGTAGTTAATCCTTCCCATAAGTGTTGCCCGCGTCACTCTCGTGCTCTGTCCGTAACCACGGGTGGAGAGTCAAAGATTGAATTTACCGTTCTCGCTGTGATTTACCTTTTTCTTTTCGCTTCAGAAAAAGATAGTTTAAAATCCTCCAAATTTCATTTTATTTGTTTTATGCAGGTGGGGTACTTAAGCTATTGAAGAGAGACATACTTTTTTTTTTTTTTCATTGTGATACATCACTTTTTATCTGAAAGCTTCATTATTTTGTTATTTTCTGTAAGGAATGCTTTTGTTGTTGCATGTGAAATAAAAGTTCATTTGAATTGTCTTCATTGTTTAGTTTCCTGCTCCACTATTCTAAACTTCGTTTTCATGCACCAGATTCTCATAATAAATGTGCCACATGATGACTCATTTAGACTGGTCCTGTCCATGCAGTCCCTTGAGCTGTGTCCTTGCCTGCCCTCCCACTCTGCATGTCCCCTCTTAAGTTCTAGAAGAATGGGTTCATATAAGCATCTCCCATTCTTTTTCTGTCTATTGCCTTTTACTGCAGGTTTTTCTCCCCAAGGTACTTCACAAAAGTAGCTAGTATCATAGCCCCAGGCCTTGGCAGAGAAAGAATTTTGCCCAGGGCTACCCACAAGCCAGAGGTGAGGCTGATGGAAGTACAGAGAACTTCTAAGTTGTGCTCGACGCTGTACAGGGACTCATGTTCAGTGACGTCTGCATCCTTCCAACAGCCTGGTTCTTATGTGACCATACACTTCAGTGACATTGATTTCATTTGGCCAGGGATTTTTAGGACATTCAGGCTGAAGTTACTGCTGAAACAATGTTTGTTGAACCGAAATACATGACTCCTATACTACAGCTACCCTTCCATGCTTGCTGTGTGTATTCTTGGTCTTTAGGAATTTGAATATAGGTTCATCAGCATTGCAGGTCTACGGGTTTATAGTTCTGTTGCAGAATCTCTTAACACTGAAAATCTGAATGGTAGCTGATTTTTTTTGGTCTTGCATCAAGAGCGGTACTGTGAGGGCATGGTGCTGGGCCCTGCAAAGGCCCAGCAGACAGCACAGGGGCTCAGTGAAGACTGGAGAGTTACCTGCCTGAAGCAGGGATGGGAGCTGACACTCTGGGAGGTGGTACCTGTCTCTGTTAACTTCTGCCCCTGTGCAGCTCCTGACTCTGATCCCACAGTGATGCCAGGTGATGGAGTTTGACGGACCCTTTTCCCACAGCAGTGCAGTCTTAGGCAGTTGTCAGTTAATGTTCTGGTGCTTCTTTCTTTGGCCAGAGGATGGACTGAATTGAATTGATCTGATAGAAAAAATAGCTTAAAAAAAAAAACAAACCAAAACCAACCAAACTTGCCCCCAAATTCTTTTCAGTGACATCTGTTTGATGGATGATGTTCATACCTGCTCTAGCACAGCCTGCTTTAAGCAGTGCTGTCATAAGCTGACTAATCACAGCCACAGTTAAATGCTTGAAATAGGTAACATAAATACTCTTTCCATCATCAATATGTAGTATAAATACTCTTTCCATCAGGAAAGGAGATCACAGTACAGCATGAGATAGTGTGTGCCTGGTGCAGAGCGAGCGCTTGGCGTGCTCTTCTGTTGCACTCCAGTGCCTGTCTTTGGCTGAGGACGTAATGCCTCACCTCAGCTGATCCATTTCAGATGAGAATTTATAGTCTATATTTTCAATTTGATAGCAAGAATTTCATTACACCTGCTCTGTAGACCAAACTTTATTTCACCTGAAGTTATTTTTTTATTGGAAGAATAAATCTTGATTGAACAGTTCGATTCATATATCTGTCATTAGTCGTCCTCTTCAGTGAACTGATAACTGCAGTTATCTGACAGAAGTTTCAGGGACTTGAAGTAATCATGTCATTCTTGAAGTTAATGAAGTGCTTATTGTAGTTGTGGGGGCAAAATGCCTCTGAATAAAACATTCTTAAAGTTTACTACCATTTATTAGAACTCAATGTTACCAGAAGGTTTCTTTTAGGAAAATGGTGAGCATAGCAGTAAAGAAGTTAGTATTATCTTTCAGACCGAAAGGTTGTTCTTTTTCACAGTAACAGTTTCATGTATATGAAAGAACTTATTTAAAGAATTTACTGTCAATGTATCACATTTCTAGTTTACTTCATGGACAGGCATTAGAATTTTTTTTTTTCTTAAGTCTTTTGGAAAATAGCAAAAAAAAGAGCTACTAGCAGTTTAAAAAGTACTTTTAGGTCTAGTGTTCATATATATATGCCATGCATTTTGTAAAGCTACTCTCTAAGTTGGTAGTTTAACAAAAACCTTACAGCTCTATGACAATAGGTGTATAGTCTGCATTCTTACGAACAATTGAGTGGCATCAGCTTTACAAGAAAAATACATGACTGTTCAGGTAAAGCCTCTGCCCAGCTTGGATTTGTGCAATGCACACATCAGTTGCCTGCAGGTGTCCTTACTTAAGAAAATTAAGATAATTCCATTTTGGGTAGCTTTTGTGTTCCTTTTTAACCTCCACCTGCAGTATTTAATAATGTTCAAGCATTTGACTGTGTCCACCTGTGTGGTGGTTTAAAGTAAGGATTTCAAAATTGTCATTCCTTCTAACCTTTTTTGGATAGGTTTTTAAATTTGTGTTGTTGGGAACACAGCTAGAGCTATTTTGTAAATGTCAGTAAAAGAGCAAGAACTAAATGGACACATACTGTGTGTCCAGTTCATCTTGGTGTTACGCAGTCTGCCAGGATGAGAAGTATTTATAAAAAGATTTAGAAAAGAAAAATATAAATGACTGCATGTGTAAAAAATCTAAAACATGGGTCTTGGGATAGTGTATAATACTGAAATAGAGTGGAGCCTCAACAATGAACCAAACATGAACTTGTAGTGTTATAAAAAAGCTTAATTACTTGGGCTTTCTGTGGGCAGAGGTGTTGGGGAAATTAGAGGGTGTTAAAGAACAGCAGCAGAAATTATATAGTGGCTTGAAAGAAAATTTAGATTAAATGTCAAGAACACAGTTTCTGAATAGATTATTCTAAGCCATTATACTAAACATGGACGCTATGCAAGAAAACCTAGGAGAACACTTTGAGTATAGAGAAGATCAAGTTACTTTATCACGGAATCTGTGTTTCTTTCTGTGTGTTGCCACTTGCAGCTTTAGAACCCTTTGGCCGATTCATCTCATTGGACAGAGAGAGAAAATAAATGTCTTATGAAAATACACTGCTGGGAGGGGCTAAAGATTGATTCAAGTGTCCTGAGATGAAGGCTTCAGTAGAAATGCTTCTTTATTGGCATCTACCAGAGAGGGAGGTCTTGCATATCCTACTTAGCAAAAGCTTTGCTTAGAGCACACATCTTCTTTAAATATCAAGTCCAACAGAGCAGGGGAGAAAAATGTACAAAACTCTGAGTTCTGGTTTACAGAAGCATTCATTTCTGATCTCTGTGACTGAAAAAGCAGTGGTTTCCTTTTTCAGTCACTACGATGAACAATTTACCAGGAAAATGTAAATGGCACCTAAGCATGCCTACATGTGGGAATCAGAGTGTAGTTTGAAGATAGGTCTGAGGACTGGAATTTGCATTGCTGAGGCAGGAGGATTGTTCTGTATTCTAATGTCACATGTTTTTTCAGTTAAAGCTTTTGCAGAACATCTAGCTGGTTTGTTCTTGGGCTGTGGTTTTTTTTTTTTGTTTGTTTGGTTTTGCTTGCACAGTAAGGAATAGTAAATGTCTTACTGGGAAAAAACATAATCTTAGCATTTCCACACCAAAGTAGTGTAACCATGGTTTGGGGATGAAAACAAAGAAAAAAGGCAGAGCGCCTACTGCAGAGCATGAGCAGAACTGTGGGTGCTGTCCTCCTGAGGAGCAGCTTGGTTGAGATTTGAGGAGTGATGAGAACAGCATCCTTTGCTTTGCTGTCAGCTTGGACAAGTCACACACACGTCCCAGACTGCCATTTCCCATCTCTAACCCTCCTCCTATGCTTCCTGGGGTCTGAAGAACATGCACATTTTATAAATTAAGTCATGTATTGTAAATCTCCTGATGAATGGAGTGCAAACTTAATGTAGCAACAGCCCATATATACTGTATGTCTGTAGTGGTTTAACCAAACTTTATTTTTTTATTATATGTGTATGTATGTATCCCAGCATTTTACAGGTGGTCACATGTTGCAGAAAGACATATTACTGAGACTAAGAGTTGCTGAATTATACAATAACTTAAGTCTAAATAACTTTATAAATAGTCAAGTTGGGCTCAGTAGCAATTCATAAGCCCCATTAGGTAGAATACATAACAGCTTTCTTGGAAAAAAGACACTGGGATGGTCTGAATATTATCAGCTGATTGGCTGTTGTATTAGGTGTGCTATAAATATGCTTTTTAAGATTTGCTTTTTTCAGTTGAGTGTTAATATTGTTAAAAGATTAAAAAATCCACAGTAATTCTGACGTGATACTGCTGTTAAGGACTTCATCTACATTCAGAAACCTACAGTCTCTTCAAACAACAGAAATGTTAGCTGGGGCATAATTTCATTTGTGGACTTAAAGCTATTGAGGGGACAGGATTAGACAAAACATGCTCTGCTTGCCCTGTAGCTGGTTTGCAAAGATGATCTGAAGCATTAAACTGACAATTAAACGTGTTGGGTAGACCTTAGGTAAAAATATTGCAAAGCCAGGTAGGTTGTACTCGGTGGAGTTACCATACGCAGCAGTCAGGTCTGCGTGAAGGCAGCCCTCAGGCTGTCACAGGGGAGTTGAGAAATGTTTCAAAAGCAGAGCAGCACTGGGGCACCCTTCAAAGCCAAATGGATGTTAGTGCTTTTCCCTTCCCACAGCAGGGAAAGTGTCCTGCTGAAGTACTCGCCATGAGCACTGGCAGCTGGATGGGGCAACAAACAAGGACCTTCTGTGCTCATGTAGAGGTGTCACTTGATTTTATTGATGGAGAGTATGTTGTTGTCTCCATTTGAAAGTGGTTTGTTTCATCCCTGGAAGTGTGGAATCCAGTACCAGTGTGTGCGTTAGGGTGCTGGGTTTTTTCATAGCATGAGGTACCTTGTTTAATTGACAGTGGCACCCAAATCACTATGCATTTCCATTTATATACTGTGTATTTGACAGCATTGTGCATATGATGCTTTTAAGTTGCCTGTGCCATCCATTTCCTCTATAATTTGCATGGGTTTTTCACCAATAACAAGCTATGGAAAATATTTTTTTAAATGAGGAAATCATTATAAAAGTGTAAAAATCAACAGGGAAGATTTAGAACTAGGAGCTATGAAATTCCCCTTTAAAATTATTTTGATAATGAAATTACTAGTGTGTCCCCCTTTGGCCTGATTATCTTTAATTGAATTGAATCTTTTAAAGCACAAAAGAGGCCTTGTGGATAATTCAGAAAACTATTCCCTTTAAATACAGTTTCACATTTGTCAATTATTTTCTGCTTTCTTCATCTCTTTTTTTTAATAAAGAATATTTGCATGAGTATAAGATGTTTTACAAAGGTTTTCCTGCCCTGCTGTTTCATCCCCACCTCAGCAATACTGCTCTCTACCTGACATCACACTTGTTTCCACAGCGACCTACTGCTACAAGGCGTTCCTGCTGGAGCAATGGGACTTTCTTGTAAATAAGATGCTATGCTTTCCGTCACAGACTTTGACTAATTCACTGAAGTTAAAGTGCATGGTAACAGCTTCCTCAAAGTTAAGCTTGAGCTAATATGAGAGTGGTTTTGGTCAGTGGTGGTATACCTGGGCAGTGTCACTAAAGCCTACAGCACTCAAAGAATGTATGCCATCACCTACAAGAAAAATGTGTTTTTAATTGCAGGACTTCACGAATTTTGATATCACTTCCTAGTATGTATTTACTGTAATTTTCTGTGCTCAGGAATTTAGCTGCCTATGATGCTGTTTCCTAGCAAGAGCAAATGTGAATTTAATCTAATTTTCTCTTGTCTTGCTTCTCATAAAAAAATCTGCAGCTGGGTACTCACAGAAATAAAGTTAGTTATTTTCAGTGCTATTTCAAACCTGGGGTTTGTTTTCTTCCTGCAAGTGCATGCAGCCTGCCCCAGCGCCAGTGAGCAGCACCCCAGCTGCCTGGCTTTCTGGCTGTGTGTGCCAGGGAGGGAGGGTTGCAGATGGCGTCAGGGGGTGAGCTGCAGCCTGGCCTGGCAGTCCCCATCTCTCCAGCCTCCGTCCAACGCCTCCTGTCACCAGACTTGGTGGCGGAGTAGCTGAGTAATTCAGTGCAGTCCCAAACAGTGGAAGAGAGCGCAGGTGCAAGTCCAAGCTGGATATGGAGCTAGAAAGCTGGATGGCAAGGACACAGAGGAGTAAAATAGTGATTTTTCATGGCAAAATTGTTGAATTGATGGCAGCAAGAAAATCAAATCGTGTTTGAGCTTAGATTTATTGATATTCCAGTGCCTTTCAGTTGAATCAAATTGTCCACAGCACTGTTTCAGGCTCTCTGCAGTCTTACTCTAGCATCCATGCATCCATTTATGCTCACTCCCCTTTCTTGTTTTAAATTATCTCTGCCTTTCTCAAGGCTAGAAACCATTTTTTTCCCCTCTAAAATGCCAAAGATAATATGTCCCAAGCCATATTCAATCTCCTCTCTTACTTTGCTTTACCTAACACCTTCTTAAGGAGAACAGTTTGAGGTGCCACCACTTTTCTTTAACTTTTTTTACTGATTTGGTAAAATCAGGTAAAATACTATTTCTTATGGCAATAGGTGAAAATCTATACTGGGCAAACACTGCAGTCATGTATCAGGATGTTTGATGAGTAGTGGTTTATACATGAACGTGCCTTTGTGTAATATTGAAAGATTAGGTTCACAACAGAAAACCGATAACATTGTTGGAGTTTTTTTGAGCAGAGAACCAGAAGTAAGAGTTAAGGTTTTCATCCTGTTAGGGGTGCCGATTCATAGGATCTTTGGACAAGTAGATACCTGTTAAAATCCATGTTTTGTTAATTGCCCTGCCAGCTTTTCCTCTTCTTAAAATCAAGAGAGTAGTAGTGCATACCTGCTCCTAGCACTATATATATTAAGTGACTGAGGATTGAGCTTACAGACTTAGTACTTGCAGTCCAACAAGTTGCTTTATTCATCACTGGTGGTGCATTTAAAAGTAGAGAAGATAGGTCAGCCGCACCTGCTGCAGTTTTAGGCTGCATGTAAGAGGGTGAAAAGTAATAGAAGAAAAATAATTGTGGGGTTTTTTTTTGCAGGGAAGCTTGGTCGCTTTCCACCAAGGATGCATTACCAGGCCACTCCTGACAGCCGAGCTGCCCCTCATTTTCCACGGTCTCACCTTGCTGAAGCAGTTGCGAAAGCTAAGGCAGGTGGAGGCAGTGGTGGAAGCGCTGGTGGAACTGGGAGAGGTCTTGTGGGGCAGATTATCCCTATATATGGATTTGGCATCTTCTTATATATCCTGTACATTTTATTTAAGGTAAGAAGACCAACATAAATTGAAAAGTCGGGGAAATAACAACTAAAAAAACCTCAAAACAGAAATGGAGTCCCGTTTTTGTGCCTGGTTCCATTTCAGCCTTGCTCAAAAAAAAAGAAAGCTTATGCTGGACCTTTTGACTGGTGGTTAAAAGACCAGTGTGTCCTGTGGTTTTTGCTATTGCAAAGACTGTAGCTAAGATTGCAGGGATGGGTTGCTGTGATCCTGTATTGGCCTCTGACTTCTTACAATTTTTTAAAGCAGTTTTTTTTCCGATGGAAAATGTGTATGTCTAGAACAATGTTAGATTAATTTTGAATATACACATAGTATTCTTTTCTATTATGTGTGACTACATATTATATATACTGTATATGTCACATGTGTTATGCATTTAAAGTGGGAGAGAGGGAGTATAGTTATTGCATACTTTCTGGAACAAAAGCACCATGTTGTTGGAGAATGGGAGTTTGTAAGGTTGTATTGACCATGCTGGAACTACCCTAGCTGAGGGACTGGTTGAAAGCTAGTTTAAAAAAGCACAGCCCAAATTCCCCTCAAGCGTTTCACACATGATTTGAACTTCTCATAGCTTTTTGTTACACAGACGTAACTTGCATGTAGGTGATGACAGTCAGCTGTGTGGGAGGAGGGAGAAGTGGACTTGTGGAAATGTTTTTTCCTTGGAGTGGGGGCTGAATCCAGACTGAGCAGTGTCTAAACAGTTGAGCCTGCTCTGGACAGATAGAGGCAAGAACAAAATGAATTGGGTGAACTGATCAAACACAGAGAAGACAAATAGATAGCCTGCAGCTTCTGTATAGAGCCAGCCAGTATCTTTGCTGCAGGTACAAAGTTGGTAAGGAATAATGGCAGAAAGCGTTGTGAGAGGGACAAGCAGGGTCACATATAATCCCTTCAGAACCTGTCCTTTATTGCACAATAATTGCCCAATGAGGTTTTTTCCCTCCTATATGCAGAAGAATGGAACAGATAAATATTCTAAAATGAAGAAGTTATTTTTGATGAGTTACACTTTCACTATGCTTAAAAATATCATTTGTTCCAAGTGTCTTTCAGGAGTTTTCAGGTGGCAAGATCTCCCAGGCATCTTTCATGGCTGTCTTTTTTTGCTGCTGGGCATGCTTTTCTGTCGTTACTTTCTCGCATATTTTAGTTTCCTATCCTTTTTGCTGTTGCCTTTGGGGCTTATATATTACTATTGCAGTAACTCATAGAAGGGTCATCTTTTTTCACACATCAGCTGGCTTCCAAAGGAAGAACTACCGCTGGAGAGCGGAAATGCCCTACTGCTGCACCTGGAAACTTGAAGAGGAAAATCAGTGAGTATGACTTGTGAGTTACATCTGTGTAGCTGTTGACTCTGTAGAGGCACAGTCCAACTGGGTTCTTAGGTTCTGGGCACACTGTAAAGCTGCTGTTCACCCCCGTAAAGAACAAGCCAGAAGCTTCTGTGTTGGAATGAGCAAGAGTTAAAGTGAATTACTGCACCGTCACTTTCTAATCTCATTCAGCTAATGAGACTCTGTGATACTAGCCTGATCCCAAGCCCCCCTGGAAGCAATGGCTTTTCATGAGGTTCACTGAATTAACTGTACGGATTTGCTGAAAAGCTATGTAGCTAATGATTAAAAATGGATAATAGGATGTCCATCTATAATTATTCTATAATCCGTAATATTCTAGTAATAGTATATAAAGATATTATTAAAAGCTACCTTCATTTTTTTTTAATTTGTGAATTCTTAGCTATCACCAGGCACTTCCCTACTTTTTCCCTTCCCTTTTTGCAATGCTTGAAGTTTTGATAAGAAAGCAAACAGTATTCTGGAATGTTACTGTGATTTTACGTAAACATCAGTGGGATAGATTCAACTATTTGTAGACATTTATTAGATAAATTAATAAGCTTACTGTTGAAGATTGGATGAGTAGTTACCATAACAGTATTTAAATGTATTGTGTTTAGCTGGCTAAGTTGTAATAAGAAAGAAAAGTACTTAAGGCTTTATAGAAAGTGCTGGCTGTAAGGTAATTCTCTTAACATAGCTGTAATTATCTTGACATTAATGTGTATATTAGGAATACCTAATGTACTCAGTGCTATAGATTGTATTTTCAGTGCACTTGTACTGCATTGTGCCTGGCAATTTTGTGCAATTTATTAGCAACGGTAATTGTAATTTTTTCCTCTAATGCTTGGTAAGAGAAACTAACTTTGCAGTAAGTTAAATATTTGCCATCATTACAACCCAAAGAACTAGTGATGAAAATTATTCTGCCTTTTCTAGAGCTCTTAATTTGGATTCCTAAAGCATTCATTGCAAGCTGTAGCAGAGCAGGGGACAAGTCACTGGACTAGGAACCACTACCATAATGACTTGGAGGGAGTAACTTACTTTCTCTTTGCCAGTTTTCCTTCTCCTATTTTTAAAGTCTCAGACGTGCAAAATAATGACATCAGTGGCAAGTTAAGTAACGACATTCTCTTCAGAATAGAGATTTTTCCAAAAGCAGGATGGTTTTGGATGGCTTTCTCCATTCCTACTATGTCAGAGTTCCATTGTGCCTTTGTGCTGCTTAAATGGGTGTGACTGTAGCAGCTGAATATTTAACTAACCCAGGCTGGTTTCATTTTGTTCTGCAGTGGGGAACAACGAAGTCTCAGCTATAGGATTTTGAGTGTGAGCTACAAGAGCCAAACAAGGAGCTCAAGCATTTTTATTGACATCCATGATGTTGCATCTTTACTGTTAACGCTTTTGGCTAAATTAAAGCCAGTATGGGTGTTCCTGCTTGTATTCATGTGTGTCTACTATTGTACTATGGACACATTTTTTGAAAAAAAAATGCAACCATGGAAATACTGTGCATTGCTCCCCAGCCAGACTCTGTGTGGCTAGCTGTTGTTCATCCCTGTAAGCCTGGCAGACTGTTAGCACTCACTGCCTACCCTGGCATACCTGTGCAGGGTTGGATGCCATCAAGGCCATGAACTTTATTCTCTTTGATAAAGATGTGGTTTCTCAAATCCTAGACTCATTAGAAAATGCTCAAGAGACCTTGTGTCTCTGTTCCCAAGGACTTAACAGGGAAATTCCACAAGAACTATTAATTCTGCAGTAGACAGTAAAACACTATGGTTTCCTTAGGGGGAAAAAAAAAAGTATTTTCTTTTCCCTGACTTTAATCTCCAGGGCATTTACAGTGGCTGACTCACTCTGCTTATTGGGAGGTTGCTTGGGACTCTTTGAAAGCAGGTGATTTCTGTGTGTCCTATTACCCTTGGCAATAGTCTTCACCTTCTTATACCAGGAAAAGTAGGTAGAACTGTTCTAAGCTGCATGCTTTAGTTTCCTCACAGCCAATTTGGTTTCGTACAGCATATGCTACCTGTGATAATGGGACAGGGATACATTTTCAAAGCTCCTACTGACAGATCTTGGGATTTTGTTTGTTTTACAGCTGACTATGAGCTCACACAACTCCAGGAAAAACTGAGAGAAACAGAAGAAGCTATGGAAAAATTAATCAACAGAGTAGGACCTAACTGTGACAGGTATGTTTCAAATTACAGCATTTTAAGGAGAGATTCTGCTCTGATTAGAAATTAAACTTTCCTACATAGGCTATATTAAAATAGCATTTTTATTACTACTTCAAATTGTAGAAATTTGATTTTACACATCACACTTTTTGTTCTTCAGTTTTTCTCTTTTCAGCATCTATGTTTAAAATAAATCATTTTTTCCAACTTCATTTTCCTTAAACAGAAAACCAACTATCCCTACCCTCCCCCTTTGTACAGTGCGTTATTTGGAAGATAATGACAGGTATGTGTAAACGGAAAATAAAACATCTACATTTAAAGTATATAAAACAACCTGTCTTATGTGACCAAAGTAATACTGTGAGTGATTCCAAAGAGACCCATTTGTTTTCTGTTATTTTCCAGTTCTATGGATTATTTTTCTAAATAGGAATGCTGTTATAATCTATGTAAATGCCTGTGAGAATATCCTTAAAATATTTCTTTAAGGGCAGAATTGTATAATAATCTGATTCCATAACTTAGTTCCACCCTGTAACCAGTAAATCCATGGATTTGCTTCTAAATATAAAAGAAAAAAAGAGTTGTAAAATCAGGATTTGAAAATTTATTATGTTTACTGTTTGCTATAAATCTGAGATCACTATTCTACATTATAAAGAAACACTGGGAACAAGTCTATGTTTTTCATAAGGAGTGTAACAACACATCAATAGGACAATGCATAACTGCAGTATTTGAAAATTTAAATACCATGAACGTTAAGGTGATGTTTGCAAGTAAAAAAGCTAGCTCTTTAGGTTGTAACGCGTGTTAACTTTGTCTGGATCAGTCAATGTCTGTTTTGACCCATTCTGTAGGAACAATTCTGTGCCAAACTTGCACGTTATATTCATTTATGCTTTAAACTGCATTCTCTTTGAGCATGTAGTTTTGCCCACTTTGCACTGTATCCTGGATTGCGGCAGCACTCGTCTCAGCAAGACAAGGTGCCAAACTTGTCTGTGTTAGGCCAGGTTCCAGCAGGAGAACCCCTAAGCTGCCCTGGTTTTGTTAGTGTAACAGAAGGATACTATTTTGATGGTTACTCTTCTCTGTTTTGGCGAGCTGACGCAGTGCTCTATGTGTACCTTTAAGCTGCCAGAAACAGGCTTATGAGCTGCCCAGATATTGTACTGACTCTCAGGATAGGATATTTTTTACTGAGAAAATGGGTTTAGAGTCTGACCCAGTATCTGTTCCACTCTGTGTTATTGGCTCAGGGCCTTTATTTAGTAGAACTTCCCTTCTTTGTTCAACCAAACTATTTATATAGACGGATCTAAAGGCCTCAGGGGAAATCAGAATCTGAATCTAATAAAGAATTTTGTATGTAGCCTCTTTAAAGAGAAGGGGAAAAGCACCTCTAGATGGAGCAAATAGGCGTTTTTCAAATACACCCAGACTTTGAAGCTTTCTTAATCTACACTGTGATACTCATTAAGTTCAGTAATACTGGATGAATGTCTTAAAATAAAATGTATGGCTAGAAAGTGTAATTAGAGTACAGTGCTAGGCTTATTCAATCTGGATGTTGATAGATTTAAATTAAAAGGAAAGAGGAGGAGAGCAAAAATGACTTGAGCTCCATTTATTAATATGCAGTTAAACAGAAATCCTTATAACAGGAAAGTCAGAGAAAGAAATAACTGGTATCAAATTTGAGCTAATGCTGAAAGACCCCAGGTGAGACCATGGCCCATTATACTAGATATGGCAAAGCAACTCCAAGCCTGCCAAATGAAATATTGGTAACCAAACCAATTGTCACAAAACCCAATGTATTGCTACGAGGATGACGATCCTGCAGTATGAGAAACAAACAGGATGAACTGGAAGCGCTGGTCAGCTCCCAGAGCTATGGTATCCTTGGTATTCCTGAGACTTGATGGAATGAGTCCCACGATTGGAGTGCAGGGATGGAGGGCTACAGGCCATTCAGGAGGGATAGGCCGGTCAGGTGAGGTGGAGGTGTCGCACTATATGTAAGGGAGAGGTTTGATTGTACAGCCCTTGGTGATGGTGTGGTTGAGAGCCTCTGGGTGAGGATTAGGGCGATGGAAAACAAAGGAGATGTTGTAGTGGGTGTCTACTACTGATCGCCCAGCCAGGCGGTAAGCACTGGTGAGTTATTCTATAGGCAATTAGGAGAAATTTCAGGATCGGTAGCCCTTGTCCTTATGGGAGATTTCAACTTCCCAGACATCAGCTGGGAATATCATACTGCCGAGATGAGCAGGTCTTGGAAATTCTTGAAGTTTGTAGGAGGTAACTTCTTGTCACAGGTACTCGGTGAGCCAACTAGGCAAGATGCCCTCCTAGACGGGCTGTTTGTGAATAGAGAAGGACTTCTGGGGGATGTGATGATAGGTGGATGTCTTGGCCACAGCGATCACAAAATGGTCGAGTTTAAGATTTTCAGTGTAATGAGAAAAAAGAACAGCAGAGTTGCTCCTCTGGACTTCAGGAGAGCAAACTTTAAGCTATTCAGGGAGCTATTTAGCAGAGTACCCTGGGAATCTGCTTTTGAGGGCTTAGGAGTCCACGAGTGCTGGCTTCAGGAACCACCTTTTGTCTTAAAATAAAATGTATTGTTAGAAAGTGTAATTAGAGCACAGAGTTCTTGAGCTCCGTTTATTAATAGGCAGTTAAACAGAAATCCTTATAACTGGTATCAAATTTAATGCTGAAAGACCCCAGGTGAGACCATGGCCCATTATACTAGATATGGCAAAGCAACTCCCAGCCTGCCAAATGAAGTATTAGTAACCAAACCAAAGGATGTATTTTGCATTGTCACAAAACCTGATGTATCACCATAACACACAGTGTCTGTAATAGTGCTGAGGTCTGAGCTTGTGCCTCAGTGTTTGCTCACTATACTTCAGGAGCATTCTCCTCCCAGCTGAACTGCTCCAGGATTCATCCTGGCTTTTTCCTTCTGGTGAAGATTCTTAGAATCCCAAGACATTCTAATTTTGTATGTTTTCTTAAAAAAAATATTGCTTTTGAAATCCAGATGAGTTTGGAAGGACAGTTTACTCTTAGATAATGCTGTACCACAGAAAGAAATCCTGTTTCAAAGGAATAATAAATACTGTGCTGTGCAATTTTATTCTGCTTTCTTCTCTAGCAAGTGTATGTGTTGTTTTCTTGCTGTGGCTTGTCCTGCTCATTTCTTTTCCTTTCAAAAGCATTTGAGTGAAGTGAGGCTGGAAGACATCTCAGTACTATTAGGTGGTTTTCTTAGATGGGATAGCTAGTATTATCCAATCCTGCGTTGTAGAAGGTAGGCAGGCAGAAACTCAGATTTGATTTTTTTTAATGAGGCTTGAAGACCAACCTCCAAACCAACTAAGGAGACCTCCTTCCAAATCAGTACACCAGTTGGAATTGCTACAGCCTTAAGTACAGAAACCCCCTTCCAGAAATGCAAAACTTTCAAAAAGTACAAGTACAGGTACTTTTAATAAGGCCTAGCATGTATTAGCAAGGACTAGAAGCAAGGTAAAGAAAGCAAGAGGAAGAAAGAACTACCTGGCTGGGTCCTCAGCAATGTAACCAAACTTAAACTAAGAGATAGAAAAGGTAATTGTTACCTAATGCACACACTTAAATAGGTAGTACATAGTACCTAAGGATATAATGATTCACAGCTCTGAGAAAATCTGGCACGCTTCCCAGCTCTTTTTTCAACAGGTTATAAATTTAAATTACACAGTTTTGTAATTTATCATCACATCCTATCAGTAAGGGGACCTCAGTATCTCCAGTTTCTAAATGTAGACCTTTATAGTCCAGTATCTCTCAGCAAAGATGAGGAGCCTTGCTGGGAATTTGATTATTCAGAAATAAAGATTTGATTGATGGGTATATAGGGCTCTCTGCATTAAAAGCATGCATATTGCTTTTTTCCAGCCTTTTAGCAGAGTGTTTCAATGTTAGGACAGTGATATAATGTGTACAAAAGATTTCCCTACCCATTCTCACAGATGTCTTACCCATATTCTTTTCACCACTGTCTGTAAAATTTGGTATTTTGAAACCACTTTAAATTGAAGAATACTCGTAAATATTTTCTCAATGGGAGTATTATGCAATACTCTCTTGCAAAAAAATCTCAATTCCTGGTAATTAGGTAAGAGGTAAAAGTAATGCAACTTGATTACCTGTTTTTGAAGTCCTGTTTACCAGGCTGTCAATTGGAAAAACTTACCTTTTTACCATAAACTGAGCCAATGTGATATGGAAGAGAGGGGGAGAGAGAGAGAGAGTCTGTACTCTGTGGGGTGCCATTTTGGGGCTATAGCTGCATTTTAATAGTGATTATTTTAAGATCATGAAGCAAAAAACTACCAGTTGACATGTCTGAGATACCATGTTAGATTATGGATTTTCACTGCTGTCATGATAGCTCTTTAGGAAATGTTCTGATCTCAGCGTAAGAATACAAAGCTTTTATATTACCTGTTAGTGAGCACTTTGGGACTCTACAAAACATAAGCATTGCCACTATGAAAAGTAATAGCTGTGTTGGAGCTCCAAACACACAGCAAAAATAATGACCTTTTCTTACACTGTAAACCTTTTCCATCTGTTGTCCTCTTAGTATTCTTAAGTGCATTATACTCTGGTAAATCTCCTGTACACAGGCAGCCAGATGTCTTATACATTGCCAGCATCCTACGGTAAGTCTTCCTAGAGGCCTTAAATGAAGTAGAAATAGTGCATGGGCTTTGGTTTCTCCCTCTCTACAGGGAAATTTGTCTTTTAAGCAAGGTATCTGGAGGAGGAATAGTCTGAAATACAGAGATCTTATGTTGCAATAGGACAGTAGTGCTTTCTAATAAGAGCATCCAGCATATTAGGAATTTTCCTATATGAAATGCCGCAGTGATGCAGCTGCATTGTTTGATCCTATTGTCTGCGCTAGCATATCTCCCCATTGCGCTCAACAGATAGGCCTCTCTGTCTTTATCCAGGTGATATATATTCAAATTACATACACTTTTGTCTCTAAAAGGAGGATTAGTTTGGCAGTTCTATTACAGCTTCTGTCAAAGGCAGCTAGCTGATGAAACCATTTCTTTTTGTGTGCCTCTTAATGCACATCTCAAATTCTACATCTGCATAACCCAGGCTTTTGAGCAGATGCTGTCTCACACCTTCGCTTGTTCTGTGGAACAAACTGCCACCACAACTTGAGGGGACTCAGTGCAACCTCCATATAGCCTTGGGACCGTATCAGCTTTTCAAATTGTGGGGCAACGTGCCCCTCAGGGGAAGCGCAGATAAGTGATGTTTAGCCTTGTGATCTCAATCAACCAGTTTAATCTGGGTAGCTGCTAATGAAACCAGTGGGCCTGCTCCTGAGCTAAATTCAGTTACAGACAACTGTGTGTGCAGCTGTGCACAAAATCTAGCCCAGGGTCAGCACTTTGCTCACCATCGCACAAACCAGCAGTATGATGCTGATCTTTTGGCTTTAAACCAGTATGACTCTGCTGCCTTTAGGGGAATAACTATCGTGTCACCATCATTCCCGTATATGTAGAGTAGCACAAAGTACCTATTAAAGTGCTGCTTTAGTCACAACAGTTAGTAAGAGGAAAAACGGAAGATGGACACTGCAAGTTTTCAAGTTTATGAGAATTCAGGCACCTGAAACAAGGTTTAGGTAGATACTAATCACCTAAATCCAAAATGATTAATCTCTTTCCAGCTCCCCTCTTTCCAACTCACCCCTAAGATTCACTGAGCAGCTGTCTAATCTTGGAGATTATCTGTCTATATGATGGTCTGGAGATCACCAGAGATCATCCGCCTGAGCTCACGTACCACCTACAGTTCAGCATTCTGCACATGCCGAGGGCCACCCTCTCTGAGTAACTTAGGGGCAATAGATCCTGCCTAAAACACAGTGAGATTCAAAAGAGCACCAGCATAGTGCCTCAGTCCCCCGAGAGGCTTGAACTGGCACTTACACAGAGATCAAGCACCTGCTCAAGAACAACTTGAAACTCAAGATAAAACAAGCACAACAGTCAGAACCATTTTCACCCCTAAGTACAGCCAGTGTCTTTCTTATTCTGACTTACTGTGCTCAGATCTCCACCCTCCAAACACTTCTTTTTTTTGTCTGTAAGATTTCTAGACTATTTTTCTTCCAGAGAGAATAACATGTAATGACTACATGATCTTATCTATTGGAAGCATTTTTGTTAACAGCAGTAAGTAATTGCATTACCTGAGCAGTAGTAATTACTAGAATCAGCAGTGTAGAACCAGACAAAATTATAGTTTGCTTTTAATCTGATAAAAATCTCAGTCCTCTCCCAGTCTCCCTCTGATTCTAAAGGGCAAGTTAAAAAGTTAAATGTAATACCTTCTTCTCATTTTTAAATCTTCCTTCCTGCTTCTTCCCCACCTCCTCACCAGGCAGCATTGTTGACTCTATAACAACATGATGATCTGTCCAACTGACATTTCTTAATGAGGCCTTGCAAATTTATTACCTTTAATGGTCATAATTAGGGATCATTAGACTCTTGAGACTAATGTCTGTGTGAGAGATTTTGATCAGCGCCACAAGTTGTTTTAAATGTAGCATAGATTCTGAATTACATTTTCTTATACTGCTTCAAAGAAGGCTTGGCCCTCTAATTCTCACCTAACACTCTTTTAAAGGCCAGAAATTTCTGTAGTGACTTTTGTACCATAACTTTTGCTTGTGTGTCACTTCCACCTTGCTCTCACATTGTCTATACTTCCTTCCTTTACCTGTTTAAGTTTGCAGGCTTTCTGGATAAATGGATAAACCTTTGTATCAAGCTGAAGTGCAGACCACATGGAGGTGTTGAATAGTGATCATACTGCAGCCAGGTTTCTTCAGACTGTGCTGCTGGGATGGACCAAACAGTTGGATTCAAACTCTGTTAATAGTTTGTAATAATAGTGGACTGAATTCTGGTGTCTAATATTTTCTAGCAGGACTCAAAATGTTACAACAGACCAGGAAAAAAGGTTACTTCAGCAACTCCGAGAAATTACTAGAGTTATGAAAGAAGGAAAATTCATAGATGGCATCTCTCCTGAGAAGGAAGCTGAAGAAGCTCCTTACATGGAGGACTGGGAAGGTAAGCAAGAGCTTTTCTTACCATTACCCTGATGAGAAAAATGGAATAAGGATTACGTGTTCAGATCCTTTCAAAATTTTTGTTAACTTTATCCGTCCTTTTCGGAAGTCAGTGTTCAAAACTTTGCAAGAGGCAGTCTGATTTCCCAACCATAACAGAAAGAAAATAGATTTTGAGGCATCCAGCATTCCCTTCAGTGTAAACACTACACTAGCATCTGCTGCCAAAAGTGGCATATGAATATTCACATATGCTCTATCTGCTGCTGGGTCTTGGCTGCTGTAGGTTTATATCTTTCCCTTTCTTTGCTGGCCTAGATTTCATGCAAAATCCTAAAACCCTTGGAAATCAGAATCAATACGTTTTGGATAATTTACAGTTTTTACTTTTGATTAGTCATTCTTTGTTTGCTCCAGTGTTGTAAAGTAAACTCCAGGAAGTCTCTTTTAAGAATTCTTTATTTTAATGTCCTTTCCATTCCTTGGCGTTTACTTGATACATAAATGTGTTTTCAAGATATCCTAGTTGAACTGCTCACTATCATAACTTTAAATGCAGACTTAATTCCTTGTTCTTTAAGAAGCTTTCAAAAATGATCCAAAACATAAAGCATAAATGGTGGCCTTGAGCTCTGTTTTCTTAAGTCAAGCTCATGATGCATTTTCTAAAATGAAATGCAGAGTCATTGACATACCTGTTTTTTCAACTTTATAAATAATGCTGTTTATAGCAAAAGTCTTCAAAACCTGAATCAGTCAATCTGTAAACAGAAACAAACAAAAAAATGTGATCTATTTGAAGATCTAAGACATGCAATTTTCACCTGTTAGCTCCCATAGCTTTCAGCAAAGCTCAGATATTCACTCCTTAAAGTCACGCTTTATCCTGGCTCCCTAAAAATAAGCGGAGTTTTCTCATCATCTCCCAAGAAGTCATGTTTTGCACATTCTTGCCATGGATTTAATACTGTGACATATACCTGACATTAAATAGATGACAGTTATACTGGCAGTGCTAAAAACTGTTCTAACAAACTTGTGCATCCATCACTGAAGTTGGCACTACTTTTAAATACTGGTGACGCTTCAAGCTGCATATCACTTTATTCCTAAGGTTATCCAGAAGAGACCTATCCTGTCTATGACAATTCTGATCGCTTCAAGCGCAAACAGGACACGATCCTTGTAGATTACCCTGACCTGAGCCAGCCCTCTGCAGAAGAGCTGG
Source organism: Buteo buteo (assembly GCF_964188355.1). Lineage (NCBI taxonomy): Eukaryota > Metazoa > Chordata > Aves > Accipitriformes > Accipitridae > Buteo > Buteo buteo. The sequence continues at coordinate 17,635,255 of NC_134186.1, read as the reverse complement.
CAGAAAGAATGGAGGGCATGGAAGATGAGGAGCATCTGTGCAATGAAACTCTGCTAACTGATCTCCCCATGGGAAGAGACAGTCATGATTTAATGCAGAAAAAGGATGAGGTAACTGGCATCAGTGAAGAGGAGAGGGACCTTCATCACAGCCAAAGCACTGAGGAGTGCTGCTGTTGCTACGATGATGACGACCCTGCTGTCATAGCGGAGAATGCTGGATTCCTCTCTGAGAGCTGCAGTGAAGCAGAAGAGTCAACCCAAGAGGACCCATCTGTGGAGTCAGAAAATGAAAACGCAGCACTGAAAAAGCAAAAGGCCAGTCATTCAGATGAAACAGGCACACTGAGAAAGCGCAACACAAAAGGACTTGAGTAACAGGAACAATAGTGGATGTTACCCAGATGGAGAAGGTAGAGGTCATAAATTGTCGTTCGTGTGGTTTTGTTCCCAATGAAGAATTCTTTGTGTTCATCTCCTTGTACCAATTTCATTCCCATGGTAACAATCAGTCATGTTATCTACCTGAACTGGAAGCCAATGCCTTCATTCAGGCAGTCTTGTCATAGCTTACCATGAAGCTGCCAACAGCGCTTTGTCTTTGTTTTTTGGAGACTGGTATCATGGAGCAGATTATTCGGTTCAGATATTTGTGATTCTTTCTGATTCTGAAGAAACAGTCCATGTTTTGCCCTTTGTCATCCCAGAGTTAACCAAATGTCTCTTTTGACTTTCTCAAGAACATCTGTTTGTGTGCTACCAGTTCTGAAAAATAATCAAATCCATATATATTTATAAGATTACCAGGAAGCTGGAGGAGAAAGTATGCCTTTTTTCTCTCACCTGAATGTTAACTGATCAGCAGAATAGACCACAGTCACACATGTGACTCTTTCTAAACCATGTCATTGCTGCTGTATGCCCAAGAAACTGTTGTCACTGCAGTCCACAAAATTCATATGCTACCCCAACCCACAGCCCATTTCCTAGCTTATTCTGTGCTGCAGGACCAGTAGCCTCAACTATGTTGTGTTCCACAAAGAGGGTGAGCAAGACTGAAGTGTTACAAATTTTCTTTGTCTTTGCCATAGCTGTGGTGAAACCCCCGCATGAGTGCAGGAATCGGACCATACCTTATGCTAGAGTAGAATACTAAAAATATCTCCAGGGATTAAAAATAAAAGCAGCAAGAAGGTTTGTCCTTAAAAGTAGAGAAGAGAGCAAGGGTGAACCTCAGACGGAAAAGAAACCCCACCACTTCCAGGCCCCAAGGACCTCCCTCGGTGGCCTCCAACAGAGTCCTCTCACGGTGCCGGCCCAGCGGCCCAAAGGACGCCAGGCCCTCTCCTCCTCTCTCTCTTGGGCTCCGTGCAGAGGAGATGGCACCTCCCCACGCTCCAGGGGCAGGCCAGGAGACGGGGAAGAAGGGCCCACGCAACACTTGGCAACCAGCAGTTCTTTATGGAGCGCTGGGAGGCCTTGTGCAGGCCGGCTGTGTCTCCCTTTCCCACCGATGGAATGTCTGGATGCTTCCCTCCCTGTCAGCCACTGTCAGGCACGGGGGGCTGCGCCACTTGCAGGGAGCTGGGTTGTTGGGGGGTCACTGAAGACCCCTGACCCTCCTGGAACACCGTTGCCGCCACCTTGCCCAGGGGAGCCCAGGCGTGGGATGAGGAGGGGGCTGGAGCCCAGGCACACGAGGGGAGGTGGAGGGCAGTGCCTGTGCCCAAGGGGCAGCAGAAGGGCACAGGGGAGCGATCCCCAGGAAAGGGGCCCTCAGCCCCCCGACCCTCCTCCTCCTCCCACTTGAGGACATCTTTCAGGCCACAGGCCCCCCGGCTCCCAGAACAGCCCTATTTGGCCACATGTTGACACCACAGTGGCCTCCTGATGTCATGAGCTACCTCATTGTTCTGGACCCTATAAATACGGGGATTCCGGCAGCTGGCCCCCCGTTCGCTGAGCTTCGAGGCACTCGAATTCCAATCATGATTGGAAGAAAGAGGACCCACAGCAGCGAGGCGAGTGGCTGTCCCCTGCGCGGGAAGGCAAAGAGGTGGCTGCAGGAGGGGTGGAGGAAGAGGAGGAAGCGTTGGAGGGGGGGCACCATCAGCCGCAGGGTAGCGGTGGCCGTTGCTCGTGTGGCTGATGGTGTGGAGCCCATGGAGGTGGATCCACCGGAAGACCGAGAAGAACCGATGGAGGTGGATCCACCAGAAGACGAAGAAGAGCCGATGGAGGTGGATCCACCTCCAGCGTCGCTCCCCTGGCACCACTACACCGTGCCAGGGCTCCCCTCCATGACGCCGTGGCAGCGGCGGCGCAGGAACACCCGGCCAGCGCCCTACCATCGGCCCAGCCACCGCACCCGCCGTTAGCCGGGAGGCCCACCCTCCTCGCCTGGCCGTCCTGCGGGCTCACCCCTTCCATCTCCGGGCATCAGCACTTCTGGTGCTGATTGCCATGGGTAGTGTGAGCCCGTCTTTCCCATTCCACCCCTCACCCGCGCCCCTCCTGAAGGGGTGCCATCCATCTCCTCTGCTCTGAGCCCCACGAAAGGGGATGAGATGACCTGGCTTCCACCAGGCTGCTGTGCCGGGGCGACAGGAGCTGTCCCTCAGAGGACCACCGAGATCCCTGTGGCCTGGAGGTGGGCTTTCTGCAGTCTGAAGACAAGAAGGTTGCCGGATGGGTGGCTGAAGGTGAAGCCAGACCCTCTGCGGCGGTGCACGAAGAACAGCAACAGATCAAGCACAGGAGTTATTTAGACAACTGTTCCTTTGGAGAAGCAGAAGACTGCAGCCCTGCCAGGAAGAAGTGCTGGCCTTCAGCATGAAGGTCCCTTCTAGGTGCTTCAAGAGGAGCTCCTTTCAAGGTTGGGCAGTAAACAATTTTAAACAAACCCGAAACAATAAACCCAGAAAACAACCGTAAAAATGCTTTCCTCCTCTCTTGTTTGGTACTTTGGCGACTGCGTCTGGACTCCTCTGTCCCCTCCTGGTCTCCCCAGACCAGGAAAGACACTGACGCCTGGGGTGTGGGCCCAGCCCAGGGCCTTCGAGATGGTGAGGGGCCAGGGCACACGGCACACGAGGGCAGGCTGAGGGTGGGGAGACACTGGAGCAGGTTGCCCAGAGAAGGTGGGGATGCCCCATCCCTGGCAGTCTTCAAGGCCAGGTTGGCCGGGCCTTTGAGCAACCTGGTCTAGTGAAAGGCACCTGCCAGCCTCACCTCTGTGCCTGGGAAGACCAGGAACAGATCCTCCTAGAAGCTAGGAGTGAGCCCAGGATATTAATACCTGGCTCAAGGACTGGTGCCTGCACCAAAACTTTGGGGTTTTAAACCATGGAAGAGCCTTTGAGAGATAAGGTAGGCTGGGCCCTGATGGGATCCACCTGTTCTGATGGGGAAAATGCGTCTTTGGGCGTAAACTGGTAGGGCTGATCGAGAAAGCTTTAAACTAGAATCGATGCAGGGAGGGGATACCAACAGGATTGGAGTAGGTAAGCCAAGGGTTGGCATGGCATCACCTGAGGGTGGCACTGCTAGTGGGAACATTTACACTGCTCCTGGGAGCAGGGAGACCTCAGGAGCATATCTGAAATGCTTGTATGCCAATCCATGCAGTATGAGAAACAAACAGGATGAACTGGAAGCGCTGGTCAGCTCCCAGAGCTATGGTATCCTTGGTATTCCTGAGACTTGATGGAATGAGTCCCACGATTGGAGTGCAGGGATGGAGGGCTACAGGCCATTCAGGAGGGATAGGCCGGTCAGGTGAGGTGGAGGTGTCGCACTATATGTAAGGGAGAGGTTTGATTGTACAGCCCTTGGTGATGGTGTGGTTGAGAGCCTCTGGGTGAGGATTAGGGCGATGGAAAACAAAGGAGATGTTGTAGTGGGTGTCTATTACTGATCGCCCAGCCAGGCGGTAAGCACTGGTGAGTTATTCTATAGGCAATTAGGAGAAATTTCAGGATCGGTAGCCCTTGTCCTTATGGGAGATTTCAACTTCCCAGACATCAGCTGGGAATATCATACTGCCAAGATGAGCAGGTCTTGGAAATTCTTGAAGTTTGTAGGAGGTAACTTCTTGTCACAGGTACTCGGTGAGCCAACTAGGCAAGATGCCCTCCTAGACGGGCTGTTTGTGAATAGAGAAGGACTTCTGGGGGATGTGATGATAGGTGGATGTCTTGGCCACAGCGATCACAAAATGGTCGAGTTTAAGATTTTCAGTGTAATGAGAAAAAAGAACAGCAGAGTTGCTCCTCTGGACTTCAGGAGAGCAAACTTTAAGCTATTCAGGGAGCTATTTAGCAGAGTACCCTGGGAATCTGCTTTTGAGGGCTTAGGAGTCCACGAGTGCTGGCTTCAGGAACCACCTTTTGGAAGCACAGGAGCAGGCAATTCCACTCTCTCGTAATTCAAGCAAGCAGGGCAGAAGATCAGCTTGGCTGAACAGGGAACTCTGCGTGGAGCTCAAGAGGAAAAAGAAATTGTATGATCTCTGGAAGTGAGGTTAGGCTTCACAAGAAGATCACAGTTTGTATATGCAGGAATTCAGCTGTGTCCTGTGAGTTCGTCTGGTGGGCCCACACAGTCTCCAGAGACACATCAAGCACACGTTGCACTGGAGTGTGAGATGAGAAATAATTCTATCATCACAGCACTAGTGAAAAAACAAACTGAAACAAAAAAACAACAAGTTTTCCTTCACCAACTCAGAGACTAATTGTTAGGACTCCTTTTAATACCTGTGACAGAGATAAAGACTTTGTATTTCTTTGCAGCACCAACAGGAGAAAATGATGCTGGTGCAGGTTGACTGTGTGGTGTCAAAGAGTCTCAGTAGCTCAGTCCTGAGGTCTCACCCACAAGAGTTTCTCACCAATGGTGTTCTCCATCCTTCTTCATTCTTTCCAAGACATGGTGTGTCTTTCCTGTATCATGATGAACGGTGATTAGGGGGTTTTGTCCATTGTTTTGGATGTGTTATAGCAGTTGACGCAGGTTATCATGTTGTAGTAGTTTCTTCGCCAATGTGAGATTCATTCTGATGGGGGTAGGCAATAAATCTTGACTCGATGTATGATTAGATTGTAACAATGGGTAAGACCTAACAGGAGCTAAGTAATTAAAGTTCCATCCCATAATTTTAGTGAAGTTACAAACACAAGTATTTGAGTGATTGCTTGTATCTACAGTAATGTTATCTACAAATACAAAATCACAAAGGGTTCTCATACAAACACATCCTTTTCCAGTATATACAAGTACAATTTCAGGGGTTTCATCAGCATGTAGTTCACAATGACATTTTGTTCAGTGTCAAGACAAATGTTTTGGGCTTTGATGGTGTTACTCTCACAAATAAATCCTTGTTGTTCCCATACAACACATACATTTAACATCAATAGTTTGCCATTTGTTTCCATTTCATTGGTCCCGTGCTCTATGTTCTGATGGATAGAGTATAGCTCCATTGTGATTCAATCCTAGCACAATGATTGGGCATATGGTATATACCAAAGCATTGCGTATTGCTAAGACAAAAGTTGTGGCCTTGTTGATGGGGTCATAAGTAAAACTGAGTAATTACCACTAGGATTGGAATTCCTTTTCAAATTTAGTTGCATTATCTATCTCAGATTACCTTTCAAATTTCAGTGGGTAAGGTGCCATCTTCACCTTCTCTTGTAATTGCTGCTACCATAGATTGCATCCACAGTTGAGCTTGGATACAACTAAGAGCTTAGAGAAACATTACTTTGGGCTGCACAAGTGCATCCATAATCAACTGGTGGTCTCTAATTAATTCTTTCCCACTGAGGCAATATATCATATAAGAGCCATTGGTTAGTTCCCAATGCTAACAGAGAAGACTGCAATGGTATTCTAATTTGTTTAAATCACTCATTGTTGTGGAGAGTCCGAACAGGTTACTCTCCGTTAAAAAGAAGGAAAAAATCCATCTTGCACTAATTCTATGGTTTGCACCGCTGCTATCAGTAGCTTCCCAGGCAAGTGGGCCAAGAGGCTTAGTTAAAAAGTCATAGGCACAATACCGATGGCTTGACCATCACAGGCTGTCCTGGCTGTAATGTCATCAGATATTCTCTTTTCCCAGTAAGTGGGGTGCTAAGCTCAATTTTTACAAAGAATGCTTGGCTTACAGGGCTTCGCAGTGGGCCCATATTGATTATTTAATTGATGGAGTACTTTGGAAAGTCTCAGATCCCATTAAGCCTCATGTGGTTTGAGATTCCTTTTCAATAAGCGATTAGCCCTTTCTACCAGTCCATTTGACTGAGGGTAGTATAGGGTCTAGTATAGCCATTTAATTTCCTCTTGTTCTGCCCAATCTTGCACTTCCTTACACAAAAAATGTGTGCCATTATCACTTTGGATAACATCAGGAGTAGGTAGATTTGAGCACCAATAGCCCTTGCACTGTATTATTTCACCCATCAGCTTTCCAACACTTGGTCACCATAAACAAGCCGGAGACTACTTTCACCCCTGTGAGGATGTATTGATATGCCACAGAGGATGTGAATGGTCTGATATCATCAGTTTGCCATGTAGACCATAAAGTTTTCCCTTCGTTGATATGTAGAGGTGGTGCTTTAGCTACACCGGGGACATTCTGTAAGAATAGTTTCACAAGTTTTTCTCTTTATAGGCCAACCTTTACTCTGTGGAGCAAAGTGCTTCTTTACCTGTATGGCCTAGGTTTTGATGTAACCATTCTCCCAATCAATACCACTCAGGACTTAAGGTGATTTTCCTAATTTTAGTTAGCTTGTCTACCTTTTAATTGCACTTTGTGGCTGGTTGATTATCCTTAGCATGAGCTTTTAGCCATCCCATCTGGCAAGGTGTTTTCCTTGCTATATCTAGTAATAATTACCAATCTTTACTTCACCAAACTGGGCATCTATTTACTTCCCAATTCAAGGTTTGCCACCGACAGAGCCACTGTGTGGCACTAGCCCACACAGCATAAAGGTCTACATATATGATTTTTCCTCCATTCTGTGCTGCCAAAACAACTGCTCTTATTTCTCCTACTTTTGCACTCCCTTCACCTTCTTCTATTACTTTTTTGCTGGTGGTAATATCTAATGCAACGGCCTTATATTGCCATTTACCATTTACCCTTTTTGCTGAATCATCTGTAAACCAAATGCGTACCCTCAGTGAGGGGCGGTGCATCCAAAAAGGATGAAGGTTTAAAAGGTTGTTGTAACACAAAAGGGTCTGTGTTTATGGACACCTGCAATTCGGAGATCTTAGTGTGTCCTTCAGTTAATTGCATATTTTCTGCAACTCCCGTTAGGTAGGCATACCATTTTCTGATAGTGGGCTTTTGTGCAACTCCTTCTGGGGGAGCAGTCGCCTTTAGAATTGCTTCTAGTAAATTAAACAGTCCTCTAGTTTGTACGGGTTGTCCCTGATGTATTTTCTCAACTTGTTTAACTGCTCAGACTAAAGATAAAAGTCCCTTTTCCCATTCAGAGTATCGTTGTTTCTTTAAATGCAGTTGAAGTAATCAATAAAGGTCTTTTTGGTGCATTGGAGCCAGTTTGGAACAGGTTACAGTAAGAAGTAGCGTGTTCAGCGAAACCCCATTCGGCAGCAATAGGGTCGCGGTGGTGTATTGGTCCCAGTGACTGATGATAAGTTTTTAATTCTTCAGTTAGATTTTTGATTGCCTCTTTATTTTCTAGTTTCCACTCCCAGGATTTGCCTTTCCATGAGTATAATGGATGGGAAATGATAGAAAATCCAGGTACGTGCTTCCTCCAATATCCTAAAGTTCCCATTAATTGTTCTAACTCCTTCCTTGATTGGGGCATTCACAGCTCTTCAATTTTTCTTAAGGTATCTGGAGCAATCACTGCACTGCCTGCTATCCACCAAGTACCTAAAAATTTTACTTCTTTACTTGGTCCCTGACATTGTCTGGGTGGAATCGCAATTTCTGCTTTATTTAGCACTCGCCATACTGGTGCTGCTGCTTCCCCCATCTTCTCAGGGGAAGTTTCTCTAATCGAAATATCATCTATATATTTTGGTACAGTTTCACATCTCAGGGGAGTGAGACTGTCAGTAAAAGTTCAGCAAGTGTGGCATGAGCAATTGTGGGTGAATGTTTATACCCCTGTGGGAGTCTGTTAAAGGTATATTGCATTCCCTCCCAAGTGAAAGCAAACTTCTCTTTATCCTCCTCCTTCAAGGGAAGCATAAAGACCATATCTTTTACATCCATCCACGGTTGTGCAGCTGTTAGCAGGGCTGTACCAGCATTCGGATGCCGATAAGCAATTGTTAAACACCACCTCCCGTCTGGTTTCCGAACTGGCCAGACAGGTGAGTTCTATGGGGAGTGGGTTCTGGAGATCATTTGTTGTTTCTCTGAATCAGTTATGACATCAGAAATTCCATTTCACACCACAGCAGGAATCAGATATTGTGGTATGTCAGTCATTGTTGAATCGGGGAGTGCAGGGGCTGCGGGAAGTATCTGCGCTGTGGCCTCCCAATTTCTGCCGGGGCTGGGGTTTAAGCTGAAGCACCACACACTGCCATTCAGCAGGCGCCAGGTTTGGCCATTTAAACATTGAAACTTCATGGTGATCTTTAATTCCAAAGCAAGCAGTCGCCACGTTTTCACCCAGGAGCCATAAATTGACCTTGCAGTTTGACACACAACATCTGCTCCATTCACACTGGTGATCTTAAATCTTTGCGTTCCGGATTGCACAGGCAGCTTCTTGACATCCTGTTGTGTTAGTATTGAAATTTGTGCTCCTGTATCTATTAAAAACTTCACCAATTGTCTCTTTACATTAGAATGTATCAGCCATCATCACTTAGCCACTGATAAGCCTCCTGCCTTGCAGACAGGCAGGCCCAATTGCCTTCCAGACATTACTCATCTTTTGACTTCATGTCCTGCAGTTCCTCCCTAGGGGGGAGGAAGAGGTTGCCTCCCTTTGAGGGACTGGCACCGGAGGAGTTGAAATATGTTCCTTCCTTTCACCATTACCTTGTTTCTGGAATGCTTCAATCAGACTCAAGATCAGGCTGACCTTGCATCTCAGCTCCGGGAATGCCTAGGGCAATAGCTTCCCAGTTATGCCAATTCTCATAAGCCCTTTCTTCTGAGAAGTTGGGACTCGGATCCACTCCATGCCTCCTTATCGGTGATACTACTTGCCATCCTGCCAACTACGCCAGTTTGTCGTGGATGGAGCGACGCACCTCACTCATAAGAGAGAAGCAGCAATATGTTTATTGATATAAAACAGTGACTTAACAAAGTTTGATAGGAAATGCAACGGTAGTTTAACAAGATTTGATGGCAAGGTACACTTGATTATTTACTGCATAGAGGACAGGGTCAGACATAACTGTCAGGGAGACCCTCCCAATGAGTCAAGGAGGTTCAGAAAGGACTCTCTTCTCAGAGAGGAGTTTTGGTGCACCTGGATCCAGACTTAGTCCCAGACCTGGTCAACAGTTTATGTCTAAAGGACTATAATATATAGTCCTCGAGGAGTAACCTTGCGAGGTGTCCCTACTCAAGGGGAGATCCTGGCATGCAGCCCGCTGCCGTGCAGGAGAGCTCCAGGGGCCCTGGGCTGTCCACTATTTATGGAGTAAGATAATTGACTTATAGTCATATTTACATAGCAATTACAGATGTTAGTTTCTTCTGAATTTGGCTTGAGTCAGACATTGACCAGCACTGTGGTTAGGTGGGTGCATTGCTCAAATTAGTCCTTGACTGTTGTGCCGTTATCCATCTCCTCCAAAACCACACAACCAGACACATCCATTATGACTGCCACTGGTGGTTACCGCTTGAGCAGGGTTATGGGAAATAAAGGTCAGGTGTGGGGGGGCACACCTGACAATATGCTCATTTTTCTCAGTGATCTTCCCAAGATGGCTTAGGTAGTGCCCTGAGACCACTCCTCCTCCCTACTGGTAACTACTGTTGTGATCAACCACCTGTCAAAATGCAAGATTATCCAAACCTATATTGTTCCCAATGGAGGAAACTGCAAGTCTCCTGTCACCGAAAGCTCCTCAGATAAAAAGGTCTGTTCACTAGCCTTGTAGTCAGAAAACTTTCTCATGTCTAAGCCGACCGCAGTTTGAATTAGTTCTGTCTATCAGAGATATGGAGGACAGATGCTTCTCTTCTGCTTCCCAGTAGCTTTTTACATGTTTGAAGCTGAGGGGTTTTTTGTAATTGTGCATTGATCATTCCTGCCGAAGTATAGTTCTTTGCTCTTGTCCTTCCTGAACTACAGCCCAGGTTTTTCTGGCCATTTTCCAGACTAATTTTGGTAGAAATGAGCAAGCCAAAAATTCAGTCCTTACCAACAGCTAGACTTGGAAAGAGTTGGTTTACCTCACAGCAAACAGCAGTGAGGTGGCAGGAACGGGACATGGTCGTTGGGCGGTAGGGACCTAAGGCAGCAAACAAGTGGGCCTCTGCTCAGCCAGTGTTCATTGGCAGTCTCGCTGTCCTCTTCATGAAAATGGGTAAAAGGAGTATTTCTACAGTCTGTATCAACTTCAAGTCTTTGAGCTCACAGTCTGATAAAAGTTACAGGCTGAAAATGACTATAGGCGTCGTAAAGTCAGGACTGATAGTATAACTTTCTATGGCTGTGTGTTCGGTTTTGAATTCATGTTAGTGTTAAAGGTAAAAATACAGTTTAAACAGTACTGGAAACTCCTTATGTTAAATAACTTCCATACTCAGTAGGTAATTTATCATGGTATTTCTGACCTTGGGTAGGGAAAGACATCGTTGTTTCAAACAAATTAATATTTCTGCACAGTGTTCTGCATTGACAAACACTGGAACCTCTATACATACACAAGGTAAATTATGTGAAAATACAAAAATCACTCATTGCACATAGCAGTACATAAATACATTTACTCCAGAATAACAAAAGAGTTTCTTTAAAAAAATTACTTTGTAAAAGCATGTCCTTTCAGGTTTATCTAAAACTCTATATAGGTCTGAACAAAAATGAGATGCCTGGCTGCTTGAAACGGGTCAAGAGAGTCTTGTGTGGAAAAAAACGTAATGTATTACAGGCATTATGAAAAAACATGACTGGTTAAATATTAGTTATCAAGATTAAGACATTTTTTGTCAATTTTGATATTTTCCTCTCTTTAAACTCCATATAATGTAAAGGAAATCTAGACCATAACATAGTCAAATTCTACCATATATCATTGATTTATTTAAGAAAGGCAAAGAGATTAATTAGATGATGTTTACTGTGGGAATAAAAAAACCCCTGCAAAACCCCCTAACTAAACTGCTTTTTCATTTTATGGGGACAGAAATATTCATGTACCACTTAAAATTTCTGCTTCTCAAAATTTAAGTAAACAAGTCAGAAACAAAGGTATATTTTAATTTACAGGCAGATACACTCCCAATACATTCTAAAATGGGTATTTCTACAGCTGCTCCCAAACACTGGATCTTTCAGACTGTTATTAGTTGGATGAAAACAGTGTTGGGAAATAGAAAAACAGTTCAGTGTCTACTAGGAACTGCCAGAAATTAACCACTTCAAAAGTATTTACTTTCTGAGATACTTCTAAAGGTGTATTGAATTACAAAACATCCTCCACAGATGTTTTTTCCCTTGTTCCCCTACTTGAGTATAAGAAATTGTTCAAAAAGGAGAAACATAAGCCTCAGTCTTTAATGATGGGGTATGGATTGACTCACTGCATGGATCAATCCCACTGATAAGTCAGCTCAAAGCAAAAGGAAAAGCAGATGGCTATCTGTAATAGATACAGACACTTACATGGAGAGCATTTAAGAGAAATTTTTTAATCTTTTCCACAGAAAGATTTCACTTGTTCAAAATTATTTTAAAAAGTTTCAAGTAACAGACTCTTTCAGAGATATTTTGCAATAATTAACACCAAGACAAATTAATATCATGGTTTAAGCTGTCAGTATGAACAGTGGGAAAGAAGGCTGAGTAATCAATCCCCAGATATCACCAATAGAAATTTTTTAAGACTACGTACATATGTATATGCATGTGTGCACAGCACAAATGTTCGCACATCTAACGTTGGAAAATGTTGGGAAAGTCATAAATTGAACCCACTCCTAATACTGAGAATCCTGCCATACTGGGCAGGTATGTGTGCCCCCTTTATACTTTGTATATAGCTGCCAGATGACCTTATTTTCCTGTCACAGAGTACAGGATGTTTTATTTGAAACAAACTGTTAGTTTCAGTCACAAGAAAAGATTTTTACACTTTTAAGATACAAACAAAATTAACAAAGCTCCAATATTTGTCTTTTTTCCTACATGTTTTACAGTAACCCACTGTAAGAGGTTTCTTTCCTACAGACCTTGTTTCTTAGGGAAACTCCCTGCGTGATTTGCTACTTCTTGTGCAGGGTCAGTTATCCACTATTACCCCTTAAAACATGGGCAATTATTAGCAACATTTTGGTTTTTTTAAATGCCCTGTTTAGTTGCAGTAATGCCGTCATAGAATTTGATGGCACATTTAATAGAAAAGGTCAACTTCTTCACCAATAGATGTTTTAGATTCCCCTTTGAGTGTGAACAAGGCTTCACGGCATGTACGTAAGAGCAAAATTTGGCCTCCCTTCCAAATCCAATTTTCTGAAGTATTCATGCCAGTAATGCCCGATTTTTGAGATCCAGATAAGCCCACTTTTAAACACAGACAGATGAGGAAACATTAGGACTCTTGTAGAGACACACAAGTGTGGCATTATGGAGACACAACAGAAGTTAGAAAGAAATGTTCAGTTACACCAGCAGGCTTTGGATTAGGCCCTAAATAGAAATAAATGGGTGAAAATGTCATCATGAAGACATAAATCAAGCTGTTCAGGAGAGAAACAAATGGTCTGGGCAGAGTTCTTACCAATATAATGCAACATGAGCGGTGACCGTCATAGTCCGTCAATGAATACTGAATCCATTGCTCACTCTAAGCGATGCCAAGCAGCGTGTCAATTCTCTGGCAAGAAATCTCCCTACTGTCATTCCCCAGCACTTACTACTGCCTTGCCTGCACACTGGAGTTCCTCCACATCTGTAAATGTTTGCTTCTCTGTAACTGTACTCCTTGGATTGCATGTTCCTTTTTCGGGGCTTAGGGCTCAATGTAGTGCAAGTATAATAAGGAAGGGTTATCTTCTTACATGCAATGCAAACACGTGGGAAGTTCAAATAACTTAGTGCCACAGGTCCCAGTTTTTGCCTTCAGGAGGAACTCTTTCTTCAGTGTTAGGAGAGCTGTATCTTAATGGCTTCGGTTCTGCAGTTACTTTGCTAAGCCTCCATGCCCGTCTTTGCAGCCGCGTCCTCTGACTGGTGACAAGCACACAGGGTGGGAAACAGCACATGGGGAAAAACACATGCTGTTACATAGCAGGGTGACAGTAAGCACGTAATAGTTGCACTGCTTAGTGATAAACCCATCTGTAATAAACCCGTTGTGTGTGTTTTTCTTATATGGTGGCTGCTTGCATGAATGCTAAGAGGGGCTCTCGTCCTCCAGATCCAGGCAGATATAAAGGAAGAAGAAAAAGAGAAAGGAATATTATTTTCCGAGAAACAAGCGTATCGCTGATGGGCACTGTAAAAATAAACGTAGTTATACTGGCATCATTTACACCATGCTCCTAGCATCAAGCTCTGCTATACTAGTAAAGCAGTTGCTTTCAGCATACAGTCCCCAGATCCCTGGCATCCACAAAATCCAAAGAAGAAAGCACACTGTTGTCAGGAAGCTTAAATTCATCATACGGGTGGCAATAAATCAGAGCACTGAAAACCACTGTGGTAGAAAAAGAGAACTTCAGAAACATGGCCTCTAGTGTGTAGGTGTTGAGCTTTGCAAGTACAATTCAAGGAGCCAACTGTTAGAAATGCCATACTGTAAGTCACAATTGCCACCTTGAGAATACAGAAGGGTGAATCCCTTTACATATGTTCTCCAGTATCTTGGTCAGAAACCTATTCAGCACTTCAAAATTCACCAACAACCTTGAACTGCACGATGGGATGAACACCCCCGCTGAGGATTATGCAACCGGAATTGAAGGCCACCCTACTTGGAAATGAGAACATATACACAGGGCTTTAACACACTTTAATTCACAGACATTAACTTTATAGGTTTCACTGACTTCACTTTCTGGAGTGTTCCCATATGGAAAAACCTGTACATGTTTGAAACAAGAGAAATTTATAGATGGAAAAAAAATATCAGGGAGCTTCAAACAAAACAAGGAAATTGTAGTAACACAGATTACTAAGAAGCTGAAAAGCATTTACCACCTGCCAAGAAAGTATTTGAAGTGATCCCAAATAGGGATTCATCCTCATGGATTTGTGCTATGTAGTCCAAAAGACAGAATAACCAGTGCTTTTGAAAGCAGGTTTCTTTAAAAAAAAAAAAAAAAAAAAAAGAGAGAAGAGAAGAGAAGAGAAGAGAAGAGAAGAGAAGAGAAGAGAAGAGAAGAGAAGAGAAGAGAAAAACAACAACAAAACCCCTTGTCATAGTGTCACTGAATTCAGTAACTCTTGAGGATCCATCATAGTTTAAGAGCCATATTCCACAATCAGCTTTTTAGGATGACATTGTTACAAATCTTCTAAGAGTAAGCATCCCTGCTGTAGCCCTACTTTAAACCAGAAGTTAGAATTCACAGTACACAGCATTTTTATATTTGCAGCCTACATTATGAGACGCTGAATGTCCAGATAAATACAGTTAGGCATGAAATACAGCCCCACTGTTTTTTTTACTTGGGAAAACTCAGTGGGCCTGATTTAAGTTATTTGCTGAGCAACTTTTCAATTCCTGACACTTGCATAGCACCCTCATGTTTGTTCTGGGCCGTCCTCATAAATTAATATGCATGAAATTTGATTTTGGTGTAATTTCAATTGCCTGATGAGAACTCTCTGTAGTAATGTGGTTTGGTTTACCACTATTCCAAACTGAAGTGAAACAGTTTTATTCTTCACAATGAAGTTCAAAACAGAGACCCTCTGTCTACTAGTTGGTCACCCATGGCAATAGCTAGAACACAGGTTTAGGGACTAAGAACTTAGTTCTAGTGCCAGCTCTAAAAATTACTCTTTGTTTCTTTGTCTGTTTGCTTTTATAAGCCGCAAATTAGAGCTTCACTGCCATCAAAAGGATACTAATACTTACCTGCTGCTCCTGGACTGCTGTAAGGCTTTACTAGCTGACATGTAGCATCTTTGTGAAGTATTTTTAGTTTGTGGGTGTTTGTTGAGGCTTGTATTTACTAACCTAATCACAGATTGGCCCCAAGATGGAAGATACTGCAATAAGAATAAAAGTATCAACATAACCCCCCAAAAAAAGAAAGTGGTGCCATTTTGGTGAGAGAGGGCTGTATCTTTGGACCAGGTCCTCAGACTGTGTCCCAGATGTAGTATGCAACAGGGTATCACAGCATGTTTCATGGCACACACTGCTCTGCTAGTAGTAAGATTCCTGGCTGGAAAAAAAAGCCCTCTGTCAATCCAGGCACATAGCACTAGAAGTTAATGATTTTGCCTAGAAATCCTGGGTTTTTTCTTAGATGAAAACTTTCTATTTTTAGTATCAAATACCACATCTCCACATGTAAGGCAGCAGAAAATGAGGCAGAGACTTTAGTAGAAAACACTGCTCTATTTGTGTTTAGCACTGGAAGTGCTGACCTTCAGAAATAAACGTAGTGGTGCACAAAAAAGCAGTATCATAAGGCAAAACACAAGGAAAGCGTATTATAATAGCTACGTTGTATTTTTCCAGCAGGACTATCAAGCACTGCTCACACGTCAACTGACAAAATTGCTGGAAAAAGCAGCTACCTCTCAACAAAACCGACTTGGTACACCTATAGCTACTTCAAAGACTATTTTCTCTGAGCTCAAACTACATCTTTGAAAACGTTTTTAGAACAGCTAAAAAATACCATAATGTTTAAAGACACATCAGGATCAATATAGTTCTACTTCTAGCCAGCAAGGACAGGAGATTCTCCCTAGGGAAGAGAACAGGATCGTAATAATTGGGTTATCTTCTGATATCCCCAGACTGGAATGAAAACCTCCTTTTACAAGGTGCCAGAGCTCACCAACTTGTTTGAACACTGAACTTCATAGCGTGAGCAGTGCCCAAAGCCCACTGTCACAAAACATACTCTGGTTTTGTGTACTTGTGAGATTTTCTGCATTGGCAAAATAAGCGATCTCATGACATAATTTTCCAAGACATCAAGACTAAATGTCTGATAAAATTACACTTGCCTAGACAGTAAGCACAGCCTTTAAAAAAAATTAAAGAAATTCAAAGGAAGTGAAAATATTCCCAGTTATTTGGTAAGTCAACATAGGAAAGGTACATGATTTCTTACATGATGTTCAAGAATGCCTAAGAGAATTGGGAAGTGCACTCCTGTTAGGATTGTGGACATCCCATCACTTACTGTGTCCTCACCACACTGACAGATTCCTGCAGCCAGTCTGGCAGTCTGTATAGGCCAAACTCTATTCTGCTTGCACAGATGGAGCTGCAGGACCAGGAGCTTACTGCTTAAACGAGAGCTCAAACTTCAAGACAAGCTTAGGCAAGACAATTTTGAACAAATAATTTCCTTGTAATTTCACCCAATCTGTAAGCATTAAAATCAGCTAGATTTTAATGTTAAAATCTATAAAAATGTTTATAAATTACAATCTGTTACTTTGAGAGAGTTCACTTCATAAATTACTGATACTTCTAATGGCATTGTGCCAACTGAAATGTGAGAAACAGATTGCATTGTAAACATCCCATGTGAGTATAAAGGTAGTCATAAATCATGAGACTCGTTGTTTTTAAATCAGATGTGTGTGACAGAGTCAAAGTCTGCAGTATCAACAGTTTTGAACAGCTGAGTCATATCCAAGAAAAAAAAAAAAACAACAGAAGTACAAAAAGGCAATTTGCAGCACAATCACTGAGGGTCTCAGTTTGCTACATAAAAGCATAAATAGGTGGTTGCATTAACTGAACCTCTGCAACGTGTTCAGGAATAATAGTTTTAAAACAACTGATTGTGCAAACTAAAACATAACCAACAACACGTCACTGTGAGAAGGAAAAGGGTATCAGATGGTTTGTCCTTACTGTGTTTTCTGCACATTTAGTGACCAAAAATGACACAAGGTAAAAAACTCAAGCCTCATCAAAATCATTGACAAGATTTCCACAGAATTCAACAGTGTCAAGATTTTATCGTAAGAGATTGGTTATCTATACCGTTTCTACACAGGTGGCAGAAAACTGTTCATATTTTACTGTGGTTCGTTCAGTGAGAATTAAATAGGGTACTTGGCACGCGAGCACCACCTGCCATCCACCAGCCTCAAAACACTCCTGAGAAGCCTCTCAGCAGAGCAGGGACAGACACAGGCAGGTCCGAAAACTATTATTTCCATTCAACTCATTGGAACTGAGGCACAAAGAGGTTACAAGATGTGTACAAAGTCACACAGTCAGCTGGGATTAAAACCCAGGTGACCTGATCCCCAGGCCTGTGTTCTAACAGCTGTTGGACCGCCTAAAAGACTAGGCTGATTTTAACACAGGTTTGTGACTCTTCAGGACTTTTTTTGCATGCAAGCAGTACCTAAGCACAGAATAGATGCAGGAGTACTCACTGGTACTTGCTGGGTTCTGACTCTCAAGTAGGACTTCATTCGAGTTCATGTGCTAGCAAGCTTTTGTCAGAGTAATTTTCAAACTGCCATTGTAGACTTAAATAAAACAATGATAAGCTTTCAGTGTTATTGCATAATCCAATTATAAAAGGAATAGGAAGGGTTTTTTTCTCAAAAACGTAAGCGTAAGTTTTCTGAACTCTGTCCTCCTCCTAAAGCAATTTAGCAAACCAGTGTACTGGTTCCATTAAACAGTTTTAAGAGACCCAGTTAATTCAAGTCTTCTCAGTGAAGGTATGAATAAACATACCCTTACTGAAAAATCTAAAATTTCCAGGCAGTTAAATAAAATACAACATATAAAATAAGTTTTAATGCACTTTCATCCAATATACAGGCATTTGTGAGTATCAGCTACTGAGCTATAGTTCATAGCAAAATACCAAAACATCGAGATAGTTGTGCAAATCCTTTTCTTAATTCCTTCACGAGCCACAGAAAGAACTGAAAAATACCTACACAACTAATTTCAAACACTTACAGAGCAGAACCCTGGAAGGTACATTTCATACATGAAGAACAACAGAAACCTGTTTTCATTAAGTAGCACATACAAGAGAAGCCTACAGCTACAGTTAGATTAATTCTAGTGCAAGATTTATACGTATAAAACTACTTTCTTCTAGTAATCAAAATGAGTCCTTTTGAGAAATCCGAGTCATCGGCCCATAATTCTAATAAAGGTGACCGCTGCTTTATCACATCTGCTGTCCTTATTTGCCAAGCAAAGATATTTTATTGGTGAACACATACTGCTCTAAAACCATGAAAAAAATCTTGCAAATGTTGTAGGAGAGCAATGGGATAGTATTGGGGAACTAGTCAGAATGTCACAGGATCAAACCCAAAATCTTCCCTCTGACACCTGCCACACACCAGGAGAAACTCTTTGTGCCCAAAACACCAGGCAACCCCCTGTCCTATCCTACTAAAATAACCAAAGAAAAAATATTCTGATGCAGGTCTAGAGTCATCGTCTCTTCAGGGCAAGAACACGCTTGCCATGTGACATCCAGCCCTTGTTGTATACTTATGTGAAATCACTAATAATAATAAAATTTGTAAAAAGCTAAGATACAAGAACGGGAGTGATTTTCTTTACTAAGGTCTGGGTTGATTTCCTTCTTTTTTAATGGGCAACTCTCAGGTAGGGTAAGATTTTTGTAGGTAGAAAAGTACGTCTAATGCTCAGTACTTCTAGAGACCTCACTGATGTCTCTGTTTGTTGAAAATCCCTCCTTTTGTTCATCAAAAGGGAGCAAAAAACCAGAAAGTTCAAATTGATGGCATTGGTTCACCATGACCAATAAAACTCAGTGGTGTCATTTGACTCCACGATGATGTTTCCTGACCATGCAGCCAGCAGGTTTTATTACGGAGCCCTTTTCACTAAAGCTCCTTCAGTTCTAGTACCTCATGAGGACAGCCAGCTGGGAACTCCTGCACTATTGTAAGGCAACTTGGATAGCGAGAGATTTACCTAGTAATTATTACAAAACCATTCTCACAGACTTCTTGGCATCAGAATTTGTAACGGTGGCCTACAACATTACTATTTTATGTGCCATGTATTATCCTGCAAAAGGAGTGATGTCTAGCTTTTAAAAAAATAAACTCTATTTTAGGGCACCAACACACTTCAGCTCACAAAATCACTTTCAACCTTTTGAAAAAGGAAAAATAAGGCAGGCCTACAAAGGGAATCTGTTTAACAGTCTGCCTCCAGGCTTGTGGACAGTTTTGCTCATTGATTTGCAACCAATGGTTTGGAAACTATAGTAACCAAATGTTTACTGAGAAAAATTCTGATTATATTTTAGGCAAGCTTTTTTATTTGCTACCTTTTAATGTGTTAATTTACTCTAGTGAAAAGCCAAAGGGCCAAATTCACCCCTCTGATAAGGCTTCTATTATAAGAGCATCACTGGATGTGCACCAAAGGCACTATTCATCTGTGGAGAGATCACTGAGTAGTAATGTCAAAATAAATACTTCCAAGTTGCACATCCTTGAAGAAAAGATAAAAGGATTGTGAAAAGAATAAGAAGGAACAGAACATCAGAGATAAATAAAATTAGATAAAGGGCCAGGAAGAAACTGTTTGATGTAAACAGAGTGACAAGTTAGTTTAAGAACTCTCATTAAAGCATGCAGTATTTGCCTATAAGCAATTCAGGCAAGGAATTTTGTTTACAACTCTCTGCCAAAATCAACAGCAGATGCAAAAAAATCATCAATATTGGAATTTTAAATAATATTAAAACTACTGCATCCAAATACTCACTAGGGCTGTGTGAAGGAAATACACAGCTTGGTGCCATTATATGCTTTGTCACACTGAGTAAACAAGGTTATGCCCTGTGGCACGTTGACATGCAGGCCCTGCAGAAGCTACTACTAATATGAGTGTGCCACTAACTACTCCTGGGTTACTTCAGTATTCATATATATCTGAAAATACATACTGGTGCCAAGATTTTATTGCTGGTGTGGAGGAAAATCTAACCTTGTGAGGACTGTGTAATCTCAGGCATGACTGTACATTAAGACAGAACCTGCTGTGACTTTACCAAGTTAGGAAAACAAATTTGGAGATGAGCTGGAAAGCTTGTGATATCACCTTGCATTGACATGCAGTAGTGACCTTCACCAGAAAATGTCCATCAGAAATTATATAGATGCTAATTTAAAAGCAACCGCTTCCGGAGCAGATGGCGATGGTCAAGTGAATCAAAATAATCCAGTACCTTGCTCAACAACAGTGAGGAATTAGGGTTTTGGCAAAGGCCACTAGGTGCAAATCCTATTGTAACTGAACCAGATTTAATGAGAGCTCCTCATTCCTCTTACCCCCTGGTTAACATCTCCCTCTAAGTGACCTCAATTTATGGTGAGGGTTTTTTTGTTCAGCAGCTTGTTGGCTGATGTCCCTGTATGATTCTGTTAAGATGATGGGAATTTGAGTCACCACTTTCCTCCTGGCATGCTTACAGGTTAAAAAAATACCTGGCTGGGAAGAACACGCAGTGAGAGTGAAGTTACACAATGTGCTGGCAGCAAAACTGTCCCAAGAAGCTGAACTCTCTGCCTTTCCCCAGCCCCTCATTCTCACCCTTGTGCAGGAGTTCACTGCACATCAGCTTCCTTTTCGTGCCGATTCCCTGTGGGGACACAATGCAAGTCAGACTATTGTTATGAGCCGCATTAAAAATAACCCTTCCTAAACCAACTCCACTACTAAAGCCAACAGACTGTATATTTGCACCATAAGACACTTAGTTCCTTTGACACAGTTGTGTTGTGCACAGAAAGAGGCAGAAGAACTATGTCAGGTGCTATTTTCTCAGGCTTCAAAGAAAACGTATGACTGGCAAGCCACAGAATTAAAGCCATGCAGAGTCAACCATTCCCATGCTGCAGAGTTCTGGAAATCCACATCATACCTAAATACCAGCAGTGGGAATTCCTGTCTGTTTCTGCAGTAGTCTAAACAAAAAATTCTGGTTATCATTGGAGCTAGTTTTTAAAGACTGACCTGAGGCAACCAAAGGCCTAAGGGCCTTCTCTGTCAAAATCCAAAGTGAGATGACAGATGGGGATGTGAAGTGGTGGGAAAGCACCAACTACAGGGGAAAACAAAGCATCCACGTGCAAAGCCTAAGTATCACACTGTGGCTCACGACTCATCATTTTGATCATTCATTGAGGGAAACCACTGCTCATTTTTCTCAAACAAAAGGTGTCTTTCCATTTTATACCACTACATGGAAAGGCTTCTTGTAAAAAGATTTGACAAAAATGACAGACCCTCCTGTTATTTAAAGATGACATTTGACAGGCTGAGTCCATCAACAAAACACTGTTCAAAGCCAGCAGAATTTTTTCCGTAAATTTTAAAAAGGATTAGAAAAAATGCTGGCAATTACTTATTTCCATCTCTTATCTGAAATTTCCTTGTCTGTATACGGGGAGGAGACCTGAAGGCAAATGTGAAGAAGAGAGCATTTTTCTTTTATTAGTTGCAATTATGCAGTCCAAATGGCACAACCTCTCCTTATGGCCTGTCCTCTATAGTCAAAAATGGACTGACAGCTATGAGACAGGCAGATCTGATTCTCAGCTTCTCATTACATAATCTTTGGTTGTGCAGTGCAAGAGCCTATAAAGAGTAAAAAGGAGGATCTGAATACACACAGTATGAAACGCAACTACTTCTTCACTCGTATTGCAATACCCTTCTGGTGAACTACATACAAATTCTACTACTTTGTGTGCTGTTTAGAATAACATTGTACAGAACAATGGCAGAAAGATTCATTATTTTTAAAGGTGTTTTACAGTGTGCTTTCAGTTGCAGCTCTTGGCTTTTGAGATGCTCAGAAGAGAAGAGAATAGCTTGTTCTTTGCTTGTGTTTTGAAATGGTATTTGTTTATATATTCCAGCTAAATCAGGAAAAATGAAACAAAAATCCACACTATTTTAAGCTATTCTGTGTCCTGCCAGTGTCTCATTTGTATGCAGTATACACTAGATTTGCCTAGAAGGATTTAGCTCAGTAGCTGGCACGTTTACATTAGAGAACAACATACAGAGTTTCAATCGATATCAAGCGTTCTTACAATGGGAAATAAATATGAAAAGTGGTTGTTGCTTAAAGTTCAAAAAATGCAATCAACAAACTGTAAAATCACAAAAGGCCAGACAAATTTAATAAAATATTTCCATTTACCTTCCTCAGCTTTACACAACCTGTTCAAAATAATAAGATTCTCTGTGGAGAGCCTTTATCCAACTGTTATATCACTTCATACAAAATATGTGTTTGAATTACCACAGCAATACAAGGATATAAATTCCCAACACGCGACATGCCAAATTCAACTTAAGTTATGCTTTCTTGGCATCTAGACCTTTTCCTTTTCCTTTTCTGTATTCCAAATACATTTTCATTTGAAACAAATTAAAAAGCACGTAGATGTTAAAACATAATGACAGCTTAGAATTCAAGTGACTTGTGCAACATTGTTTTGTGCTTTCTACTTCTCCATTTCCTCCTACTGCAATTAAAATTCATCATGCCCTACTACATATACAACAGCAATGCATCAAGTTCAGTCCAGTATGGGTTTTCAACCTTCAGACTTGGCTTTATACTACACGAGATCCTTGCACATTCAAAACAGTGCATCTTTTTTATGATCTTTCTTTTACGCTGGATGATGTGAAGCTCTGATTAGTCGATGTAGGAATGCAACCTTGAGGTATGATTGCAGCCTCAGAATAATTCTTAAATGTAAAAAGAAATTTTTCGAGCGTGCACGCCCTTTCTGGATTTAAAAAAAGACACCGTTATAATGGTGCTACTAGAGCCACGGTACAGTACATCATGGCACATCTCCATAACATAATCAAGGACATGAGATAGAACTTCTATTTACACAAACTTGATGCCACTTCCAGAAAAATATGACAGAAAAAAAAGGAAAATGTTATTTCCTGAATGTCCTGAATTTTAAGAAGATTCTTTTTCTGTTCTCTTCCGCAATAGAGTGGTCCTCCACAACTGCATTTTCCCTGACCTGTTTAGTATGGACTGTAAGTGACAGTGGCAGGAATTGGGAATCATATGGCAAACTGCTTCCTTTGAGAGGATGCTCACCCATGCCCCTTTACTCACAAGCCAGCTTGCTGTCAAAACTTGAAAGGGCAATAGCAAAGGCTTGTAGTGCGCACATTGGGTAGTTGTAGTCCATGGTGAACACATCCTCAGCCACGCGGCCAAACTGCATCACTATATAGTCAGCTGCAAGAAAGGTCATAAAAGGTGACAAAGCATTATTTTTGTTTGCAGCCCTTACTAAGTAAGTATGCATTCAACATCATCCTCTGGCCAGTTCAACAAAATACAAACAAAACATGCTCACTCATCAAATTTCGCAACACTTATTCATGCAATCGGGTGTGCTGATAGCTTGAGTGAGAAACAGTTGAGTGATAAAGGACTGCAAGATTTGTTACTCAAGAGGAAATCTCAGCCTCATTCACAGTTTGAAATGTTTAACTGCAGAAGCAGGTATAATTGTTTCACCTTATAAAATGCAGCAAATGCATACACCAATGTTTCGAATTCAAGTGTTTCTCTCGGAGAATGGCACAGCCATTTTCACCAGTTTCCAATATTCTACTACAGTCTAAGCATGGCACTGGTGTAGCCCAGTGCGCTCCAGCACCTAGTGACTATGCCTGCCTAAAGCGAGCATAAAGTGGGGCACTATCACTCCGCTCCAGCACTTGTCTTTATCCCTGCTCCAACAACTGTACCTAAGCTTGACAAAAAAGGGGGCTGTACATTGCTGGCAGAAAACAGCACATCGGTAAGGTCCTAGTGATGGTGTGAAAGGCAGCCCTGACATTTTCAGGGTGTCCTGTAGGGCTAATGCTACAAAGACTAGTAATGGCAAAGTGGATGTGCAGTGGGATCAGTCTGACTGCCACTATCTCCAGCTGGGCAGCATATGGGGACCACAGTGAACAAAAAAAACCAAGGAAGAATTGTGTGATACAAGTGCTTGAGCAGAGTGATACTGCCCCACGGTCCTGCTAACTGGAAGTACCGCAGCTCTAAGAGCAGAAACAACTCTAAACTGTTGCTCAGTTCACAGGCCGGGCAGCCAAGGAGAAAACTTAGATAGCGCATAGCAGAATCACTTGCCTCAAGCATGAGCATTTAAACACCCAACTTGCATCAATGTCATGGCCACAAGCCAGAGCAGCATTAAGTTGGATCCGCATAACTACATTAAACTCGCTCAGGTAACAACAGTAAGGGCAGAATCACTGTCAGGCTGGGTATGCAGTACTGCTTCTACGCATTACAGACAGCAAGCTATACTTACGATCGTTATCATGAATAATTTGGAAGTTTTTCACTGAGGCCTGTGTGACTCGACCATGGAAATTTAAAACATAGGACTGGGTATCATCATTCCAGACTGGTGTTTTGTTATGCAGCTCAATGACACTCTCTGTATTTTTGTTCTGCCATCTTGCAAGAAGTGTCTCATGTTCCTGCACACACCACAGATACATGCTTCAGTTTAACACTCTCACAAGACAAAAAATAAATTCACACGCACAAAAAACCATTCATAAATCCTAGTCCAGAGACTAAACTGTCACCCTCAAAACAGCATCATCAAATGGAACAGAGAACTCTGAGTTTCTTAACACGAATGTGCGTTTGAGTGCTTTCTACAGCTTGGAAAAGGTTAGTTGTATCTTTTGTTACCAAAACACATTATTATTTGTAGTGCTTTTGTGAGTCACAGAACTAGTCACACATCCCATTGTTCTGCAATTGTTCAAATACCTTTTTTTTTTTAAACCTCTAAACCTTCAGAAATGCAAAAAACCAACTCTAACTGCAAAAGAATTCAAGTAATTTTTATCGTTGGCTGATAGTTATGACTTACATTTCGTGGTCTGATGGAAACTCTTTCGTGGTCCATATTCATTCCTGGTATGATCACACTCATTTTACGAGGTCCTTTAAACCCCAAGACATTTGTTTCCTAAAAATGTTTAGAAAAGAGTTCATCATGTTCTGTATTTTTAAAGTTAATTTCTTCAACAGAGATACACAGTGGCAGCCCAGGGAACTTATTTGTTAGTCAACTGAAAAAACATCTTGAAACTCCTACCTTCCCTGGCACTGCCAAACATTCTAGCTTTGTCTTATAAGCTCTGACAACAGGAAAAATGGAAATAGAGGGGTTTCCAAAAACACTCCTAGCATTGGCTGCCAGCAACCTTAATACAATTAAAAAAAAAAATCCCTTCGTTAAAGAAGGATATGAACTAACCAGATTGCTTGGCTACTGCTAGGTCCCAAAATAAAGTAGTTGTAATTTAAAAATCATAAAATCCAGTCACACATTTTGATGAGAGACAAAATTAAATATATGGGACCAACTCCATTTAGTCCAGAGCCAGCACAAAAGCAAACAAGAAGAAGCTGCCAGTAAGAGCATCTGTTAGCAGTGCTGTGGTTTTCAAAGTCTTCAGATAATGTTATGCTTAGAGATGAGCATGGTAAAAAACAAACACATTAGCATGAATGCAAATTTTTGAGCTAT
Source organism: Buteo buteo (assembly GCF_964188355.1). NCBI lineage: Eukaryota > Metazoa > Chordata > Aves > Accipitriformes > Accipitridae > Buteo > Buteo buteo. Next base: position 17,609,274 of record NC_134186.1, on the reverse strand, counting down.
GAAGGCAGGGAAAGTAAAGAAATAACATGGGCCGCAAAAATAAATCCATGGACAATACAGGTGCTTCCATTAAACATGATCTGATGCCTTTCCCACCAGCTTTTCACAAAAGCACTCCAGTATTGCACTATCCTCTCAAAACACAATCACTAAAATCTAAATACGCCTAAAGTCTTATTTTTATCTGAGGCTTTCTTTTTTTTTTTTCCACAGAAGCAGCTAGGGCCAAGTATTTCAGTAAGTCATCATCTACTTTTTCAAAAGTCGGGGACGATACTTTGCAATCCACTCAGTAAAACCTGATTGCCTATTTTAGCATTAACTCCAGTAAATGAAACAGTGACACCTCTGAAACTCCATCTCCTTGTGTTTTGTGCTACCTTTTTTTTTTTTCCAGTCACATGCATTTTTTCCCCTCTACCCTTCCCAAGTGAAGGGCTGTGGACACACACTAAAGAATCTCATGAAGGAAATTCCCATTGGCGCTATTCCCAGCAACATACCACAAGATGCCAAGAGCTGGACACCCCCACTGGGACATTTAGAAGTGATGTACTCAGATGTCTCTGCCTTTATGTATTTAATTAAAGCATCCTGATTTTAAGGAACACTGAACTTTTTAAACCATCTCTACTTTTGCACATAAAAATCCATGCATCTCAACTCACTAGAAACATCTGAAAATACCCGCCTAAAATTTACTCGTGCAGAAGTTTTGTCATCCATCAGACTTTTGAAATAACTTTGGTTGTTTCAGCAAACTGTGTGGAGATTTTAAACAACTTATTAAAGATGCAAGAAAAATTCCACTGAGTTATTTTGCCGAATACTGTGGAAGCAATGCAGGTATATTCATATATCTTCATAACTCCATACATTAATGGGAAGATTCTACCTCTTTTCTGAATCATTTATGTCATGGCCTTCGGCAGAGTAAACCAGTGTTATCAGTTCACTTGGAAGCGTATGGTTCTGCATCATGGCAAGACTCAAACTAAAATGACTGCCAGTAGATTTTATAAGCAGGAGAGACTCAGCACAGCAGAGGACAATTTCTAAGAAACGATTCATGCTTATGCTTATTTTCCAGTAACTACTGACAATTTTGGTCTTCTCTGCAACGCCTTACAAGCTTTTCTTCTCATCAAGCTGCAGTTATGCTATATATAATTAATTTAGATGCTGACTTGTTGAAGACATTGTTCAAGGTAAAATTAAATAATAGCGCTGAATCACTTCCCTCCCAACAAGCAGTATTATCACTCTGGAAAAACAGGACTATATTCTTTGGATTTACTCAGAAACACTAAAATCAGTACTTCTGCTAAATGATAAGGGAATGGTTTCTAGTTGCACATTACATCAATCACCAATTATATCAAACGTTTTATTGGCAAATGCTACCCTTTTGCTAAAAACAAGGTACAGAACTGAAAATCTACAAATGCAGAATACATGAGGAAAACAGTAGGAACAAAAAAGGATCTTTAATTAAAAACAGACTCTTCCAATCTACCTGCATCCAAACAAAATTAATTCCCCTTACCTCCTATCTCATTCCCTGCTTCTATTTCCCTCCTCCACTATTTTGTATGTGTAAATTCAAGACTACAAATGGTATTATTAGGGGTGCATAGGCCAAATTCTGATTTCACACCATTTTAATGCCACTGACAGTCTTGGATTACATAGGAACTCAAAATAAAGGTTGTCAGCTTGCAGAGCCCTATTGACTCAACCAGCATGTCAATGATTTAAATCAGCTAAGGACTTGGCCTAGTATTGCTTAGAAGCTGCACTTTCTGCCTTAGCCCAGCCAATAAGCTGTTCTGTGAACATGCATCACAATAAACTGGACTGTAAAAACACAGAGCCTCTCCCCAAGGTTGCTTTTAAAATCTTACACACTTTAATAAAATTATGTAAGCATTTTGCTATGGTGGCAATACCTGCCATGATAAAAGCGGCAAGGTGTATATCCCAGCAGCTCTCAGGAGAGTCACGATTTAATTACCCCCATTTTCTTTCAGCCACTTCCCTTTCTGGACTTGATTCACACAGCTGTGCCTTGTCCTTAATACACTCTGTAGAAACTATCGTTCCATAGAAAGCCCAAAGCACAGAACCCACTACATTGCAGCACAATGCAAGTGATTGAGGCCTGAGTAGAAAAACATAGTTTTATTGCTTTCCTGAAACCTGAGTCACACCTCAGAATATCAGCTGAGCTCCCTGCCTTCGGAATCTGACACAAGCTGAATTGTGAGATACTATGGATATAAAGGAATCCAGCACAGAAAATCCTGGTACCAATAGTACAGTTACACCTCACTGCTTCTTGACAAATTTTGCCAAGCAATTCTGAAATCAGCCATTAGGTGCTGCTGCAGTTTTATTAATATGCTAGGCTGCCATCAGCAGGGACAGTAAAAGTGGTTAACCGCACCTGATAAAACTCGGTCCTTGCACTAACTTTATTCCTGTTGCTTGAAACATGCCCTAAGGTGACCTCCACAATGAGAGTTCTCAACACATTTATCCCACAGTTAACAACAGAAGCATGACCAGCTTCTGCCTGTATAAACTAGACCTGCTGAGATGATTCAGCAGGTCAGGTTCAGTAAGTTGGTGGAAGCAGGTACAGCTTGTTCTCCAGATGGGTACTTGATCAGATGAGCTGAGAGACAGCAAGAGGCATAGTGGTGCTTTCAAAGTATTGTTTATTGTAGTTTTTGCTGCAGGAAAAATCTCAAGGCAGGAATTAAAAAGTTACCTTAGGACAAGGGTTTTTCAGGAGTGCTCTTTCTGGCATTCTTTGCTGCGGTTCTGCTGCAGCCAGAAACAATAATCTCACTTTAGCAAACCTGGCTAGTAATGAAATATCATTCTGACTTCCTTTTGTCCTCTGGCCACAGCACACCTGCCAGCCTGCTGCCTTTCTCCATGAGTATCAAAATATCAATGGAATGAGTCATTTTCTTATACAGATGTACAAGTTTTAAACTGCTGATCTCAAAATAGACATAGAAAAGCAGCTTAGCTTAGCCACATCCTCCAAACCCTGGCCATGGTTCTGTTCTTTCCAACATTCACACTTCTAATTACCTCTGCTGACTGCAACTCAGTTTTTTATTTGGTAACGTTAATGGTTCAAATGTTGTTACTGTAGACTGAAACAAGCAATGCCTAAAATTTTCAATATGTAACTTTTTTTTAAACTGTCTGTTTTCTCCTTGTATTTCCAGTGTGCACCAGAAGATTAGTTGCCTGGCTCCAGGGAATGCCCTCCTACATAAACCAGTAAAAATACCTTTATTAAACATGTAAGTTCTCCTAGATTCCTATTGAAACTTCAGTCAAACTCTAAACTGACATCAAATCCTGGACTCTCTTGTTAAATCCTGTTAGCTGGATTTTCTGAAATTCTCAAAGATTTTCAAATCCAACAGGAATGGAGGGATATGTGTGTGCGTGTGCCTGTTTGCAATCAGAGGCCATGTGCCTGAATAATAGCACGTGTGAACAAACACACTATTTATACTACATTCACAGAAAAACTGCATCCTAAGCAGTAGGAAAAGAACACGTTAGCAGCTAATACTGTCACCCTTCAGTGCTCTCAGCACTTTGCACAGAAAGGATGCCTCTCTGCTTTCCTTCTCATGTGCAGAAGACTTCCAGAAGCATTGCTCCCCCCAACCTGAAGCTGGCTTTTCCAGGGATGCATTCTGTGCGTATGCAGGGTATATGCTGGGCTGGCTGGACCTTGATCTCACAGATTTCCAGGCATCCTTGATTAGAGCTGGGCAGGAACTTTTCAGAAAAGTGGTTCTTGGGTAGTTGTGTCAGAACTTGTTGATGTGTGAAGATAGAAAACTTTCTGTAGCAGTGTGTGTATCAATTTTGACTGGAAGAGTTTCTTGGGCCCAGAGATTTCTGGACAGAAAGGATACTGTCACCAAAACAGTTAGTCATCCAGTAATCATGAAACAACAGCAACTGTGTTTCAAGTCTTGATTGTCTGCACTGCCCCTGACAAATGCTATTTACCGTCCTATAAGAGGCTGGTTTCTCTCAATCAATTGAGTTTTGGATTTTGTTTGGGGCTTGTTTGGTTTTTTTTCCGCTGGTGAAGAGGAGGATTAGAGTTTTATCCCAGTCTCTCAGCCACTGCGGCAGACCTAGCTGTCCAGCTACCTGTGTTCTGGATCAGAGAGGCCTCCTCCAAAACGCCATTACAAATGATCATACTTTAGCGCAGTAATTCCATGTGCACAACTCTTTCCAGTTCAGGAGGCTCCCTCAGATGGTGCCTGCAGGCTGTGAGGCACTGTACCCCTTCCAGGGGGTTATGTAAAAGCTCCAACACCTTCTGACCAAAAGTGAGAACTGGGCAACCTGGTTCTGTGCACGTTTTTCAGCTCTACTTTCCACTGAATCTTTTCTCTAGTGAAGATCAGCTGTTTGATTACATCAAAGCATGAATGCTGATTTACATAATCATAAGTGAGAAGGAAATTCAGTGTGCTATTTCAGAAAGTGAACTGCCATTTCTTGCGTATTTTGCCTGTGAGCGGTACTTACATAACAAATAGCAGCTAGCTCCTGACGTAGGATACTCGCCTCCAGGCTTGATGTTGTTTTCATTGGATTTACTCCATTGTCATAAACTGTAAACTTAGTTCCCATAAGATTTGATCTATCAAAAAAAATGGAAAATCCAATCACCATTTATCAGTAATGCTGCTCAAGACATCTATCCTTTACTGCATTGTAGCCCCAAAGGAAAGACAGATAATCTTGAGCACAAATAGTTGTTAATTCTAATCCCAACTAAATGGCAACACCTGGATTAAAGGCCATCACAAAAATGTAAAGGTACAGTACAGCAGAGTATACTAAAGGTTCCTTATCATTACACTGGAGACTCTTCATGACATCTTGCAAACTAGTAAACTCAAGAAAGCAATAAGGAAATACTCAGGTGGGGTTACTTTGTTTGTTTGCTTGGGTTTTAAAATATGCTTACTGTCTACAAAACTATCTGCTTTCTTACCTGACTACTAACTCTATTAGAATACAGAGAGTGATTTTTCATAAAGTTATAAATAAGATCAGTCCTTCCTATTTAAATGGAAATTACACCGAGGAGTGCAAAATACAACTTAGAACATACTAAAACCACATTATCCTCATTCTGTGTCTGCACTGCAGTAAATAGCACATGAAGTTCCAAGATCCACACAGGCAAATGGCAATTAGCAGCACAGTCCCTTTCCTCAGGCAGAGACGATCTAAACACATTGAGACGCTCCACGTAGGTATCAACAACAGACTGATGTATGATGGGGTGACAGACAAGAAAAGAAATATGTGGTTCTGAAAGAATTCCACTAGTTGTAAATAACTCTAATTAGGATCTTAAGAAATGGCAAAACCAAAGAGATTTTCAGATTGTGTAACAGACAGAACTTCCATTCCAAGGTATTTATATCAATAAGGGCTAGACACAATCTACTTGCGTACTTCTGAAAATCCCATTAAGATAAGTTGTGCTCATACACCCTTGAGAATCTGGCCTTTGAGCGTTTAAGAGCTTCGATCCTGCTGACTTTTAATAAAATGTGATCTTGTAAGTACTTGAGACATTTTGAAAACATGCCTTGGATACTGGTGAACTTTAAGACCATTATCACATGATGTAGTCAAGCCTCTAATTAAGAAGTCATAGTGGCTTACAGGCTTCTTAATTTCAAATGAACTTTATATTAGATACATAAAATTCTTAGATGTATCAGTGTTTACCTCAGTTTTCCAATAAAACTCTCTCCACCCCGAGACAGGTCAGTTGGGTCTATGGAGATGAGGTAATTAGAGGTTTTACTCTTCTTTCGTTTCCTTCCAGCTAGCAGAAACACCTAAGCAGTGCAAAAAACCGATATTCTAGAATGCCAAAGGGGTTAGCACACACCACTTCCTGCTTTCATATAAGGAAACCATAGGCAATTTTTCTGTCTTCCAGCATCATTAGTGAAGTAACAGAAGGTCTCCTGGGACTAGGCAAAACTAGATAAAAATCTGGAAAGGGAAAGTGACTTCTCAACCACTCAGTCCATAATTTATGGTTTAAATAATTAAATTCGATCTATTTTGTTAAATGTTTCATTCTAAGTTGCTTTGGCTCTTCCAGCTGAATTGAAAATGTATGCTTTTCAGGCCACAGAATGCAGAGAGCCCCAGCTGACTGTCACACAAAGGTGCCATGCATGGATTATTTAAAGGGCAAAGATTAGACATATGAAGAAGGGCAGTAGAACAAAGTGATACTATTGTTTTGCTTTTGGAAGACTGTAGGGCAGATCTCAGTGAAAGTGAAAATACATTTAAGATATATTTTCTTTGTAAGACTTCTTCAGACTTTTAATAACTTTTTTATATTCAGATGCAACTGGTATGCCATTCAAGTTATTTTATGACCTTTTTACCATGCTCCCTTTCCAAGTGGAGGTAATAAGTAGGGTACATCCCTCGGTCCATTCCCTTCTTGTCTCTTGTGATTCTGCATTTGACAGTGACACCCTGTGGAGCAGGTCTTACGGCAAATTCCTCCAGGTCATCAACATCTATGAGAGGCTCATTTGTGGAAGGACTGGGGGCTGAGGCCGCTTCCTAAAACAGTAAGCAAAACTCAGGTTTCCTCAACTTTGATTTATGAGGCTATCAGTACAAAGGAATGACATTTGATAGAAGCTGCACTTTAAAAAAAATAAACACAATGGACATAGTCTTCCCCGTTCTGATTCCTCAGCAGCCTTGAAGGCAGCTTATCAAGCTAAGGATCTCTCCCCATCCAGTCGGTCAAGCTTTTGGCTACCAAAGGCCCAGGGAGCAGTTCTCTGCACCACTGATGCTCAGTGTACAGACACATCTGGCAAAGCAGAACAGGGTGGACGCACAGGCAGAGTGCTGTAATGTTACAGAGCAAACCCTGGCTCACACCTTCCCATCTCACCACACTGTACCCAAGGACAGTGATGGCCTTTGATGCTGTCATAATTGCTAATACAATTGGAGGTGATTCTTTAAGCGATCTGAACCCCTCTCTCATTTTTAAATCCCCCCGTGATGGATGCAAGGAAGAAATGGGATAGGGAGAGACAGATTAAGCTAGATAGAGATACAACAGAGATGAGAAGTCAGTGCAGTATGTAAGAGTGGAGCACCATCAGCTGTTTTAGCAAGAGCTTGTGGTTTAGAATATTTGAACAAGCCAAAGGCTTATTTTATGTTCAGATGGTCGCAGTGAGAACAGGGTGGGAAAATGCTCAGAAAAAGCCAATAGAAACAAAAGATTCTTCTGAGCACCTGCAAAAGGTAAAAAGGTAAATATTTACTGTTTACCCTTCTCTTCATTCAAGTTCAGACAAAATTTGCTATTCTTTTCTCCAAGTCATTATTTTCATTGCTTGCTCCTGTGAACCCTGACAGCTATCACGGTAAATCACCGCGGAGATACTCTAGTGCACATTAAAAACAAAACAAGAAAGCCAGGCCTATCCTGACTGCACTTTCAAATCACACAGTAAATAGCAGCCTGCATGCTCCTTCTTCGGCACTCACCCCTTACCTTATTGGATTTCTTGCTCGTGGCAGAACCAGGCCGGGTGTTACTGTTTAACTGTGAAGAACTGGAGCTGTCTTCATCTTCCTCATCTTCTTCCTCATCAAAATTCATGCTGCTTGAAATGCCTGAGGAGAAAGCAGCACACTTACATGAAATACTAACACATTAAAGCTGCCCATACTTGCTGGAAAACATCACTTATTATACTGTTGCACCCTTAGGCTCACAGGTGAGAGAGGGTGTGTGTGAGGGGGGTTCACTGTGCAAGGCAGTGTACACATACATGGGTGAGACAGCACCGGCCCTGAGAAGCCAAAACATTTCAGCAAATGAGAAAAGAAATATCATGGTTTCCATTCCACAGAGAGGATCAAGTTATCCAGTGATACAGGAGCAACATCCAGTTAGGAATTAAATTCAGATCTTCTTCATCCAATCAAGTACTTCAAACACAATGCAAAATCTTAAACCTGAAATTGGAGCTGAGTGGACAACCCATCACAGCCACTTGGAAACCTTAACAACTAAAATACGAGCCCTTCTACAGTGCACTTTTAACTGTTCCTATATGATCTGATGAAGAGCAGATCTTAGACCAAGAAGAAACATTCACATCAAGGAAATGTTCTCATGCATATTTATTTCGCGTAAAAAACAGTATCAGCCCAGGCCAAAGGAACTGCCTTACAGCACTTAAAAATTTGACTTTACAAGTATTCAAAACCTCAGACATTTCAAAGGGAAACACAACTTTGAACATCAAATAGGACTTAGCAGCAGGAAGCGTCAATGGTGGGACATTTGCCAGGCCTAGTTTTTCAAGGAGAATCATGCAGATGAAGCTACCCTGTATTCAGGTTCAAACTCTAAGTTCCTCCTATTAGAGGCTATCTATGCAGTATGTTTTCCTAAAACAAAAAACAAAAAACAAAAAAACAAAAAAAAAAAAAAGAAAACACTTGGTCCAGAATTTCCACTATAGGTAAGTCCAATGCAGAAGGATAAATGAAACGCAAAGACTTCCAGAGCCAAGCAGCATGGGCATAATTAACTTTTTCCTTCTGTACTTACCAGGAACATGATCCAGGGCGACAAGACTGGATTGGGAGGTGGAAGAGGACCAGGATGTATTTGCATGGGGATCTGGGAAAGGAAAAAATCCATGGGCTTGATTCTGCAAACCCGTAAGTGAGTGAACAAGCCTAATTTGCCAACAGGACTCTGCATAGGGCTAAAGGCTTACTGGACGGGGCCATAATGCTGCTGCCTGAATTCTCAATTATGGACATTTTATCTTCCTGCACAATCAAATTCACCTTCTACCTGCTTATACCAGCTGTCACCTTCTTTTTTAGTACTTTGAATAAAGTTAAAAAGCCCTGGATCACAGAGCTGAAGCTTCAGAAAACATCATCCATGCTAAACGGTTGTGCCACAAACCCTTCTGTGCACAATGTGCCCTGCATGGTAGGTTTTTGGCCTACTTCTGCATTCTAACACACAAAAAATTAAAACTGATCGACACAAGTGATATACAGAGACTCTACACAAATACCCATTCAGTAACATTGAAAAAAGTATTCAGACTCATATTCAGATTGCCTAAATTCTACCTAAATCCCTGTGTCCAGTGTGTCCTCATCATCTTTCTCAGACTCTCTAAAGTGTTCATCCAGGACTTACAGGGATATGCATAGAGATCTTTCATGTAGCTTAGTCTTTTGGAATATGAGCTTGGTCTGTAGCAAGCAGAAACTGAACCAAACTAAGGTACAGAAATATAAACGTTACAGATAGTATCAGTAATGGTTTTCTTCAGTTCAAATGTTGGAACAGAATGAGAAAAAAGAGACACCAAAAAAGGCATTTATATACTTTTTACATTATTGCTGCTCCCAATAACTTCAATGCTTTTGACACCAGATGCACACTGGATAATGAAACACCAGCAGAGTAGTAAGAGTGAGTGTATAAAAGTTAAACAGAAGCATATGCAATGGCTGTATTCCATTCAGCTGCGCTGTGAATAGTCTCGTTATCCACTTCTGGACGTATACCACACAGTATGACAGCAAAAAGTTTCAATAGGATCTAGTTATGCAAGGGAGGCCTGAGTTCACAGGTCAATAGATATTTTCAAAGCCTGTAAAACTCACTCATTATTAATCACACACTCATTAATCACAAGCATTATTTCTTAATAATGACAACCACATTCTAGTCAACTATGCATGGGTAATAGAGACAGTCCATCTTCTCAGCCGGCAGCTGTGCAATAAAGCCATACTTCATACGCACAGACGTAATCAGCCTATTTCTACATCCATGCTCACTATTTCACCACCAGTATTTTGGTGGTGAAAATTCCCTGCCAGCCTTAGAAAAGTCTGTACTCATGATCTGTGGGGAAGAATGCTTCAGAGAGCTCCTGTTTTGTTTCTGAACCCAGAAATCAAGTCTATCCCTTCCCTAAATCTCGAAACAGTCGTAACTTCAGGTGGCAAAGAACTAAGACCAAATTGCTCATTCCAAGTCTTTAGAGACATACAGGAAACTGATAAATGTGAAGACTAAACGTTAGTTATTCATGTTAAAACTTATGGAAGTCTGGCTCTGTCCTAGTGACTCATTTGCCAGAGAGGAACTCTACATATTAAGAATTCTGAAATCAAAAGGACAAATATTTCCCGCAGGAAGAAAATTATTCTAGTATGGCAATTTCCAACAGATGGAGAAATCAAATGAAACATTTGGCATTTTCTTGCAAGTGGCATATTCTTTTCACACTCAGGTAGCCTATAACCCCTTGTCTCGAAACAGAACTTGACTCACTGGGGAAGTAGAGACACATGCTGAGAGAGGCTTCTCTCCACAAAGTTAGTGTCAGAGAGCAGAATGAGCACAAATCAGGGCTTCGCAAATCTGGTGGGAGTCAGCCTTTCCCATTAGGCCAGTTAGCATTTATCTCTGTGTTTTTCTCCTTTTGCTCTTATTCCATGCGAGCAAAGGACTGATGGGAGACAGCAATTCTAAATGCTTTTCAGACCAACAGGGATGTGGCAGTAAGGACACGCCACAAGCAGTGAAGTGGCAGTGGGAATCCACATGAAAAGGCCTACATAAAGTTTCCCATGAATACTGGGATACTCAAAACTTTCTAACAAGCCTCCTCTGCTGGTATAAAGTGGCAAACCATAGATGCGTAGTAAAAATATTTTATGGAGACACTGCTAGTTGCAGTCTTGTCTTAATACCTTTCTTTGTGTCTCAGAGCATAGCTCTGTTGTTAATAAAAATGAGTAAACCTCAGCATTCCCATTTAAAAAAGTAGCCCCCACACACCTTGAAGCATACTAGTGGTCCACTCTTGGTACTGTCTGTTCTGATCAGGAGTATACTCAGACACGGTAAAAAAAGGTTGTATCATATATTTAAGAATATGAAGCAACAAAGCAAAGCAAAACCAAAACCAAATCAAAACAAAAAACCACCACCCACTGCTTCTATTAAAAAATAAACAAAAAACTGGGGAGAATAAAAATATATCTTAACCTGGAAAAACCATCAAAAATAGAAATGTCCCCCAGAGTAAAAATCTGAGTGCTTTGACCTAATTTGAGAAGTCTGTTGATAGTTTTTAAGTCAATCAGCTTTAGTAAGTAGTGTGCTTGATCATTAAATATTCTGAGCCATGGTCTAAGGCAAGACAATCACCACACAGATCAGAACTTGTTAGTCATGCCAACATCCCCTGGACTCAAATGCCCAGGAAATACCACACTTGGAGAAAATCTGCCCATTTCAGTTGAAGTTGCTCACATCTGCAGAGTAACGTCCCAGAAAAAATGAAATAGTGAGAACTGCTCTGCAGACAAGAGGCAGGCATTTAGGTATGAATAGACTATTCTAGATGAGTCAAGTTTGCACTTACATTTTGCTCTTTATACACAAAGAGTTTATTCTTAAAGCATCAGAGCACTCTTGGCTTGAGCCATCTTTGCCTTAAAAGCTGTACACTGAAGAAGAACAACTCCAAAGCAAATGCCTTCAGAAAAAGCTTTGTGAGGATTTTAGGATTTTTTTTTTTTTCCTTCCTACGGTTAATGTCTAATGAGAGATAGGAACAGTGCAGGAAGGAAGAGACGGATGCATGAATGTATACATACACAATCTATCTCCCAAATCATGCATGCCTCTAGAAAAAAAAAAAAAAAAAATACCAGCACATTTGAGCACTATGCATGGGAAATGCTGCAGAATACACAGTGCTGTAATTTTCACCTCTGCAAGCATGAATACACATTATGAAAACATGAACAATATCTAACTGACAACACAACTAAAATTAATATTCTGGTTTGAGTGTTGCTATTCCACACTCTTTTTTTAACCCTCAAGTAAGTGATTTCCAGAGTTGTACAATACAAAAATGTGAACAGATGGATATGAGCATGACATCTGCCTGGTACCTTAATAGCAGCACTGCACTTCAGACGGGAAAGCCACATCCCAGAGAGCCTGGAGACCTCTTGTTCTTTGGGACAAGAGATACTCCACTCCCCCCCACCCCCCGAGATAATAGAATAGAGCCTAACAGGCTCGAGGAGAAGAAACACAGAGTAACAATCTCTGCTTAGGCTAGGGCTGAGAGCAAGAATAGGAAAAGGAATCAATGTACATAAAGCAACCAATGAGAACATAAAGGCAGCTTTGGCTACTTACCTTTTTTTTGCATTGCTGTTCTAAGATCTTGTTTGTTTTGTTGTTGTTGGCCACTAGCCATTTTCTCTCCATCATCTTCATCATGGCTAGACTGTCCAACGGTGAGAATTTGCACTTGACTTCCTATCTTCTGAACATCATCTTGAAAAGCAGCTGGGCCATCAATCCCTGTCAGACAATGGCAAAAGCCTTAGTTGTCTTTGTGTCAATGGAATTGCTCACTCACAAAAAGCATCTTTTCTAAGAATCAGAAATTCACATCCAATAATCTTTCTAGACTTCAACAAGACTAAACTAGCCTCCAAGGCAAACATCTTTCTTCCCACATACTGCACTAGAGAATCTCCAAGAGGTGATCAGGATTTCACTCTTGCCCTCCTTAACCCCAAAGCACAACCATCCATGCACCAGAAACACTGAAAACTGAACAGAAAAGAAATTTACTGGAGATGACCAACAAAGAAAACAGATGCAGCGTTCATTAGGACACACAACTGGTCCAGAAACAGATAAGCCTGAGCCCCAGATTATGCCATAACCCCTAATAAACAACACTGCTATTATGAAACCATGCTTCAAAGTTTCAGAAACTTGGAAAATCACAAGCAGATCTAGCAGCATATACAACAGGATGAGCAGCACATTAGCAAGCCTAAATATGCCTACTGAGTTAGTAAATTGCTATACAGTTAAAACATCAGAGTGAAACTATAAAAAAAGATAATACATATTCCCTGGAACCTCCATCCTCCGAGATGCTCAAATTCTGACCGGGCACGGTCCTGGGCAACTTGCTCTGAGCCAGGGTGTGGGACTAGAAAGTCCCCAGAGGCACCTTCCAGCCCCAGCCATGCTGTGATTCTATGGCTTCTGATGACAGCCAGAAAGAAACTATTTAGTCCTTACAGCTGTAAATCGCCTCTGAAGACAGAAAAATGAAAATATGGGGTGGGGTGTGTTCTTATCACAAGCTAACTTAATTTTTTTCTTCAGGGCAGCAAATTAAAACATCAGATTGCAAATGTACTTCAGCTCTTAGTTTAGACTTGGTGCTGGTATATATTACTAAATTAGCTATATAAAAATGCACTTTTGCACCAATAAAAATAGTAAAATTATCATAGAAAGATATAGTAAATAACATAAACCTGTATACTGTTGCTGGTTTTAAATTTTTGTTAATAAGCAAGCAACATTGTGGAGAATTAGCAAGCATTACGACGAGTTAGTTCAGTAAAAGAATATGGTGCTTCGCACACCAAACAGAGCTGACTAAATCCTGTAAGAAGGAGCTGTAGGGATTGGGATTTCTTGAGACTGTGATCTGTAGCATAAGTCTCCAAGAATACCATTTCAACCTGCTTTGCCAGCAGCTGTCAACTTGCATTAAAAGACAACTGGATTATACATTTAGCATGCTTAACTGTACTTTGCCATACGTGCTGTCACCGCTGCTGCAAGATGAAGCATAAGTGGAAAAGAGACTGGCCCACACCCTCAGGAATAGCACTGGCTGTGCAACTACCTAACAAGATGCAGTCCGACACTGCAGAAGTATTAAATTCAGAGTTCAAGACCACAAGAAATTATTGACTCATCTGCATCACACAGACCCTAATCTGGCAATTCCTGCACCAACCCTGTAAATTCTGATTTACTTACAGTAAAACTAACAACAGCAGCTAACAACAAATAAACAATCTGTCTATCCAACCTTGAAGGATTAAATAAAGTCCACGGAAATGTTTCCCTCATCTTGGTAGAATGACAATTTCAGACAGACGCTCTGTGTGATGCAGAATGAACAGTATAATTTCCTATGTTGCAGGTATAATATGGCAGTGAACACAATAGCATTTTTCTTAAAAGTTATCTCAGGATAAGCACTACAGCAAAGGCACTCTAGAACAGACAGGTAGCTGCTCAGATCCACTGTGGTATTTTTAACAGCTTTAACCATATTAGCCATTATCATTAAAGTGGCTACCTAAAGTTCTTACCTTAATACTCTGAATTTCAAAAGTATTAAGCATCCATGAGTTCAACAAGATGCTCATACCTCATGCATATCTACCTAGCCCCTCATTAAGCTTTGGTCGATACAAACCTAATTTCGAGAACCCATTTCAAAAAGAACAAAACACCTTAATTCTTCTTCTTCAAAGCAGACACTGACCTGCAGCAAATTAAATGCCTTTGACAGCATTAGCCATTGCACTGAGGCTGCTTTTTTCTGATGCCTGCAGAACATCTGCGCTCACATCCCATGCCGTCAGGAACATCACGTATTATTAGGCGTTAGGACAAAGGCTACACTAGCAGGTCACACTTTTAGAGAAGAAAAATCAATTTCAGTGTTCTGAAGAGTGCATCACTGGTAGAGTGCGTTATTAAGCATTATGAATGGTTCCACTGGTGACCCCATTTAAGGGAATGAAAGACATAGCCAGACAGAGGAGGCGGGGGGCGGGGTGGGAAGACCCTCTGCTGCATTAGAATACTTTAAATGGTTCGTGGAAAATGCAGCATTAACTATTTAATATTTGTGCGTGTGCATGCATCTTGGTAGCTATATATGCATGTGTAAAACATTATTAAATGCAAGCATACATACACATCTCTTTTTTCTATATTGTGAGGTATAAGTGTATCTTTGTAAGTCATAGTTCAAAAGGCAGCTTTACCATCACCTACCTAATGTCTGAAAACACTTCCAAGCTTGTATAAACGTGGTACTCAAGGTGGATCTCTCCCTACACTCTCACTTTCTTTGCCTCGCTGACTCCTTTTCACCCACTTACTGGGAGGATGGTTCACTGTGCAATAAAACAAACCATTCATGTCTACAGTTATAAGTTTAAGGACGGGGTCAAAAGAGGCAAAGAAGCTGAGCGGGCTGTGCCAAAAAGAAAGTCTTTATTAACTACATTCAGGGTTTTCTACAGCTTTTCCTAAAAATCAGGTAGAAAAAAACCTGACAGAGATGTCCTTGAATACCTGCTAAGAAGAAAAGGGAAATTTTGAGAGGCAACTGTGAAGGAGGGCAGGGAGGAACCCCCAGAATACCAGTCCCTTCAGTAAAGGCCTTCTGGAAGACTTTGACATGGGCATGCCTCAGACAAAACCCAGAGGTACCAGAAATGAAAACAAAGAAATAATGAAAAAAATGCAACAGAAAATTGGCATTCAATGGCATTTCCATCCTATAAACTACTATTTATCAATGCCTGTATTTGTTAGCAGCTAAAATCTTCTAGGCAATATTTATAAATAGACAGTACTATGCCCTTAAAAGCTGGTAATCTAAACTACCATGTAGAATGTTTTATAATCTGAATTCATCTAAATTCTAAGAAATTCAAAATACATAAAGTGGACATGCACTTAACTTTGATCTCAGGTATGGGATTTTTAGATAGGATTTTTTTTTTCTTTTGCTTTAAACACACAAAATGTTAACTATCTACACAAATAATACTACAAGACCCAGGTCTGGAATGAGGGGAGAGAGAAAAAGGTATGGGAAAAATAGAGAAGACAACTGCTACTAAAAGCCTTGGGAAAGGAATAAAGTGGCAAAATTTTGCTTAATGTTCATGATGTCTGAGAAACACATCTAAGCTTCTGTGCATTTTATGATACCACATTATGCCTGTTTGAAACTTCAGCTTCTAAAGGATGGACCAACAACCCAAAATCCATTCAGTGTCACTGGACTTAGTAATGACAATACATTTCAAGGATATGAAGTTCAGACCTTGTTTTATTGTTCCAATCCAGCAATTAAAGGAAAACTTTTTATGGGAGGGTCACCAGGCATACATTTCTCTACCCTACATGCCCAGCAGCCTTATGCTGAAAAGTTTCCAACCATTTAGATATGTCCTATAGATAGACACTAAAATGAGTATAGGTGAAACATCTTAGTTCTACTAGACATAGTTATCAAATTTCTTTCTCACAAACTAAGCAAGTACAGACTACATGGAATGGAGCCTACAGATCCTGAAGTATATCCCTCCTCCTTGGCCCTACAGATCTAGAGGTTGTTGTGGGGTGGTTTCTTCCCCCCACAATAGCCCTAGTAAAGCATTACAAGTGCAGTTTTGAGTATCCATTTGAGCCTCATGCATTTTTATTTCAGCTTCACAATCTTCAAAATGATTTTGCAGAAAAGAAATACATTTCCTAACCCTATTTGCAAGTGGGAAACTAAGGGTATAGTCATGCTGAACACAAGGCTTAGATCAGTCTGTTGAATACTCCTGTCTAAACCAAGAGGTCCGAGTGGAACTTCCTCTCAAAACTGGACAGAAATTAAGCATTTCTAGACAGCCCATCAGAGAAATTCTCCAAGTCATCACATTCTAATGACACTGTAATATTACAGCAGAATAAGAAAACTGAAGAGGATAGGCCAGAACCACAATTTTGATTATTTCATTGCTCAAGAGATAATCAAGAAAGTGTATTTAAAATTTTTAGGGGGTGGAGTGGTGGGGGGAGAAGGCCAAATGGGAGGAAAAGACTACATACTACCAAGCTATGTATGACCAGGGAAAGTACAGAGAGGCAGCTCTGTGGCCACCACGGATGAGCATGAGACCGAACATGAGGAAAGAATTTGCTATCTGACAATAGTGCATAGTGCACAATGGTAGTCTTGAAACAATTAGTTACAGATTAAATATGTGACAAACTACCTAGCAGCAAATTGCAGGCATAAGCATAGTGAGTCAGCTCTCCAAAACATTATTTAAATACTTGACTATATACTACGTGAATCCCCAGTAATTGAATCTTGCAGGAGAAGAATCTAATTGTATTTATACACATCATGTTCCTCTCTGCATGTATTTGTACATGCAAACATTTTGCTGTGAAAAGATTTTCAGCAAGTGTTATTTCCTTTCGGTTCTTTTACATGAACTTGTAAGTACAGGAAAGAATGATTAACTGATTACTTACAGAGAGTCTTTACTGCACCTAGGACACCATGAAAAGAGAGATTTCTAAATTATTTGAAAATAACTGTTATAATAAATTAAGAATTTCTTCATAGAACATTTGCAAACTAAGAAAGAAACTAAAAATAAAACTATCATACATCAGAGAAATAATTGAGCTCAGTGATTGAATGGCAAACGAGATTACATATCAGGAAAGGAACACAGCATAGAAAACAAGTATTTCTGTCCCTACTTATACAAATGAGGAATTGCTGGATACAAAAATTCTTGTTCTCATTTTATAAAGCATTTAAGACACAAATTCAACATATGAGGTCAGGCATATTGCTCACAGACTAAGTTTTAAGATTGTGCTTAGGTCCTTTGCAGATCAGATCTGAAGAGTTGACCGAGGTCAGGCAAGAGGTCTCTGGAAGAGAAAATCTCAAGCCACATTTTCTGACCTAAGGTACATACAACAAAGGTTCTACAACAAGTATGTCTTTCCTCTGCAAACATGCTGATAGCAAATGCAGGCACACTAGAAAATTTTCTCTCTTTTTTTTTTTAACCATGCCTTCAAAGGCAAGATACAAGGTTAAATAAGCCCCTGGTCTGACACAGAAGTCATATCCACATGAATAACACTCAAGGCTGCAGGCAGCAGGAACACTGCAATTGCTCTTCAATAACACCGCAGAGCAGCTCCTTCCTCCAACTTAGGGATGGCAGCATAACCCTTCAAAGGCCAGCTGGCCTGCTCTGAGGTCAAGGACAGGGAGTCTGTCCTCAGAGAAATCTGTTCTTATTAGACTGACACCAGAACAAATAGCATTTCTGTCCTTTAAAGAACTTGGCTTAAAGTAAACCCTGCTTTTGCTTTTATCACCTCAAGTGATTTACATTTTAAATTAAAAAGACAAAACAACACTTTATTTTTTTTTTTAAATCTGCATTTATCAAGAAATGTGACCACTGAGAATAACATTTATTTCCAGAACAGTGGTACAAGAAAGTAGTATTGCACAAATCAATAAGTGAAAAAGGTTCTCTCAGAATGATTGCTTAGGAAGCTCTAATAAAATGGCTAAAATGAAATATCATGAAATTACATCTTCTAGAAATTTAGAACTCCACTGCTTTAAAAGAAATTTAAAAAAAAAATCTCTCTCTCTCTCTGTTGGGTGAAACTCTCCTCAAAAGGAATTTACTGAAAAAGCAGAATGTGTAAAGGGAGGAAAAACATTTTGGGGGTCTATTTTCAAGGACTGAATAACCTTAAGTATATTGTAGCTGTCAATATTTTGTAAGCCATTTCCCAGTATACGCCTGTTCTCATAGGGACTGCGCACCCACTGATATGGGTTCAAGCAACTGCAAAATCACAAAGGGATTTGTTTATAAGGAAAGAGGGCAAATAGAATTTTTTTTTAGAAAATGACCGCTGGAGGTGATTTAGTCCAAAATTCCACCAAAAGAAGGACTATTGCTAACACCAGATCAGGTCACTAAAAGCAAGTGCTTGAGCACCAAGCTCTGCATTCACTTTGATGAAACCTAGAAAACTGTGGCAGGAACTATACTTTCATAAACCTCTATCCTGAGGAGGCCAAAATGACTTCTTCAGAATCAAGTTCACATGTTGCCAAAGCACAGCCTGAACGGGTTGTCAGATCTAGAAATAACAGGAGTTTTCTTAGTGGAGGCTCACTTATTGTTACTCCTACCCTTTCTCTTTAATGCACAGGGAAGCTGAGATAGATCTACTCCACATGAACTTCCCTTCCCCCATCAGAAAGGAAGTGTTATTGTGAGAAATGATGCTTCTTATCCAACAAATGATTCTGCTTTCTTAGTCAGCCAGCGTTAATGTAGTTGCTTGTTACACATAAAAATGGGACATGATGCACAAATCAAAACAGACAGACAGGCGTGAAAGAGAGAAAAGAAACACAGAAGAAGCAAACCAAATCAAAACATGAAATAGTCGCTCTGGCAGAAAAAGAGCTGTGTGTCAGAGCAGCTCATTTGCTTTTTGACTTTCAAAGACAGCAGGGAATACCCAACATACTAACTACATTTAATGCATAACATAAGAGAAAAATTGCCGGGAAGGTATTGTTTATTTGAACATTTTATACGCATCCAGATTCCTGATTTCAGTGACAAAAATCTTCATTTATATTGCCCATGGCAGGAAGTGAACCAATGCAGTTCACAGCAGGGTTTTCCTATAATGCACTTACATGCTATAAGTGCAAGAGTGCAAGGGAAAAAAAACAACCACCCAAAACCAAACAAACCACAACAACTTTTCACAAAATGATTCCTGAATTTTCCTATCAGATTTCACTTTGAATTAACTCCTGGCCTTGCATGGTTGTCCAGGTTTTTTTTAAAGGTTCCGGGTTTTTTTAAAGGTTCCATTTTATCTTCCTGATTTGTTTTTGTCCCATTCATGGCACATAGCCAAAAAAGCACTTTATCTGGTATATTTATTAATTTCTTCACAAACCTATATTGGAGGAAAGAAACAAACCAAACAAAAAAACCCACACCACTATGTACCTGTAATACTTTCAGGAATCTCAGTTTTTAAAGAATCATCAGGGTATTTGATATCTAAAGATGCTCTGGTTTTGTATTTGTAATACTATGCAGGGTGCATACTTTTCATAGGTTCCTGCTGCAACTATTTTCACTTGTTTGCATTACTCTTCCGTTGAACCATCTAGCAATACTGTACACCAGGTTCACCAATATCCTTAATCAACCCTCACTAGCGTCACAAATCAAACCAGAATTTGATCCACTATCTCCACTGGAAAGACAACCATTTTACATATTTGTTTGTTACATTTGGGGTTTTTTTCCAGTACTGAATATTATGTCAAACAATAAACTGGGAGACCAAAGCTTTCAGAAATACCAGTTTAATTAGCTAAGCTACTACAAAATGTCATCATTTCACTGCATTTGTAGGCTCTGTCCCACAAAAATGATGTTTCTTTTTAAAAATAGGCACAGTGTCTGTCTTAATACTGCCATTAAGAATGAAATACCAGTAATAATCACAGATTTAGAAAAAGTTTGCTAAATATTGTACTATCCATCACAGAATTACAAAATGCACTGACCAGTAACTTGACAGGCACCATTAGCTCTACATGAGGAATTAGCCACATTCCTTTTCTTGCCTTATATTGGTGTAACCTCATTAAACCTAATATTTCCCTTGCATTTGTCTTTAGCACATTGTTCTGATCATAGTTTCATCGTCCTTTGAGCCACTTAAAAAAGCATTACACATCTAAGACCAGACTACAATCATTACACTACAGCTTCAAGAGCTATTCATGTATAATTCAACGATTTTTGCTCTGAATTAGCTTATTATTCATAGGATCTGGTCTAAAGGTTCTTTTTTCTTAAAGTACAAAGAGCTTGGCTGTGCTTAGAAAGGTAATGCTCACTATAGCTAAATACTAACAGAAACCTTTAAAATGCTATTTTAGTGTGTAAAGTGCATTCACCCCTCAGCGTTCAGCCTGCTCGTTTACAGGACATGTAAAGGTTACAGTCGGAGTGGAGACAAAACCTGAAGCAATTGCAAAGCTAAAAGCAGAAGCTAAAACTTCCAAGATTTGGTCTAATTACCAATGAACTTCCTCCAACAAAACCTCTTGTGCCACAAAATGGTATAAACCCATTTAACCTTCACCCATTTTCATTAGTTAGATCTGAAGTTCTAAGCAAATCCATTCCATTTTCTTACAAAATCTTTTTTTAAGACTCTGTATTGGTTTTGTGTGGCAAGGTTTTGGTAGCGAGGGGGGTTACAGGGGTGGCTTCTGTAAGAAGCTGCTGGAAGCTTCCCCTGTGTTCGAGAGAGAGCGAGCCCATACCAGTCGGCTCTGAGACGGACCCGCCGCCGGCCAAGGCCGAGCCAATCAGTGATAGTGGTAACGCCTCTGTGATAACATTTTTAAGAAGGAAAAAAGTTGGGAGAGTGAGAAACAGCCGCAGGAGAGAGGAGTGAGAACACGTAAGAGAAACAAGCCTGCGGACACCAAGGTCAGTGAAGAAGGAGGGGGAGGAGATGCTCCAGGCGCCGGAGCGAAGATTCCCCTGCAGCCCGTGGTGAAGACCCTGGTGAGGCAGGCTGTCCCCCTGCAGTCCAGGGAGGTCCACGGTGGAGCAGATCTCCACCTGCAGCCCGTGGAGGACCCCACGCTGGAGCAGGTGGGTTCCCGAAGGAGGCTGTGACCCCGTGGGAACCCCGTGCTGGAGCAGGTTCCTGGCAGGACCTGCGGATCTGCGGAGAGAGGAGCCCGTGGAGCAGGTTTTCTGGCAGGACTTGTGACCCCGTGGGGGACCCGCGCTGGAGCAGTGTGCTCCTGAAGGACTGCACACCGTGGAAAGGACCCATGCTGGAGCAGTTCGTGAAGAGCTGCAGCCCGTGGGAATGGCCCACGTTGGAGAAGTTCGTGGAGGACTGACCCCGTGGGTGGGACCCCATGCTGGAGCGGGGGAAGAGCGTGATCAGCCCTCACCCTGAGGAGTTGAAGCGGCAGAAAATAACGTGTGATGACCGTAAACCCCATCCCTGTCCCCCTTGTGCCGCTGGGGGGGTTTGGTGGAGAAATCCGGGAGTGAAGTTGTGCCCGGGAAGAAGGGAGGGGTGGTGGGAAGGTGTTCTGAGATTTCGTTTTATTTCTCATTACCTTACTCTGGCTGATTTGTAATAAATTGAGCTAATTTTCCCTAAGCTGAGTCTGTTTTGCCCGTGACGGTAATTAGTGAATGATCTCTCCTGTCCTTATCTCGACCCGCAAGTTTTTGTTATATTTTTCTCTCCCCTGTCCAGCTGAGGATGGGGGAGTGATAGAACGGCTTTGGTGGGCACCTGGCGTCCAGCCAGAGTCAACCCATCACAGACTCACACTTACTCTTAAAAGTAAATGAAAAAATTGATGCAAGGTCCGCTACAGGGTTCTGCTACCACTTGCATTTTCTTCATTCCTAAGTAAAACAAATTAGCTATGTCTGTAGTGGATTCATCAGTAAAATCCCTCTGGAATTTTAAAGTCGCGTTCGGTTTTACTTGTTCATCCAATAACAAAATATTTTGCAGCTTCAATAAAGATGCAAGACTGGGAATCCAGTTACAATCCCCTGCAAACGCTCCAAGTTTACACTATCAAAGGTAAACTAGATACCATTCCAAGGGCGAAATTATACATCAATGAACAGTTAAATACCAGTGTGTGGAAAAAGTAGATGAGCTGGATTAGAAGGTGCTACGCGTACACTCTGAATATGCTTTAACTGACAGGGATACTTTTTACTTGAGATTTGTTACTAATCATCAACATACACTTCAGCAGAGGAGGTACTCAAAACTTTCTTTAGTATAATTGATGAATAACACCTCCACTCCATGGAAACATACCTAAGATGCCACTGATGGGCAAATGCTGAAGGCCAGGGAAGACCACGCATAGCACAGCAGGATGAGCAATAAGAATTGCAGCAGAAGCAGAGGTTTCGATAGCTAACAATGTTAGTTTCCAACACACAGAGCAGTACCAGCATGCAAAAGTTCTCAGTCTACATAAAGTGACATTACTTTTACTGACACAAATTGCTTCTATTAAAATCTGCCAACATTTGCCTGTTTGGGGAATTCTTCAGAAAATAAATAAAAATATTATTGGCATATGAGACAAATACTAGGTGTTACCTGCTGTGAGGTAATAAAAACCAGTGTAACTCCTTCACAGTAAGCACATGCTGCTCATGGACTAACTTGCCTACATGTAGCAGGTAAGTTTGAAGAGAGCTATCCGGCAAATGCAGCCCCAGCGTGGACGTGACCAGCGTCTGCAGAACAGCCCTGGAAATCACACACTCAAATGAGTAGTTTCTTGCTATGAGCCTCACTAGGCCTGCAGCTAGGAATATTCATGGAATATTTTAGCCAAGAGCTCATCAGAAAACTGCCTAGAAAACAGGCGAGTGACTACACACGTTGGTGTTATACAATGCAAATTTGTCAAACCAAACCTACTGTAACTGACCAGCACAGTATCTTAAGTTCTGGACATAGTACAGACATAGACACCCCATAAAGGCAAAACAGGTATTATATGAGATGAAACAGAGCCTCAAGGTTATGTAGTAACCATGATTTAAGTATTACCCTGAACAATGCTCAGTTACAGCCTAAGACAGGTTTTCTTTTAAACTAGTAAAAGAATTTTTACTCATCAGCAAGATGTACTTCAAAACAGAATTTGCCATCTGTAGTACTACGCTGGAGTGGCATTACTTTTTCCATTAAATTGAGAAACGTTAGCTTTCTGTTCACTTATTTTGCCAACAAATTTCACATTGTTAATTTTAACCTTTGACTTTTACTTATTATTTTAAGCCTAGGTACTGACACACATCATCTTATTTTTCAAATATATGAATAAAGTCTTTACCTCAGGGCCAAACTCTAAAGCCTGTCTAACCTAGGACCTCCTTTGCAGCCAGAAGGACTACAGACATGAAGACACTGTAGATTCAGGTCTCAAGAATTAAGCTGCAATATGTAAAGGATGTGTAAAGGGTTTTGATAAGGTAGGCTCAAGTCCTGCAAAATGTCTATAGGTAAGCCCCAATACTCTGACCTCAATAATTACCCTTATTAGTCATTGCTATCTTTAAATAGACTGGTCAAGGATATATACTATTTTCTTACTTAAGCAATAACAGAGAGACTGTTGGACATATACAAGACAGGAATACAGTACAGTCCAGGCAGGATAGTGTTACAGTGGCCTTATCCAAGAACTGCAAATTATTGGAAAGGTATTTATTAATTTCATTAGTCATTTGCCATCAAATGAAAAGAAACTGTACGTGGTACAAAAACCTCTCTTTTTGTGAGCGTGCATATAAAAATAAAATTTTAATACCTCTAAAGTAGCTCATGTCAATTCTTCCATCTAGTCTATGTAGTTCAAATAGTAAGTCTAATAATGGCAGTGTCATTTCTACCAACCCTTTTGTTATTATCAGCAGTGTATTTTTTTGTCTATCTAATCTTACCCAAAGTCACTGCAGAAAATTTTTCATACAAACACCTCCCATATGTCAACCAGGTGGGACAGAATAACACTAAGTAACAACTTGAAGAACCCCTTTGAGGATGTTGTCTCGGTTTTGTTGAATTGATTTTCAAAATGCCCACTTAACCTCTAATTTGTATAGTTTAAACCTCAATAAGAGTCTGGACAGAAATGACTGCAATTTAAGGCTGTTTCTCCAAATTACATTACATGCAGATAGTCTAAAAACCCACATTGGTGTAAAATGGTTCTCATTTTTTTAACACTGCAGGAAAACACCAGCATCTTTCCATCAGTACTTTTTTCCTTCTCTGCAATTTAAACAAACACTCTCCTTTGGAAAAGACTCAGTTTACAAATTTTAGCCCTCCTTTACTCCCAGGTTGTACATGCCAAGACAAAACCAAGTCACTCACATTTTCCAATCTCATAAAAATGTCAAGAAATCACTTTTAGGCAATTTTCAGAATTCAAATAAATAATAATTTAAAAAAAAAAGTATTTTGCAGTCAATTCAACATCTGACATTCAGCCGCATGCAGCTAACCTTTGTGTTTCCCTTTTTTCTCCTTTCTGGTGCTGCCAGTCTGACAGCTCGCAGCTGCTGCCTTGGTTTTTTTAGTTGGTTTCGGAGCTTGGGCATCCACTACCACCTTTACATCTTCCTGTTCGGCCTCCTGCACTGCTTGAGAGATTCAGGGTACCCCACCAAAAAGAAAAACAGAGAGAGAGGAGAGAGAAACGGGGAGGGGGGGGAGAGAAAGAGAGAGAGAAAAGAGAGAATGAATTGAGAACTCCGTGAAAGCATAAAAGAGTAAGCAGACATAGCAGAGTTTGTTTGGTATTTCAGACAATGCATGCAGAGAGGAGAGTCAAATAAACCAGAATTTGCAAAGCTACAGTAAAAACCTGAAAGTGTTAGGTTAGCTGGGATGTATTTCCTAACATTTTTCCTCCTTCCAATAATGTATCGGCTCCTAACTTTCAGGCCAAAAGTGACATCAGAATATTAATGTGTTGCTGAGCTATTGTAGGAAGCACTTTTCCTCGTAGTAAAGCTCTGCCAGACTGATCATCAGCAGTGGCAGCACGAGGCAGAAAAATTTTCTTTAGACTTTGTAGTGCCTATGTTTAAAGCTACATCCTAACCCCGTAAACAAGGAATCATCAGAAGGTTTTTTTTCAAAACGCATCTTGCACAATTGTATATATCACAGTAAGATGAGTAGAATGGCCATGCATTTTGTGGTGAAACTATACCCAAGCTGAAATTAAAAACTCCTCCTACTTTGTAACATACACAAATTAATTAATCCCTTAGAAGTCTCAACATAATATGCGTGGCATAAACTGTGAATGTCAGCATAATTCACGCAACACTAGTTGTTTTCAAAGTAAAAAAAGGCTTTATCATTTTCTAAAAGCATGACACACTTTGTGGTCAATATTTGAATCTGTGAAAGCAACACACACAATAACTCTTTCTTCTGGCCAGTCCAAGCCTTGAAGTGAAATAAT
This sequence comes from Buteo buteo, assembly GCF_964188355.1. NCBI lineage: Eukaryota > Metazoa > Chordata > Aves > Accipitriformes > Accipitridae > Buteo > Buteo buteo. The sequence continues at coordinate 17,583,343 of NC_134186.1, read as the reverse complement.
AAGAGTTTACAAAGGCATAAAAGCAATTACCTCTGTGAAATACATAAAGGAATCACCAAACTTCACAACCCTAACAAAACAACCTGTAGGTGGGCACTAAGATTTTGGTGCCAGCTGCTGGTCACTGTCAATTGCTAAGCCCCGCTGACTTTAGGTGGTGACTGTGGTTTATCTCAGAGGAATGTCACCCTGGCACTTGGGGCCTCCCACCATCCCTTTCTTCTTCCCAAAACTAAAGTGCTTTCTTTAAAAGGATAAAAGAAGTCCACTAAGAAACCTTACTGGAAAGAACTGATTGCCCATAAAACTACTTCAAAAATATCACGACAAACTTCATAAACCACCAAAAGACCAAATGATGCTCAATGATGTGTGGATTGCGAGTAATCTCTCTTTGAAGGGGGAAATTCTCCCTAGGCTTCTGGTCTGTGAGGCAACTTCCCTTCATGCGCATGAATATCAATAGAAACAGCAACAAGACTCTCAGAGGAGTAAGATGAAACGGATTTAGTCATGTCTGTGTAGACTGTAGTTTACAAACCCACAGCTACCCTCCCCAGCACAGCAATCTGTTATGGATAGCACCACATTCACAACACAATGAGCATCTGAGGCACTTAATACACACACCCTCCTTTTCTCATTATACAGAGAAAGAGTTCAAGTTTTATAGAGAATATACATTAACTTGACTAAAAGCCCAAAGAAATGGCTTGTCACTGACCAACTCCTCATTCATGTCTTTATCATACACTAATTACAAGACTGCAGTCCCTTTGCTGAGTGTAAAGGAGCACTGGAAATGAATAAGATATAACCAAAGGAGTAAGCACACAGGATGCCAGGGAAAATGGCACATAAGAACAGTACACTGAGTCCTATTTCCATGGGCATGGCAGCCTGGGACTAAGCAGGCAACCAAAGAGTCCCCACTCCACAGTCTTTAAATAGGTGTGATTTGCCAACCCAGCAATCTACCCCGTATTTGTAGCTCAGTCTCTCTTTAAAAACTAGGGTGTGTTCTTTCAGTTGTTTTAAAGATGATCATCCACATTATAATTAAATTCAGTACTTTACAAATGACCTATATTAAATGGCCAGACAGTTCTCTAAATCGTTTTAAATATGGCCATGCTCATTCACTCAGATGAAGCATCATTTACTTGGTCCAAAGCAATGATTAATCAGCAAAGGATGAAACAATCCAATATTGTTAATTGAAAAATTAAAGACTTATCTTCACTATCTTGTCAGCTATCCTTTGATCTAACAAGTAAAAAAGCCTGAAGCTTTTTGAATTACTTTTGTCTCATAACTTTCAGCAAGAGACATCTGACTGCAAGTACAGTGATGGAGCTTCAAAGGACAGAGAAGGAAATATTTACATTGCTTTACTCTATAAGGCAGAGAACAAGATTTCAGTCCAGCAGCCATTTTGAGCATATACCATCACTCCTGTCTATGGTAAACAGGACTTTCAGACACAAGTGACGGAGGCTGCAAAACAAGATTTAAACCATCAATGTGGAGATACTGCACCTGGCTTCATGAAAGGAATTGGCACAGAATTTCCTGTTTCTACAGGATGCTTTTCTGAGCTCTATCATTACGTTTAAAGCACCACCTCTAAAATAAATCCAAATCGAATCCTGAAATACCATCTCCACCACAAAACCATCTTATTCTTAGCTACTAACTATTCGGCAAAGAGCAGAACTAGGGAAGGCTCATCCACTCACTAATATTTTCTCTTGTGACTGCAGGTATCAAAGAAATTACGTAGTTTTGCTACTGACCGTACAAATTCAGTTCAGGACAGCACTGCGTTCCAGGGGACTTGGCTACGTACTTGCATTTAAGCACAGCGTAAACACTGGTCTCCCCTGCCCATCAGCACTCATCCCCCCAAACGCCTCCCGCGTAAGCGCTGCCCACTGCAGTGTGGTAGGGAGTGAAGTTCAGGCAGTGCAGCAGCTCCTCTGAACAGGGCCAGTCACTACTTCAGTCCTGGCAGAGGAGGGGGCAATGGGCTATCTTCTGAAACCTGCCGACCTACAGAGAGAGGTCTGGGGGCCTACCTTGCTCAGTGGCTCCGGCAGATTTAGATGTGGAGCAAAGTAAAAAATTCTATTTTCTGTTTCCAGTGCTTTCTCCTGCCCTGGAGAGTTGCAAGAACAACCATTTCTAATACCCTCCATAGTCACTCTGCAGCTGGTCATTAGCATGTGGAGCTTCGAACTTATCAAACCAGCACTCCTTCCAGTCTGTCTTTCTGGAGATAAGGAATTCATAGAGGCAATGTTTATCGCCAGCCATGTTGTCAGGGGATCAGATGTCTTCCCCTCTGCCCTCTACTACATCTTTGGATCACTAAAGTAACAGTCTGACAAGAATTCCCCTTCCCAGCAGGATGGGAACCTCGAGGCAAACTCTAACCTGCATTCTCCACAGACTCTAGACAGCCTCGTAAAACAATTTACAGTTCCCTGCAAGAAAGCCTGAATAAAAAAATGAGATAAACTGGCCTCCCTAGATAATAGTCACTGATATGACAATATGATTATGTCCTTAGTTGGATGTTAAAAAGTTAAAAACAATGATAGGCAGTACCACAGGATAAATAAATTAAGAACCTTAAATGCAGCTATACAGGGATGGAGTTTCAAAGACTGTCACTCAAAAATGCATTGATTTCAGTACAAAAAGAAATTTAGGCAACTTTAAAAGTCCCCATTGATAGTTATCTTAAACAATAGGAGACTACATTTGAAAATCTAGCCCGACACTCCATATGCCCCATCCCAAATAATTAAAATCTTCACTTTAAAAAAATCCCACAGATTTTCCTTTTCTACTAGAATTATTTGTTTGTACTAGAATTTGCATTTAGACAAGACAAAAATGGAAGAGCATGTGTTGCCATAAGACAGAATTCCAAAGAGCAAATAATGCTGGACTCAGATCTGGTGTTTCATTCTCATTTGGACTCGTAAGAAATAGTTTTGAGATAAATGGCAAGCTCTCAAATAAAACAATGACATGATTTTAATTTTAGTGTTATTCATCCATGTTCATTAAATCAAGCACTGACTACTAACCTCAATACAGTATTAGAAAAAAATACTTTTGTGGAGACAGAAAAGAGCACAGATTGCAATATTAATTCAGGACCTGAGCTGAAAAGAAAAGAGGAACAACAAACAAATAGTCTATTAGCATAGTACAAGGTGAGTGTAGAAGAACTTGCATCAAAGCAGAGGGGGTCAGTGTCCTGGCTTTGCCTTCCATCACCAATGGCCTAACTGCTAAAAGTGGGAAAAAGAAGCCTCTCCCACGAATCAGTTCTGTGTTGGACAACACTGCATGTTACAGGGATAAAGCTACAACACACAATCAAACAAAAGGATGAAATCTGTAAGTGAGTAATCAGTGATGCAGACAACACCGAACTGAAAAAAAAAAATATTGAAAGATAGTTATCCACACATGTTTACATGAGTGAATAAAATGAAAAGCATGTTTTTTCATCTGGCCCTCATGATGAGAAGTTCACACAGGAAATTAGTTTCAAAGTAGCATGCAATGAAAATGCAGAATTTTTTTTTTCCATTTGCATGACCATTTTTCTTGATATGAGTGCTTGTACACTCTTATGATCTTAGAGGAAGGAGGAAACAAACAAAAATTTTATGAATCACAACTTACCAATCTCTATCACATAAAAATGCCATGTGCTAAAAAAAAAAACAACTGGTTTTGATCAGTACAGTATGCAAAGAATGAAATGAGTGAAAAATCACAAAAAGAAAAAAAAACTTTAAGTGGATACATTAAAAATGTGTGCAGTCTGTCTAGAAAACACCTTAAGTAGAAAGAGGCTGAAACAGACAATGAGGTATGCGAGGCAAATCATTGGCTTAACTGCATAAGGCAAATATTCATTCTATTTACCAACATCCTCTCAGCAGTAGAAGTGAAATCCAGAATGAGTACCATGCAAAGAAAGATAAACTACAGTTCAGTCAGGATGGACCTTAACAAATCAATGCAAATTCGTTGTCCTTTTCTTACTGTTGCCTGAGATGCTCCTGTGTTTCACTGTCAGAATGACTTGCTCTTTTACTTTGTAAAGTTCTAGCCTTAGTGAATCTTGCTGCTTATTTGGGCTGTCATTCATTATTACTTTATTTAATCAACTTAGATTCTGAACTGGTCTCGCATTTCCACTATCATCTAAAAGATGCTGGATTCTATCAGAAATACTTGGAAGATGGGCAAACCCACTATATTTTACAATGCAATGAAATAAAATTAGTTAAATACAAGGGCCTGAATTAGGGCAAGGACTCTGGTATGTTAGTTACTATTTAATCCCATGCAAAGATTTGATTTCTGCTTCAAAATGCTTATAATCAAAGGCATTACCCCTGCAGCTAGTAACTTACAGTCAAATTCCAGATTCCAAAAAAACTTGTATCGCCCATAAATCCCCTGTGGCTCCTTGCAGTTTACGTATCTAACACTGATGTGTTGACCAGGCTGATTTTACAAAGGTGAAAATACTTGTGAAACTGAATGTGAACGGGCTGAGAAAAAAGGAACAAGTGTACGTGAGAACCTGGTACTGCTTAAGGACATTATTAAAAGCTCATTGCTCTAAGGAGATCCCCTCAGAAAGAACAAAGGAAGGAATTAAACAAAAGATGCTTCTTAACCCCCACATATCTGCTGTCTGACTCTGGGGAGGGGGAAAGAAAAGGGAGCATGTGAAATGGAGAGTTAATAGCAATGAATTGGACTCTCTGGGAAAGCAGATGGCTAATAAGGAAAGCTAAAATTAGCCATGAAAAACCTATGCCAGGAAGATTAAGGACAGTAAGAAATTACATAATTATTTTACGTATGGTGGCCCTGAGGGCACGAGTAGGCTTTAATTGCCCTGACGAGCCTCCCTGGGGGCTTCCACCCACCCCCTGCCCGTGGGCTCTCTTCCAGCTCAGCCCGGGGCTATGCTGCAGGTACGCTGCTGCCTAGCTCTGCCTCCGGGGAGGACCCCAGTGCCACGCCAGAGGTGGCTCATCTGCTCCATGGACCCTCCTACGTACACTGCTGCCTCGTCTCCTGGCCCTGCCTCCTTTCTGCCCGGACTGGCACCCTGGAGGGCCCTGGGCCCAGTTCATCCCTTGGCGCGTCTGGGACGGCCGAGAATCCTGTTAGTAGCAGCCGGCTCTGCCCGCTGCGTTCGAACCCTGTGGGATGGAGTTCCGTCTGCGAGGGCATCGCCCGTGCTTGGGGTCACCCCCACCTCCTGGCCCTGCTGCTCCCGGACACCGAGATTGTCACAGACAGAAAATAATGGCTAGTTTGGAAGTAGTAACTGAAAGTAAATACACTTTAAGTGGGACTTTAAAGCAAAGAGAAGGGAATTTTTCAAGCAATTGTGAGCAATTGCCTCTAAACTTCTTTCTCAAATCTTCCAGTACCAAGAACCGCAAGAAGACCTCTAAGCGACTTGCTACCCACTGCTCTCTGATCGTTGCTGCTGGGTTAGTTTGTTTATTTTGGAAATGTACTAGCACAGTAAGGACTGCTGATAAATCAAAAAAAGATGCTTCCCCTTTAGACGAAGGTGAAGTGACTGCGGCTGAAAGGGAGATTTCAGAATATATGCTTATTGGAAGTTAAGTATTTTGCCCACATGATACTTGGAGTGCTGCCTGATCTCTCAGTATTAATAGTCTTGTGCACAGAACATTCCTTGCTATCTTCAAAAAATAAACTAATACCTTCTCATTTCAAGGTCAGTGGAAAACAGGGATGGCAAGACAGTGTTTTGATGAACATGCAAATATATGCTTTTTTAAATGAATGGTTAACTGATGCCATCTTATGAAGTTGACAGCTTGATACTCATCAGAAAACTCTCTCTCATCATTCATGGTAAAGGAACAGAATGACACATCAAATTTAACAATCCAGAGCTATGACTTGTCATCAGAAGTCTATTCAACACACCACACAACCATTGCATCTAGATGTGCTGCCAAATGTCAAAGGAGGAAAGTAAGAAAGTAATTTTGCCTTTTTACACATGGTTAATCTAAATCTCTAAATTGGAAGTTGCCATGAAAATTACTCTGTGAGTATCTAATTGAAAACATTTTTAATTTCAAGTCTTTAAAAAAAAAAAAAGCCACAGCTGCAACGAAGTATGGTAATATTAATGAAAGCATATCTGGCACTCATTCAAATCTCCGCCTTCCTCAGTGCTGTGAAGAGAAAAAACGCTCCCCAATGGAAATTCACAATTTTCACAGAAGTAAAATTACTCTTCTCTGTAAAAACGGTCTTTCATCATTTGCATTAGATGTAATTAAATAATGTAATTAAATTGTTGCAGTAACTAGTGTATCTCTGCATGCTATTTGGCTCCAGGAATGCTCAGTATGTATTTGCAATCCAGACTGAAAAGAACTGTACTCATAGCAGCATTTTGCAAAGTCATATCAGGCTAAAATGTTTGCTCAGGTTTTCAACAAACTTCACAAAATAAGTGGTGTAGAGATACATGAAAACAAACCAGCAGATGCGACTGTGATGCATTACACAATGGCAAGTAAAATTTAATAAAAACTTTAAACAAAAAGGTAGCAATATGTCCTTATGAAGGACACTGAATTAAAAATAAACAAGAACACAAGAAGAGAAGACAAAGCAATTTGTAAGTGATCTCTCCTACACAGAGGGATTAAATTTATTGCAGTGAATAAATGACTTTGTTGTCTTTTATATACGACGTGGACTTAATAGCAATACAAAATGTTGTTACTGGTTATTATTTTGCTATTTATAATGATGAAATAGCGATGAAGTTGTATCTGGTACTGCAAGAGAAAGAGGCATTATTTGTAATTGTAACAACTGGAGCCAAACATGACGGAAGTTAATGGAAGGATACCTATTGCTTGAAGTGGCAGGCAGATAATTTAGGGTCTAACCTACAAGTGTGGTCCCAAAACTATATTAATACCTTCATTTCGGGGGTGATGGAAGGACACTGCATTCATCATTTTACATGAACACTTTCTGTTACCTCCATATACTCAGCTTTATCCCGGATTTATCTAGAAATGCTGCCATGAAACTATTACTCCTACTAGCGTGCCTATGTTCCTAGATGCACAGATTATAAGAGAAAAGGTTTTGTTCCCATGAAATATATCTCTATAATCCTTTCCAAGTAACAAAAGCAATTTCCTGTACACTTGGTCCTACCTGATCTACAGACGCTGACAGGCAAGCGTTGCATTACCACTGGCTAATACTCCAGCTCAAACTAACCACTCATGGACCAGAGTGCCAAGGATTCATTTTATCTCGAGTTGGCCTTTCCAACTTAATTCATGTCCATTCCCACAGATAAGTCAAATGCTTTTGTTGTTATTAGTTAATTAGGCATTATGCCAACAACGAAAAGGTTTTAAAAAGATATACCACATGCAAGTCATTTATAAGCAACAGGATCTGAAAACTTTTCCCTGTAGGTGCAATATGGGCAGGGATTGAGAAGAAAAGATCTCTCTGGAGACTTGTGCATGGTGAATTCTTCAGAGACACTTCCTCAGTGGAAGGGCACCCATCTCCTTAAAAGTCTCAGGGCACCCAGAAGAATTGCTAGTAACACTTGGCAGGGAGCAGAGATACCATTTCATCTTACCAACACGTCAACCTTGTGCTTTGAAGGTATCTAAGAAAAAATTACGGCAATCCTGGCAATACTCCTCCTTACTCTGTGGAGACATGCTTTCAGCAGAGCCATTTCGCTATTTATTGAACTAACAAAAAAGAAACTCAAGAGCCCTGTACAAGCTCAGTTTCACACTGAATTAAACTGGTCCCAGCATTTTCAATCCTGAGCAACACAAGTGTAGGAAAGCCACATTGGTATTATCCCCTCTGAGCTGCCCCAGTTGAGCTCAGTCACAGCCCTTAATTAACATCCCTCCATCCTACTGCATCTAACATTTATTTGCACTTCCCTTCAGCTCCAAGCTAGAGGAAGCAAAATACACATGCAGCCAGAGGACTACCAGCAATCACCCTGCAACTCCCTGCAGAGGTTCGAAAGCAGCCAAGGACTCCTTTATATGGAAAAACATATTATCAGCTTTAGTAGCGAAATATGCTGTTCCACTGTATCTACCTACAAATAGCTCACCAGGTGATATTCTATTCCAGAACAAAAGTGACTGACTTTTTACTCCACACACTGATAATTATTCTGGAATGAAATGAGGTTTTATTCCAGAGTAGAGTTGCCCACCAGGGAACCACTGCAGCACAGATAACTGCATCAGAATAAGCTATGGCAGTGTATGAAAGAAAATTTCCCAGTGCAGAGAGCCTAACATCTCAGAATTGCTGAGATGTTATATCTGACCTACTTTACTCAAAGTACCATAGAGATATCTCCACACAGGCATCCAATTATTTGTTGAAATCAACAAGTACTTTTGTGCTACACAGAATTAGTACAAGCTAAAAAAGAGAGTAGAGGAAGATGATTGGCGGAAAGAAGTGTTCTTTTTGTAGCATTTGCCGTACAGGAATTGATTTCACAAACATGCTCATCCAAGCAATGTAGTTCATTCAGTAGACCATCAACTCCCATCAAAGAGTCATTCTTAACCTAAAATCAGCATGCCCATAACAGAAACAAATGAACGGAAAAGAGCAGAATAGTTCTTTAGAAACAGCCCAGCTGTCTCATGCATCCGACACTCCCACATACAAATGTTTTCATTGAAGGGGAAAAGAGTGCTAACCCTGAAGCTGAATACCATAGTTAAAAATGGCCATCAAAACCTAACTATGTACCGTGCAAACACCATAACCTAAGACACTATGCACATTCCCAGAGAAGACCACACCAAAAAAGGACACTTCTGGAGTTCTTATAATATTTTCAAAAGCAACGTTCCTAATAAAGGATTTTACAAGGCAATAAAATACTTTACTAGGTAATTAAATTCTCCTAAGGTGGCTTTTGCTAACTGCACACAGCTTATTGCAAGGACAGCTGTCCCCAGGGATTAACAAACTCCAGGTTCAATATGAGAAACATTACTATATTTTTCTGCTTCTCTGAAACTTTGTGAAATATTGAAAGGGTTTGAGAGACAAATTTAGAACAAACTGATTTAAGGAGAATAAATTGGTAAGTACTCCAGTAAATGGTGTGGTGTAATATTACAGGAAGGGTCACTTACCTTAAAAGCACAGTTAATCTCACTTAAGTCAGAAAGTCCACTTTGGTGCAAACTGTTGCAAAATTTAGCTCAGTTAGTGCAGATATGAAATTTGCTACCATTTATGGGACAGTAATGTCTGTTTCTCTGATCTGTGAAAATTAAAACCTTGTTCAACTGACATTACAGAAGGTTTAGTATATGACAGCACCTCTGTACCATAAGATACTATTTCTTAGAACAGTTCTTTGCCTTTGATAAGTTATTGAGTGAAAGAGGAAGGAGAGAAAATTTCTGTTTTCTCTGATTAAAAAATAAAGAAAAACTAAAATTCTGTGCTAAATTAGATTCTTAGGTCAGACTGGAAAGAAATTTAGTTTCATCTTAAAAATTTTCCTCCCAGACCCTAAGAAAAAGACAGTAAAGAGAGATAAATATTACTAATGCTTTTCATATTTATTAGAAAAACATAATTAAAATTATACTAAGGGAAAAAATAATTCTCCATCTGAGATCACTTATGGGAGTCTATCTGCTTGCAGAAGCAAGATAAAAAAGGCCCATTATTAATGAAACCTTAACATTTAATCAACGCAATTTCCAGTTTCTAACAATAAATTCTGTAGCTGAAACCACACCAAAAAAATGCCACCAATTGCAAATCAGGGGTAGCGACTCTGAAACCTGCACTTCTCACAGCATGGTTAGTTAGTCCAGTAAATACCTGCCATCTCCTTGTTGAAAGATGTGACCATCAACTGAAAATGAAATGACAGGGCAGACAAAAAGTATAGCACATGCAGTGTACTTGATAGAGATCTGAACTGAATGATGGATTAAGTTTTTGTTTGTTTGTTTAAGAGTACGATACTGATTGGTTTGGTTTTTTTGTCCAGAGGTAGACTCACAAAGGCATCTAAGGTTTTGGGTTTTAGACATTAAACCGTAAATACTCTGCCACCTAGTAGCATTCCCAACCTGAAAACAGCCACCTGTGTTCCCAGCACCAGTAGGTTTCAGCTCCTGTCTCACCCACCCATCAATACTCAGGGAAGGAGGCCTTTTGCTATTGAGGCTTATGAATCCCTTATGAATCAAATTCAACTAAACAATCTGCAAAACAAGAAAATTTGAAAATTACTGTTCTCTATAACTCTTGGAGGTGTTAGCAACCTGGAACAAGACCTACAAGAGACACAATATAACAAGGGTTACCAAGCTTCCCTCTAGGAAATCCTGAGGAAAAGTATGCACCTACCCTCACTAGGGGGCCAACAAGCATGGGCCATATGAGCACAAAACTAAATAACAACTGGTTTCCTTAGGATTTATTTCTGATGATTAAATTCTTTGAAGTCTAACAATATAGAAATGGCATTATAACTTTTTCCCTACGGCTGTGATACCTGAAGTGTCTCTGTCCCTTCTGGGTTTTGTAATCTTTAATAAGGAAGGGTAGACCACACTGTACAAGCTTGAAATGTTCTTCTCTACCTACTCACCTATTTTAATGAACCTTGCAGAAACACAGTATCTTTGAAATTATTATATGCAAACTTAGGCTGAAATTAATTAACAGGTTTCAAATTTATCATTAACACTGTCAGGCCTAAGCAAAATTACGTACAGAGGAACACATAGAGTGGAACAGCATAAGCTTTAGTTCAGTAGGAACCACGGCTGAAGACAAATATTCGTGGCAGAAGGGACAAGCCACTCTCTCTTCCCCACAGCACTGAAATGGCAGCTAGTCACCTCACTCCCTCCTGTTAGGCTAGCATTGCAAGTTCTGACTTTTTTATCCCCAAACACAAGTGTAGAATATCAATTATTTACTAAAAAATCCCAAACAACAACCTTTGTTCTCATTAGCATAAATTTAACATGGAGAGCATCATACTATGACTTGCAGTAAATATACACACAATAGATCATATTCGTATACCATGATATATGGTGCTGCTGTTGCTGTTAAGATACGATTCAACCAATGGTGCTTGTTCTTCCGAATGTTTCATTCTACGTGTTCTTGTGCGACTGTCCACATTGGACTGAACCATTAATGGCTCCTGGCGCTTTTTTTTCTGCTTCTGTTCTAGCAATGCTCTCTGAGGAAAATACAAAGAAAAGCATCTGTTACTGGACTCCAAACAGTAGCAACGTATGATGACAAACAATGGATAGCTTTACATTCTCCAGTCAGCGGCAGCAGTCGGCAAGTGGGATATTGGGTTATAGGAAATCTTTCCAAAAAAAGGACAACCAACCCACTGCTAAAACACCTTCTGCTGAAAGCAGCAAATAATGAAAACAGATCTTCCTGAGCAGTCCACCAGCTATCAGAGCTTGCTTGGAAATAATCCTTGGGAAAACAACAGTGTGAGAGTATTGGGTGTGAAGCAATGGGAGGGTAAGCAAGGGCATGAGGCAGAGATGCCGATTTAAGTTTCTGTAAATTAAAAGCAGGTAATCTGCAAACTAGAATTGAGTGATAATGCTGGACATGACCCTAATTTAACAACAATATAAGATGAAGTTTAATTAAACACTGGAATTTCTCAGCTAGACCTGCTGAAAACCAAAACGTTCAGCATCCAATGGCACCATAGGCATCTCTTCCTTTGAGCCCTCTTCCACAACTTCAGAGAACTGAACTGTTAATTTTACTTATCCATTACCTTATGTATTGAGTTTGCGTGGCAAGGTTTTGGTAGCAGGGGGGCTACAGAGGTGGGTTCTGTGAGAAGCTGCTAGAAGCTTCCCCCATGGTCTGACAGAGCCAATGCCAGCCGGCTCCAAGTCAGACCTGCCGCTGGCCAAGGCCGAGCCCATCAGCAACGGTGGTAGTGCCTCTGGGAGAACAGATTTCAGAAGGGGGAAAAAAAGTTGCTGGGGCACAGAAACTGCAGCTGGAAAAAACAGTGAGAACATGTGAAAGAAAGAACTCTGCAGACCCCCAGGTCAGTGAAGAAGGAGGGGGAGGAGGTGCTCCAGGCACTGGAGCAGAGATTCCCCTGCAGCCCATGGTGAGGAAGACCATGGTGAGGCAGGCTGTCCCCTTGCAGCCCATGGAGGTCCACAGTGGAGCAGATCTCCACCTGCAGCCTGGGGAGGACCCCACGCTGGAGCAGGGGGATGCCCAAAGGAGGCTGAGACCCCATGGGAAGCCCACGCTGGAGCAGGCTCCTGGCAGGACCTGTGGCCCCACGGAGAGAGGAGCCCAGGCTGGAGCAGGTTTTCTGGCAGGACTTGTGACCCCGTGGGAGACCCACGCTGGAGCAGTGTGCTCCTGAAGGACTGCACCCTGTGGAAGGGACCCACGCTGGAGCATTCGTGAAGAACTGCAGCCCATGGGAAGGACCCATGTTGGAGAAGTTCATGGAGGACTGTCTCCCGTGGGAGGGACCCCACGCTGGAGCAGGGGAAGAGTGTGAGGAGTCCTGCCCCTGAGGAGGAAGGAGCAGCAGAGACAATGTGTGAGGAACTGACCGTAACCCCCATTCCCCCTCCCCCTGCACTGCTGTGGGGAGGAGGTGGGGAGAACTGGGAGTGGAGCTGTGCCTGGGAAGAAGGGAGGGGTGGGGGGAAGGTGTTTTAAGATTTGGTTTTATTTCTCATTACCCTACTCTGGTTTGATTGGCAATAAATTCAGTTAATTTTCTCCAAGTCAAGTTTGTTTTGCCCGTGATGGTAATTGGTTGAGTGATCTTTCCTGTCCTTATCTCGACCCATGAGCCTTTTGCTATATTTTCTCTCCTCTGTCTAGCTGGAGAGGGAAGTGATAAAGCAGCTGCGTGGTGCTTAGTTGCTGACTGGGGTTAAACCATGACACCTTACCATCTCCATGCTCCTGTACAATGATTTTTTGCTTCTAGAAAGCAGATAAACTAAAACTGAAGAATAAGAATGGAGAATGGACTCCTTCAGCTCCATAAGTTGTGTGGAACACCTCAACATGACTTCAAAATGATTGGAATTTAGTACAGGATTATGGCATAAATAGAAAGTATTTTAATTTGAAAATGAGATGCTGGTAGACATGCAAGCTGATAAATCAATGGGAAAAGAAATGTATAGAAAAACATAAAATTAAACTCACAACATTTAACTATAAATGTGACAAAGTTTGTGAAAAGGAGACCACAGAAAAATCAAAGGAAAAGTGGAAACCTCAAACCCCACTAAAACTTGATGGCAAAATTCCCTGAGATTTCATGGCAGAAATTCTGAATCACTTTCTGGTACAAGTCATGTAGGAATATAATAGCAAAATAGGCAACATAGCACATAGTGCCGCTAGTTTACAGCCACAAGGGCTAAATCCCTGGAACAGAAAGAAAAAAATGTAAAAACTTTGTGGTAAACCTCTGTTGGCTGGCATGTCTGCCAGAACCTCTTGTCCTTTCTGGTCCATCAAAGGGGTAACAAATACATTGTAAGTCAACTTAAGACAAGTCCGAGGCAGTGGAAATGAGAATCACTCAAACCACAGCGATAAGAAAAATTTTAAATGAAGTCAGACTTCTAAGCAAGCTGTAACCTCCACAGACCTCTCTTTTGCATTCCCTGATCAGAGGATGCAATTTTCTATCAATTACCAGATATATGTCAGTGATTTCATTACTCCAAGATCTAGACTTCAGAGAGCAAGAAAGTCCCCCTCCAAAATCTTACCTGCCTGTCAAGCTTCTGCTGACGCAGGCTGCTCCCCTCATCATCCAGAACACTGCAAAGACAAAGAGTACGTAATTGGAACAAATTTATCACTCAAAACAACACGTAACAGCAATCACTGGAGCAAACTCTTGCAGGAGTTTTCATTTAAAACTCCCACTATGTTCCATGGAAGTTTGCCTGCCCTAACCTGCAAAAGTTGGCTCAAGAGAATTTAAATGCAGTCCATGAAAAATTGAAAAACTCTGGCTCACATAAACTTCAACAAATATATGTATTCAGCCAGTTCACAAAGAAATGCAAAATCCACAGTCTACGGCTTGTTTTCTTCTCTACTGTGTTCTAATGCAAAATGTCAATGTATACAGCAACAGGGTTTGATTGCAAATTTGCACATAAAGCATATAAAAAGTGAGAAGAGAGCTGCTTAGCAACTCAGCAGTATTTAAAATTACATTAGGAAAATTAACTGTCTAATCTTCTGCACACTGAAAACCACAATTTATTCCTGAATATCTGAAAAGTAACACTTATTCCCATGCATTTCAACTTTTAGAGACTGGCAAGACACACGGTATTGCGCACTGCCATGTTTCTGCTAATTTTTGCTAGTTGGGAGATTAGCCCCTGCACATTCAATCATTTTCATTAATTAGATGGTAAAAACTAATGGCATTGAAATCAGAAAATTATTTTTGTGAAATATTTTATCAAACTACTGACTACACTTTATTTTTCTGGAGAACAAAGCTCTCCCTTGTAAGAACATTATGGTTAAACATTGAACATAGATAATTAAATCTTTTAAACTGTAATATATCTTCTACAAGGAAAATAGTGCTATAGAACAATAAAACCCCAGCCTCTTACAAGTAGAATCCATTTTCTGTTACAACACATTTTTATAAAAGATTAGCCCCCTTTTTTATAATCACTCTTAACAATCAAAAAAAGAAAAAATCCAGGACAAATGAATCTGGATTCTGACCTATATACAACCAAATTGTATTGCAATGGAAATTTCATAAAAAATGTGACTTCCCATGTATACTTTTTAGGAGACAGTAACATTATAGTAGTTAGACAAGACAGCTAATAAAGGCATGCAGAATGCCACCTTTCCAATGCCAGCATTATCAAAGACCTCTAATTACGCATTATTGGTAGCATCAGCCTTTTACAATTTATACTCACGTTGTATGTTACAAAAGGCTGATGTTCCACAAAGTGAAACTATGCTGTACAAGTACCTCGGGTATGAAATTACACAGTCTCTTGTGGAGGTAATGCATTACTCATAGTCCACAAAAAAATTAAAGAAAAAACGCTTCACACTCACAAAAATGTTCTACTTTACACCAAGCATTCTTCATTTGACAAATTACAGAAACAAGTTATAAAAAGAAGGCACACATTCCTCCATGGTATATAATATCAGGTTTTTTTCCAAGAGTGCTTCACTACAACTGCAATACATATTAAGTGCACTCCTAGAAAGTAAAACTACCCTAACAGATATCTTTGGCCATACAATTGAGTAAAAGATGCCTGAGTATAAAGTTTCAGGCTTAATGGCCTGAACAAGTCCTCCTCATTTAAGACAATACTTGAAAAAAAGCCAAAACCATGCAATGATGCTAATACAGACCATAAGAACTGCAGAGGCAGCAGTGCATATATATAGCTCCAATACACAGAGAGGTCAAGAGCCAATATTGCTGCACTCCACCAGTCGTTTGCAGAGCTAAGGAGACAACTCTGATCTCTTCTCTCCTCTCATCTTCTGCTTTATAAATCAGACTATGCTGACTGCCTCACATATGTTAAATGAGCTATATATACACTTCTCAGACGTTCCCATAAACCACCAGTTCAGTAATTATCTTTATGTGAATATAATGGTTTTCAGTATTATGCTAGATTGGCTATAATTCTAAATTCTCTATCGCAGACAAGATGTCTAAGCGCTCTGGATGACTCTAGCTTCCTCTGCTTTCCCATCACACCATATCCTGGCATAACACACTGCACAGAACAAGGGAGCAGGGAAACGTCCTCTGTCAGGTTCTAACCTTACCTGTGACTCCCTAAGAAGCCACAACAAGATAAATTCAGGTTCTGGTAAGCAAGCACAGCTCCCACAGGTCTCTTTATGCCCAATCTTACCACAGTAAACATGACATTTGAAGTAACACCACAGTAAACATCAGTCAGAGGAAGGGTGTGATTTGCATTGATTCAGCATTCCATGAATGCAAAGCAACTATCAGACACACTGCCAAAAAAATGGAACTCCATCCAAAAACTATGGATGCTGTAACGCTAGAACATCTCTCCATATTGCCCTTCTACTGTAAGACGTTGTTTTTATAGCCTCTGAATATATGCAATCAAAGCTGACACCAAGAGCAGCATGGCTTGAAAAACAGCTGACAAGCTTGTCTGGAACTTCCCGGTCCTTCATTCTCTCACTTCATATTTTATGAGGTTCTGGGTAGTCTTCCACAATCCTCTTGTAAATATGCATTAACTACAAGCCTTGCATTATTTAAGCTATAACATTCAACACTATAATTGAACTCCAGTTTTCTTCACTGAGGTTCAGTAGAATAGCTACTTCAACAATTCTCTCCCCCTCCAGATTACTGGACTTGTATGAGAATGCCTTACTCCCACCAGACAGCCACACCACTCTTCTGAATCCTTCACAGTGTGAAAAATGCCTCATTACCAAACTCTATTCTAACAGTTACCCAATGCCCGTATCACTGAAAAGCTGCAGTTCTGTCCTTTCTTGATGCCTAAATAATGTTTACGCAAGTCCAAATAAAAAAAGGATCCAATTTAGCCTACATATTGTTCTGCTATAATAGCAGAGCACTTCAGTTTGAGACTGTGTATATAAATAAAATATTAGCCTAACAAGGTATGTTAATATTTTCCACAGGACTGGTGGACCTTGGAGTTGCTGATTAGCAGCCAATACTTCACATTTCCTGCTTTTCAATAGAACAACTCTCCTGAGACTGGGTGACTTCCAAGATTTGCCATTAAGGGACATCAGGGTTTTAATAAATACATAAATAAGTAAATAAATAACACAACCTCTGTTTCCGTAGCAATTCCGCCAGGCCCTCACTCTTTCTGCCTTGAAAAACATCTGCAGCGGACTCTGAGATGCAAGTGTGTAACCACTACTGACCCTTTTTCTCACGCTTCAGTGAAACCTTGCAGAAAGACTTAGCAGATGATCTTGCCACAGCATCTGGCAGGCCACGCACTCTGACAAATGCTCCAGGGTCCAAGAGCTGAAATCCAGAGAATGTACCCTTTTCTTTCTTTGGAAAACACAAAAGTCTAGGAGCAGAAGCACGGCCTTCGACCTTCCTGGTCTTTAAAAAGAACAGAAATCAACCACTGTTTCCTTCGCAAGAGTTGTGCACGTGGTGAGGACCCAGCCTATCCTGCCCAGTTTCAGAAGTGACCATGGTTTTGTTGCTCAGTGGTCCAAATAACTGAGATGGTCACAGACTAAAGGCCCAGTACAGTGGAAAAAACTATGGCTGTGACATGGCAGGACCACTACAGGAAATAACCTCATAGAGCATGAGGCTTTTAGAACAATTCTGCCTACGTGTTTGATGTGATGCTAGAAAATCCCAGCAGCAGCATGAGACTCAGTCAGTCTTAATAGAGAAATATAACTTTACCATTTATGAAAATTGAATTATTGAAGGGAATGCATACATATTAGCAATCTGCTGAGCGTGCTGAAGCATCCTGAAGATCCAGCGTGGTTCATTTTTGCTCCTATTTAATCAAGTATCATGTATCCACCTGGCATCTTGGCTATGGTTTTGACACATTTATAACAAAAAGCAATTTCACACTATATATAATATTGTAAACAGTGCTTCAGGTCTGCAGTAATAGTCTAGTCCAAATGCAGTTAACAAATCAGAGCTTGTATATATTTCCTTGCAGATAATTATCCAGGGAAGACCCATCCATCTATATACAACTCGAACAACCAACCCATTAGAGCTTACTGGATATGTTGGGCTTAAGAAGTTAACCATATAGCTATATATTGTAAAGATTCATATTAGCAGCCTGGATGAATGCTCACAGAGACTTAAGTATTAAATTTAGATAGCATTATTTTCAAATTTTAAACATGGCATTTGATTCAAATATCCTAACCTCCTATTTTCTAAAGGGAGATACATTAAATGAACAATCACCTTTTAGCCAAAGTATTACTTTCCATACCACCTTTTTAAGACACAAAATCTATTTTACAGAGACAGTTTCAACATTAAATTCAATTTACACAAAAATAACCAGGCTTTCTACACTGCTGCATGTTATAATGAAGACCAAAATATAAGCAAGAATTTTAGTATTCTAAGCTCTTCACAATCTGTATTCCTTAAAAATCATATAGAGAGAAGCCTAAGACCAAGCAGGTTTTAAGCATGAAGCTTTGTGATTACATGAAGCTCCACAATTTACTTCTGAGATGAGGGAGAAGATTCTGTAAATCAAGATCTTGCTACATTTTACTGTAATTCCACATGGACTGATTTCAATTTAAGTAAAATCAGAAAAGCCTTAATTCAAATAACACATTTCACAGCAAGTACTTCACCTTTACTCTTTGAATATACAAACTGCTCACATTTAAGTAAGCCATTGCAAGAAAAAAGAATTAAGAAGAAATGTTTTCAATTAGAATGTGCAAAATGCATGTAGTTGCTGATTTATTTTTTTTAAAGGAAAAAAGTCTGACACAGTAAAGCAGCTCTATTGTTTCTGCCTGACAAATGAGGCAATGTTTTTGCTCCTTCCTGACACTGCTTCATAAAGGAACATTTTCCGTGACAATAACTTTTTTTACCAGGACAAAGGTCCAAAATCATTATCTATCACATCTCTGCAGCCCAGCACTAATTGCAGTGAGAAGTGTTCCCAGTCAAACAAGCAAAGACACATATTACCACTACACTTTCATACACTGTTTAACAGTGTCACCCTTGCACTTTCTCTTTCTGCTGCTTCATGATAATACATTACTAACAGCAGCACCCAAAACCACTACATGAAATCAGGGACCTTTGCACAAGCAGAATTCATGTACACAGTCAGGGAAAATTCCTGAAACAAACCGTTCACTTTATAAAAAGATGAGGAATTGGTTAAGAAAATAAACCAGAAGCAATGGAAAGTTAGAGGAGATATTTTCATCTCTAGTTTCTTCTGCCACATAGTCAACTGCAATTCAAAAACAATGGATGATCAAACCAGATAGGAAGAAAAGAAAAAAAAAATACACCATACCATACCAATCTTCAAGATCACTCATCTTTTCCATCCACTCTTGCTGTGAAGAAAGCTGGTATCTTGCTATGTCAAGAGAAGCAGGTTACAGGATCTTTTAGAGCACAGCTGACTCAAAAGGACAAGTATGCAAGTATGGGTGTAATGTGCCATTTGAGCACTACAAAGTCTCTAAAAACATATGAAATAAAATTCCTGCAAAGAGATATCGCTTGGCTTACTGGATACCATCTGTCATATTCACCCAATTACACTTCTCTATAATCTCTAGACTTCCATAAAGTCTCTGCAGTTCCATAAAACCCAACTGCTCTGGATAATGTTACTGTTAAGCCTTTAGGAACAAGCTTTCCAGCAGCACTGATGAAATGCTACTGTAAAACCCCATTAACAGGGTCAGGGACCTGCAAGCTGAAGTCATGCTCCAGAAGGAATGCCACGCTGTTAGGTTCTTCAAACAAGTGAAATTCAATAATTCCTAACCAATGAAGCCAGCAATCTCTGTAAAGTGCCAACACCTGCAAAGACCAACATCTGCAAGTCCCCACAAAAAATAAGGTCTGTTCCCCCATGTATGCCATAAGCTTAGTTCACCAGAAGCCACTTGGGAGAACATTATTGTATCAGACACACACCCTAATCAAAGACTTTTAAATGGAACAGATCATTCTGAAAGACTGCAAGGGCTCCCCTCATGCTAGGAATCATCAAGGTTTTCTGACCCCAAAGCAGTTGCTCAGACATCTGATTTAGAGTAAAACCTCCAGCTACTGTCTTTATGGTAAAACGAGTAACTTCTTTCCTGGGTTGTCTAAGCAAGCAAAAGTCTGGCCATCATCTTCATTGAGGAGCGGCCCAAGGACATTCAATCTTAGTTTGCCCTTCTACTGCCAACAGCAGCAACAGCAGATGCTCTTGGATTTCTCCCATGCCATATTCATATGGCAGAGAGGGCAACAGCCTACCATTATTGGCACATCTATCAGTTACCACTGAACTGACCAGTACAGACACCAGGAACTGCTGCAGAAACAAAGATTACATTTCTTTATGTGAAGCTTCAGAAGAATAAAATCGTTTCACTGTGTATCTTACATAGTAAATAAAAGCATGCCTGTCCAGGAATACAGCATTGCTTCCCCTGCCCGTGCAGCTGTTCTGAAGACCCTTAAAAAGACTAAAAGAGATAAAGCAAAAGGAAAGGGGAAAAAAAGCAGGAATACAAACACAGATATTTATATCAGAATTATCAGCATCAAGTCAGCCACAAAACACAAGAAGATGTAGAGGATCATACACTGTGCCAATGATCCAAATGGCACTAAAAGTAATGCCTGCAGGGCAGATGGCTGAAAGCAGAGACTGAATCTGTAGTTGCACAAATAATTACAAAACCAAATGCTTTATTTTCTTTTCAAATCCTGGCTGGCGAGCTAGCTTAAAAATCAGTAAATGAACGAGACCTTCCCAAACTGTTTGTCCTATTTGCTTCAGTAAGGTTTATCTAAATGTCCATTGTACATTAAGATCTATGACACTCATTATGTCTGTCCAACAGTTCTGTTTGGGATATTTGAAATGAACAAGAAAAAACTTTTTAGCACTCTGTATTTTTCCAGTAAGTCAATGCAGAACATTATTTGTTAATATTTTTCTCTTACATCCCTCCTCAGTCATATGATAAGTATTTCCACCTGGGCAAGAGATAACATCTCTATCAATGACCTGGAGGAGACAGCTGAGTGCAGCCTTATCCCACGGGCAGAGGTGACACCAAGTCGGACGGACCGGTCAATCTGCTTTGGGGTGGAGCTGCCATCCAGAGGGACCCTGACAGGCTGGAGGAATGGGTCAACGGGAGCCTGATGGAATTTAACAAGGACAAACGCGAAGCCCCGCACCTAGCGAGGAAGCCTCCCCTGCACCGACACCGGCTGGGGACCGTCTGGCCAAAGAGGACCTGGGGCCTTGGCAGGCAGCGAGCTGGGCACGAGCCAGCAGCGTGCCCCGGCAGCGACGGCAGCCGACAGCACCCCGGGCTGGACCGACAAGAGCGTGGCCGTTGGATCAAGGGAAGAGATTAACCCCCTTCCTTTTCTCTGCACTTGTGAGACCCCACGCAGAAAACCGCATCCAGTTTTGAGTCCCCTGGTACAAGAAAGGTGTTGATCAACTGGAGCGAGCCCCAAGGAGGGTGACCAAGGAGATCTGGGAGCTGGGCTGGAGCACTTGTCCTGGGAGGACAGGCTGAGGGAGCTGGGTTTGTTCAGCCTGGAAAACGTATGGCTTTGGAGAAACCTAGTCCCAGCCTTCTAATACCAGGCAGTCTGGAAAGATTGTGCAGTCTCCACCCTTGGCATTTTCAAGACCCAAGTGAATAATGCCCTGAGCAACCTGGTCTGACCTTACAGCTCACCATGCTGTGAGCAGGACATTGGGCTGGAGAACTCCAGAGGTCCCTCCCAGCCTCCAGAAGCCCCTTCCAGATTTGTGAACAGTGTTGTCCTGGTTTTGGCTGGGATAGAGTTAATTTTCTTTCTAGTAGCTGGTACAGCGTTATGGTTTGGGTTTAGTATGAGGATAATGTTGATAACACACTGATGTTTTCAGTTGCTGCTAAGTAGTGTTTAGTCTAAAGTCAAGGATATTTCAGCTTCTCATGCCCAGCCAGCAAGATGGCTGGAGGGGCACAAGAAGTTGGGAGGGGACACAGCTGGGACAGCTGACCCAAAATGGCTAAAGGGGTATTCCATACCATGTGATGTCATGTCCAGTATATAAACTGGGGGGAAGTTGGCCTGTGGGGTGCAGAATGCTGCTCGGGAACTAACTGGGCATCGGTCAGCGAGTGGCAAGCAATTGCATTGTGCATCACTTGTTTTGTATATTCCAATTTTTTTATTATTATTATTATTGTATTATTAGCATCATTATTATCATCATCATTATTTTCTTCCTTTCTGTCCTTTTAAACTGTCTTTATCTCAACCCACAAGTTTTACTTTTTTTTTTCTGATTCTCTCCCCCATCCCACGGCGGGGGGGGGGGAGTGAGCGAGCGGCTGCATGGTGTTTAGTTGCTGGCTGGGGTTAAACCGTGACAAGTGTCCTCCTTTTGGATGTCACACAGAACTAAGACATCAGTGTCCCAACTGAGCTACTTGGCAGATTATACAAGCAGATTAACTAAAAGAAAATGTAACAACAGGAATACACATTAATAATTTTTTTTCTTAATTCCAAATACATAATTGTTAAGCTAAACTCCAGCCAAATCCTCAGCATGACCACACAATTGTATTTTTGCTCTGTTTTAATTAGCACAGTTCATCAAAATAGATCACCGATTGTTACAACTCCAAGGGTATATGAAACCAACAGAAATTGTAGAAATCAAGCCCTCTAAATGTTTCACTCAGAATAAGTTTAAAAAAAAAAACAAAACCAACCAAACATTAGAGTCAGGTAAAAATATATTGGAAGATGGGTGTATTACAGGATATATACAACCAAGCACTGACCAAGAGCAAACAGCCCAACAGACTCAGTGCTGAAGGGAACAACAGGAGCTTTACAGATCTATTTAGTGCTATATACTTTACAGATATATTTACTGTAGATATGCTTTATATTAATGAAATCCAGCTTTGAGTTCAATCAGAAAACTGCTATTCACCTTCCAAGAACAGAACTGAAGTTACTGGGAAAAAAACCCTACAGTTCAGGATCTGAAATGTCTAGGCTGACAGCTTTCAGTGAGGATGGTAAGAAGCCAGGAGAAGCTCTAATGAGAGGAAAAGCTAAACTATTCCCTAAAGCACATTGCACGTTTTAAATAACCCGAACTACAGGGCTGCCACTATTGCCCTGGAAATACCAGTTGAACTAATATTTGTACAGATTCATTCTCTGCAATTACACAGAGGTGAGTAAGATAGCACACAGCAGTAAATTGGAGGTAATGAAAATAACACCTAAGGGAAGAGTGGATGGCTGGGCTATTTCTTGCCCTCCCTCAACACATGCAAACTCTGAATGCAATGTTAGAAGGAAAATCTATGTCCCAAAAGAGAGAGGTGAATGTAATAAACGTGAATGATGGAACACAAACACACAATAGCCTTTGGGTATTATGTGAGCTATGCTAAAATTGTATTTAAAGTAGATCAATGAGAAGTGTCTGAATAGTAGCAAACTGGGAAGGAATAAAAGAAAACCCTGACCTGGAGATACACTACCTGCAATGCAGATGGATCCAGATGACAAATGACATGACTTTCAGCAAGTACGTTTATTGAAAACGCATTGCTGCCAACCACAGGAAAGATCCAGCCCTAACAGCCAGTCTGATTTCTCTTTCAGTACCAAAATTCAACCAATCTCAATCATTAAAACAGTAAAATATACACGCAAACAAAACCAACCCATTGACATACAAAGCATTAATGCACAAAGCAACAAACAGTAAATCAAATGAGCAGAAACTAGGGAAAACTATTGTCTGGATAAGGAGACTGCACTTAACATAACATTGTAGAACAAGAGTCCTCTGCCTGGACCATGACTCTCCCATTCCACTACTGCTGCACTGGTAAAAGATGTCACCTAGAACAGACCTCTGTGATTCTAATATGGAAAAGACTGTGAACCACTGCAATAAAGAGAAAACCTGCGTAAAATGATTGCTGGCTCCTTTTCCTACCTCTCTTATACCTGTTCTATGAAACATGGTTTTGTCCAGTTGGCAGCATACTGGACCTACTTTATATCAAACAGTATAACCTTCCAAGACACCTGTAAAATGAGATTAACAAACAAGTCTTAACTGCTCTTGGAAACACCTTTGTGATGCAAGAATGAAGCATTACAGGTACAGTAACTAACGGCCTTTAAAATAATAGTATCATCATGAAGTGTTTAACAAACAAAACACTGATCCCAATGATAGGGTCAATGCTGCAGGTGTTCAGTGAGGCTTAACCCTGCAGTGGGCGTGTGAAGACAGACACAAATATGTAGATCAAATATACTGCTGCTGAAAGATATGGTATCTGAGGTAATTCACTAATGCCACAACTTACTAACAGATGCCACCGCCTACCTGTGTGTTTAGGACAGGATAGGAAAAAGATACAGGTGTATTTATTGGATTTTTAAAGGAATAGTAAAATTAAGCTATCAATTTATTGAAAAAATGAAGGCAAAAGAGACTACCTAGTCTCCTTTAGCTGCTTTAATAATCAAAACTGAAGAAAAATCCAGTAAGAATTACAACTCTGATAGGAGATGTTAGTGAAGTGAAACAGCCAAGCTCCTTTTTCCTTTTTACAGGTGGTTTTACAGCTTCTATGGGATACAGTTTCTAAGGAGAGACATATCATTTCATGATAAATACTAACCCTGAAACAAAATATTTTGTCACTTTCCCCCCACACACACATACTATCTTTATAATCCAATCTAGTACTCTTTTGCTGGAACTGAAGAAAGCAGATTTTTCATTTTGGTTTGCATTCATTCTCTGTAGTTACCTTCTATACAAGTAACAAATTCTGACAGTCCTGGACAACATTTTCAGTGGAAAAATGAGTTCGTCAGATACTAGTGCCTGAGTACACGATATGGATTTCAAGATTGGTAAGATGTTGATGGCTAGCAAAAGTAACAAACACCATCTGGCCTAGATTTTGTACCCAATAATGAAAACTAAGTCATTATTTCTAACAGCACTCTATGCAGATGAGGTATTCCATACAGTCTGATCCACATAGTTGGGCCCTGATCCCAAACAATGTTAATTCAATCTTACGAAAATGTACCCACTAATTTCACACAGCATAAAAAGATGCATATATATAAACCCTTTCAGGTTGGGATTTTTAATGATAAACTGGAGACAGAGAACTGTTTTCACAATGTGCATATACACTGCCTACACAAAAGAGACACTTTTTCTGACGGAGTCTTCCAGGTATTAATACAATCTTAGAAAAGCATAGTAATAATCAGGTTGGGATGGTGACTTTTTTCCCTTTTTGAATGAAACAGAGGTATTCACTCCTTTCTAAAACATGCTAATGTCTTCAGTGTTCAAAGATAATTTCAAAAGAACTTACACATTTCATCTTTTCTAATTTATCAGTTCCCTCTGAAAAGACGATCTTGTGAGTAAACAACCTGAAGAGCATTATTCTCCATTTCAGAACTAAGCCAATCTCTTTCCTTTGCTTCTGTGTGCAGTCAAAGGTGGGTAAGTGGAATCCACTGTCAAGACCTAGGAAACGGCAGGAAAACTTTACAACGTGGTCAGAGAGTTTTCTGCTGCTGTGAAGCAAACAGCTACTGAGAAGCAGTGGCAGATAACCAACATGGGAGCTTTACTCACAACGAGAGTTATTAATGAATATCCTGTGAAATCTAGTCCCTCTAATTACCTAAAAGCCAGTCATTCTTCTGGGAGTTTACAGTGAAGGCAAACCATCTGGATGGTGTTGCACAGTGAATGATTCCTTTAGGGTACCTGATCCAACATGTAGGAAAGTTCTTAAGGACTGACATTCATATATATGAAGGCTTCCCAGCGCAGCAGACATCAATGAGACCTGTGAGCCCATCCTACATTCTTGGCCTCCACTTAAGAATTCTGCTCCTTGGAGAACTGGAGGGGGCTCTACCCCACAAGGCTATGGCGGCCTACCACAGCAGGCTCCTGCCAATGGCAGGGCTGGTTAGAGAAAAGTCATTCGATTACATTGATCAGATCCAGATTTTGAAATCTGACATCCTGAAATTCACATCTGCTCTAAATCAGAAAGAAATCCAAAAGCATTCAAATTTTCTATAGAATAGATAAAACATCTACAGAATTGAGCCCCTGGCAGCCCTGGGATCTCTAATCCCATGCTTGTCCACCTGTCTGACTGCCAAAATAAGTGACATAGAAGACCCCAGAAGCTACAGTATACAGAGTCAGTAGCAGAAGAGATGGGTCATGTATCATGGAGGCTACTGAGGGGGTAGGTGGGCAAGCAACCAAAGAAATTCCCAAAGGAATTTTGCCCAGTAAAACTTTTCCAGTATCAGGCTTTCTCCATGAAGCATTTTAAGGCAATAAATCAGCAAATTCTGATTAAAACTCTTCCCTTCCCAGCACATACTAGTATGCAAATAACCAGTTGGTATTATTACATTATAATTATATTAATATTATATTATTACATATCATTATAGGAAACAGTTGAAACTACAGTAAAGCCAGCAAAGTCTCTGTCACTCATTAGATTTCGGGGTGTTTAAGATTATTAAGAAATCATGTTCCACAACTTTAGCCATCAGCCCAGAAAGCCAACTGTATCCTGGGCTGTATCAAAAGAAGCATGGCCAGCAGGTTGAGGAAGGTGATTCTCCCCCTCCACTCCGCTCTAGTGAGACCCCACCTGCAGTACTGCATCCAGCTCTGGAGCCCTCAGCACAGGAAAGATGTGGACCTGTTGGAACAGGTCCAGAGGAGAGCCACAAAAATGATCAGAGGGCTGGAACACCTATGAGGACAGGCTGAGAGAGTTGGGGTTGTTCAGCCTTGTGAGAGACTGAAAGAGTTAATGTCTCAAACACTGTGGTGGGGCAAGTTCTGCTTAAAGACAAACCCTGCACAGCAAGGAACCAAGGTGAAAAGCCCATCAGCTCAGACATCAGCAACAGGAGGGGGAGGGCATGCTGGAGGGTCCGCAGCTCCCTGTTCTGATACAAAGATCAAACAATGGCCGTGTCCGCAGGGAAGGAGAAGTTACTCCACAAACGACCCCCAAGCCCAAAGGCTCACAAACTGCTCATTGACCTGAGGAGTTCGGGTGCCCACCCGAAGGAGGGGCAAGGATGATAAAAGGACACAAACTGAAGCCCCGGTTGCACAAGCCCACCGGGACTGGACCCCTCGGCTGACTGAACCAACGCTGGACCCAGGACCGGTGAAATCTTTCTCCCTTCCTTTTTCTCTCTCTGCCTTCTTCTCTCTTTCCCTTTCCACAATCCCTATACCTCATCCGTTTCAAGATATAAACCGCTGACCAAGTCTGAGACTACGAGTGGATCCAGCCGCCCCTAGACCCTTCTCTGAGGAGGAGTCTGGAAAGCAAGGGGGTCTGCTCTGAACCTCGTGACTCAACGGGAGGGATCTCCTTATTCCCTGAATTGATGTATATGGTTACACGGTTTACAGAAGTAGTCTTATGCCAATTCCTGTTGTGAGAAACCCTGCCACCTACTACCACGCCTCCCCAGTTCAGTTTGCTTCTGCCATAAATAAAATCTTTAACTCATCGTTTGGTGTCATTTCACCTTAATTTAGCCGGAGGGAATTTCAAATTAAACACGACTCCCTGGTCTGTCCAGTCTGGGTCGTGACAAGTCTGGAGAAGAGAAGGCTCCAGGGAGACCTTATTGTGACCTTTCAATACTTAAAGGGGCTTCTAAGAAAGATGGGGACAGACTTTTCAGTAGGGCCTGTAGCAATAGGACAGGGGGTAATGGTTTTAAACTGAGAATAGATTCAGACTAGATATAAGGAAGAAACATTTTATGATGAGGGTGGTGAAACACTGGAACAGGTTGCCGAGAGAGGCTGTAGATGCCCCATCCCTGGAAACATTCCAGGTCAGGTTGGATCAGGGCTCTGAGCAACCTGATCTAGTTGAAGATGTCCCTGCTCACTGCAGGCAGTTGGACTAGCTGACCTTTAAAGGCCCCTTCCAACCCAAACTATTCTATCATTCTATGATATACCTTTCCCCTTTCTCCATGGCAAGTAACTTCCTTTCAAAGATACTACTAAGTCCAGGAGCTGTGTTGGAAGAAGGCAGCGTTGGAAAGGAGGCAACAGAAGTCACACTACTGTCAGGCAAAGTGCAATGGCTCTAGCACACAGGTGGTAAAATTATCTCTGCTATAAATTGTTCTCTATGGGTGGAGGAGAAAAGTATGCATTATTATAAGGCATATCAGCTTTTTTCCTCATTGTTACATTAAGTGATTTTCTCCACATCTGTGTGTAATTCCCAGCCAAGGAAGCTGAACTACCACATGCAGATTTCAGGCTGTGTCAGTTTTCAACTTTCTCTAGTAAAAATATTGCAGAGAGAAAATAAACAGGAGGAGGGAAAAGCATAACAAGGAATAATACTGTATAGAATCTCATGTCATAGGACATATTAGGAAAAGGAACAAATACTACTTTTTGACACATTTTAGGAAAAAATCTAACTTGTCCCATTAAACCTATATTTCTGTATTCTGACTGTACTTTATTTAACCCCAAATATGCTGGCATGCATTTTTGTGTTTCAAATTGAGAAAAAATATTCATTTCAATAGTAAAATGCATTCACTACATTTACAAGTACTTGGAAATGTCACATCAAGTAACAGTCTCAACATTGTTATGCAACATACCTCTTTTTGTGCATACTAAGATATGTACATTGCATAAATTTTAATCATCTTTGATTTTTATAAATATTAGCTGTGCTCACCAATTTGAATTTATATACCTAGTTTAGCATATCAGCTTTAAGTATTTCAAATAAATTAGTCAAATTTAAACCAGATCAAATATTTGTTATTGCAATACTTTTATTTCCATCTTCATTATATGAATCATCAGTACCAACTATACGTCTTCATGACTACCCTGTGACCATTTTTGTTACATGTCACAATCATTAGGTACCTTTTACCTAAGTAAGCTACTGGAGGAAATTATATTAGGAAGTACAAACAAGCCTGGATTCTTCTTGTGCCACACAACAGGAAGATTTTGGCTATTTAAGTCTCCTACTTCTATCATCAAAATTCTGTCACAAAACTACAATCCAAAACAATACCTGTCCACTCAGGAAACTCCAACAGTTAATGGAAATCTACCCTGTGATCTTTTGACTCCATTTCTGATACTTCCTCACAGAACGCTTTAGTTTCTAGGGTTGTAGCAGTCTTCCTTGATCTAAGAAAGATTCCAGCAGCTAGAATTATCTATCCTGATAGGAATTGTGAGCACACACGAATCCACCTGGTTTGTAAAGTTTTAGGTTCAAATCAACTATCAAGCTAATACGTTAAGCCAGGACGTCTTTAATCAAATCTTCAATCAGAATCTCATGGCAAATGCAGCACAGTTGAAAAACACTTAGTTCACAAGGGCAGTACCAGAGAGCACAGGTATATTGCGAATTGAAAATTATAGGAAACTACAGAAGGTAGACCATATAAAATACAGAGAGGGGGTTACACCTCAGGATTTTCCCCAGTGCTGTTCCAGATATTGCATATGCCATTAATATTTCAGCAAATAAGAAACCTCAAATACCCTGGCAATGAGACCTCTAACAGATTAAGATTATCAAGTTGTCTTCATCTGGTTCTCTCAAACTGCCTCCAATGAAGTTATCATTTAGTCTAATAATTATTCCGGATTGTTCTCTCAACACTGTATAATACATTGTGTGGAGCTACAAAGAGCTATGTGAAATGC
Organism: Buteo buteo; assembly: GCF_964188355.1. NCBI lineage: Eukaryota > Metazoa > Chordata > Aves > Accipitriformes > Accipitridae > Buteo > Buteo buteo. The sequence continues at coordinate 17,553,557 of NC_134186.1, read as the reverse complement.
CTTGCTGTAGTGATACATAAAAATACAAAAAAAACATTTAATTACTAAGAAGTGTGATGACTTGAAAAAAGTAATACATTATCTGCTCTGCCCAGCTTGACCTCTCAACAGATAACTGGACAAGACATTATTTCCTCATATTTAGCTATATATACATAGATAAATGTATGTATATATTAAAAAAACTGGAAGAGAAAATCTGGAAAACTACTACTTTTTCTTTTAAATACAGTATGAGAAACTATCATCATTAACTGGTGTAGCGTTCGCTACATATCAAGGTGCCACGCTTAGATCACTGGTCGGCCCAGACCAGGGAAAGAGACAGATAACACACACAGTGTGAGCACCAACTTCTGCCTTTTATTGCGCAGTTAATTCCTTTTATACTAACAAGGGGAGGTGGGGTTACAGGTACATCACAAGGCTGCGACTAACCCTCTAACTTTCTGTGACATCACGAGATCTTCCAAACGCCGAACCCTACAAACTGGTACGACTCGAATGTTGGATTCTTTCAGCATTGGGCTGTTAATTGATACAGCAATCCCTCCTTTCAAGACATAAAATTTTGCTCTGTAACACGTATGAGACATGCAAGAATGTGTGCTGCCAGCAAGAAATGAGAATTGTGGGAAAGGCTGTGGCAGAGGAGTCAGCATGCAGACTCAAGGTTTCAGAGTACTGGAAACTGGTATCCCTAAAAAGCTTTGGATTTCTAGCTGAAAATCTCCTCTGCAGTATACAGCTTATAGTTGACACAGTTATCAAATTACTGGAAAACTAAGGGCTAATTATCATGACCCAACTAATTCATATTTCTAACTGCAACTATCTTTTCCAAATTACTGTTCTAGGCTTGAAAACATCTTCACATGAACAGCCTGTGTGGTACTGTTTGAGAGCCTCCATCGGTCCCCCATGCAAGACACTTCAGACTCCAGAACACCATTTTCACTATATTTGAAGACTGAAAATAGAGTCTGATATATGCACACCACCTAATTTTTAGGGTTCTGATCCTGAACAGACTAATAAAACTTGTTATTGCTGGACATAAATATTGCCATCTGAGCCCACTCAAATAGCTACGTATTTGCAAAATAAAAGCTTATAGCATGTGAAATGGTGAACACCAAAAGAAAAGGCTGATAACAAATCAGTAATTTTTATCTTTTTTGAAACTGCTTGTCAAATATTCACCAGTTCCATCAAACAGTAACCAAGGAGAAAAAAGATGAAAATAATAAGATGCTTTTTCTGATTTTTTTGAAAACTCCTAGGATTTGCACAAACATTTTACATGCAAAAAGAGTAACTTCTTCTTTAAAATAAAGCATGCATAAGATAATTAGATTTAAAAAGGTGTGTTGACTTTAGGTGGGTTTTTTTCTTAAATTGGCAAGCAGCTGTCATCCATAACTGTAACAAAATATCCAAAGGCATTAGATCAAAAAAAGATTTCAGCATTTATCCAATCTACTGTTTTTTAAACTGTTCTTACCTGAGTTAAGCATTACTTTTCTCTTTCACCATGTGAAAATTGCTAAGCAAATAGGGTACCATGTTTTATAAATCGAAGAAGAGCTATCATACAAAACCACAAGCATTCTTTGCCAGTCATGTACTACTACAGATTTTCAGTACAATCTGACCTCCCAAAATAGATACAGGATACAATACCAGCATGATATCCAAAGAATTAATAAGCAGTGTAATTCTCATTAAGGTTGTGCCATTAAGCCCTGCACAGAGCGTACTGAAAATTTGCACTCAAATGATGTATTTCTAGATATTGGTAGAAATTACAGTTCTCTAGAATCAGATTATAATTACACAGGATTGCAAATTGTACGTTTGTCAGTTCCTAGAAACAAAATGGATAGCAAAATCTGCAATGCTAATGGCTGTTTTCATACTAAATACAGATACTGAGAACACTGCGGTTCATTTACCAATTAAGACAAAAATTGTTTCCCTTGCCTTTTTCTTCTCTCTCCTCTAAGATTCGGGCATATTATGAACCCACAGAAAGACAGAGATAAGTTTATTGGCCAGAAATAACATAAGAAAAATCTACTGACTCTACTTACTGCATAGAATAGACAAACTCTCCTTTTTAAAACATTATTCAGACGTACAGAAGATTGGTTATCACTGGGTTTGGGGTTTTTTTTATTCCCTTTGTTCTTTAAGGGAAAGATGAATGATAGTCCTATACTGAATTTCAACCTGTGGATTCAACCTGTAGAGCTTAAACAAATCCTCAATACTCAATTATATTGTGAGAAGTACTGCTTCCTATGTGTTTACAACTTGAAAAAAACCAGCTTTGAGATACAAAGAATAACCAGAATCTAGATTTTCGTAAATGTCACTTTCCATGTATTCAGAAAAAGGGGAAAGTTTCCTATCCCAAATGTTTTAATAACAAAATTAAAAAAAAAAAGAAGTCTGTACAAAACCACATCCATTTCTAATTTCAAAACCAGCACAGGTTTAGAGAGATACCACTGATGAGAGCCATGCTCTTTGTAGCATTAAGCATGACAGAAACAGGTCCCGAGGTAATTCAAGATATTACAGGTCTAGAATTTTGTGCTTTCCATTTTTCAACAAAGAAAACAAGCATAAACTAATTTGCTGCAGTGTGGCATTTAAAAAGTCTAGAGATAAACCATCTTTAGTTTTGTGTAACTAAACAGATCACAGCTGAACCTGATCAGATTAACTGCTGAAGAAAGATTGTGTTTACAAACAGTACAGAAAAGTTTATCAACACTTCTTGTGGATACAAAAAGCACAGTAAAACATACAAATCTGTTTGCCAGGAGGCTGTCTTAAGTTTGTTTTTAAATTGTAAAGCAAAGGCTGGAAGAATAAGATGTAAAGGGGTTTTATTGAACGACGAGCTGTTCAGGTGCTGTGATGTTACTAGCAAACCATTACAGGAAAGGGCTTTTCACCATCCTTTTCATATTTAATATGTGGCTGAAGCTGCCATTTTAATTATTCCACTTCACCTACTAGAATGCCTGTTAGCAACAATTATAGCAAAAGCAATCTCCACTTGGGGACTGAAGCACCACATAGAGCCTTGTCAGTGGACACATTTCTAAGCCTGCTAGTTCCCTCCTATGAAACATTTTCAGTTAAGATGTGGGTAAAATCTGAATAAAAATATGTGCTCATCAGACTGGTTGCTGATTTCTAGAACAGGAAGTAAATCACACCATGCAAGTAAACTTAAATTCAAAACATTTAGGTCTTTGTCCAAGAAGAATTTAAGTTCTCTGTCTCATGTGAAACGTGTGTTAATGCTGCATTTTGTGTAAGAGTACAAGACAGAAAGCAGTGAACAAGTGTATCTCTGGAAGTTTCAGGAATAATTCTCATTTTCACAGCGGTTCTGTAATAAAATTTGACCAGAGCACTCGAACTTCAAATTCCTTCACTGACAATTCAGTATCCATAGAATGAGGGGGTTTTGCTGGTTTCTTAAGGAACAAAGATTTATGCATTCATAATGTCTCTTTTTTTCTTCAGTTGATTAATTTCAACTAAAATTAAAGAGGGTTAAATCTAAGTCCAACAGATTTCATGATGACGGTGGTGGCTGGGAAGAGGCAAAGACCTTAAATAGCCTCTCTGTGGAGAGGAAGGTGTCGGGCTCAGCTCAATAATATTATTAGAGTAATGAGAAGCCATATAGGGAAACATTATGAAGGACAGCTATAGGAATTCTGGTTTCGAAAGCTGTATTGATCCTAGGACCGCTTCTTACAGGTATATGCAGAAGATCCCTTCCAACCCCAACACACTGAAGAAAGTTTACTGGGTTCATTTTTTTCTTGTCTACATATGCACAATTCTTATTATCTTAATTTGGAGTTTTTATAAACAGACAAACAGAAATTCAAAAGAAATAAAAAAGATAATCTGTATTAGAGGCAAGAAGGGTGGAAGTGGAAGATAAAGCAAATATAACTCCCTCCCTGATCTCACTACTGAGTTTTTAATCCCAGAAAAGCCACACTTCTGCTGTATGTGCAGTGTCCCAGTCTGTAACACAGTGGTAATATGCCTCCGCCTTTGCAACATCTCCCAGAGCTCCACACAAAGCACAGCATGTGAGGGTGAGACACGAGACGGGCAGTGCACTACAGCACCACGCCAAGGTGCACCCAGACCACTGAGGGACCTGTCACACTGACCTCTCGAGCCACGGCCACACCATAAATCACCGGGTGCGTGCCAGCAAAAGCAGACAACAGTAGGAATAGTAAGTGAGCAGGCATACTCTCAGATAGAGGAAGCTGTTTCGGACAAAGCTGGAGACCCCCTTTTAACTGTATCAGATGCAATTAAACCACTTCTGGCACTGTGTGAAGCTATCTCCAAATGCATTTGAGCAAGGCAGAAAGTATCATATTAGCTGTTGGACCATTTAAAAAAAGAGTGAAAATAAGATTCCCCTTTGGGTCTAATCAACACTCATACACCAGCAGATGTTTTTCTACTCCTCTCAGACTGTGTATCTGCTGGTTTCTTTATGGAACACTAATTGCCCACTGCACAAAATGTCTAATTGACGTAGCATGTGATCACTGTTATTTGCACATTTTTCATAGCTCTAATATTTCAACACACAACCTATGAGTTTGTTTATTGTAGGATACAGGATTACAAGGTGAGCGATTTCAGCCTGCAGGACCATCCACTGAATGTCATTCACCTTCATTCTGTCAGATTCAGAGGGCTCCATTTCAGGACCCTTTCTCTTTCAGGACCTAGCCAAAACTGGAACAGGATGAGGAGGAGTTCAGCTGAAGAATTATGGAAAGAAAGCCGGCTGGCACAAGCAAGCTAGAAATGCATAAGGCAGCAACAGCTTCCTCTATGTGACCCTTCAAAAGTGTTTATCGTTCTGGGATAGCATTGTACTGCTACCAGTGCACACGCTCTTACCTTTATGTGCGGCAAACTGGGAGCATGCAGCGTGCTTCTCTGGACTCCCAGCCTCACAGCAGTGACCACGGCAGTGATCAGAGACTGCTCGCCCACATTGCTGAAGCTATGTCTGCATGCAAACCATGCTGCTCCCCAGGGAACGCGTCTGCTCTCCCCTGCTCCCACGTGCTGACAGAAGGACCTCTGCTTGAATCTGAAATCTACTTTAGAAAGACTTTTGATGACAGTCCCTTATGGGAGCACAGATGTGAAATCCTGCTCAAATATTTATCTGCTTTATGATTATTAAAAGATTTAATTTAAGAAGAGCTGGAAGATCATAAGGAAATACTGCCATTGACTTACTGGCAAATTTAACTCAACCCATATTATGTCCAGGCACTCTCCCAGCAGCACATACACTGTGCTCCTCAAAACCAACATCAGCCATTTGACAGCGCACTGGACAGATTACTACAGATCAAATTTCCAGATACAGAGGACTCGCACGAAAAGGGCAAGAACCACAGAAACAAGCTGAGTAAGATTCCTTAAGTATTGAGTATCATTAGAATACAGAGGTAGGCATTTTGTGATGTAAAAAGAAAACAAATGCCTTTCATTTCACAAAGTAAATAACTTAGGGAATTATTAATAGTGACTTAATCATTGTTAGTTATAGACCTATTCTAATGGAGTGAAAATAAAAAACAGAAACAATATCATAGCCATTTTGATGAAAAATTAGCAACAAGATCGACATTGTGAAGTGCAAAGTGAAAAGCAAAACCATACAGAACACCATCTTTCTATTTACTATTTATCAGTCTGCAGTTATGTTTGGCATTGTTAATCCAAGTCCATAGTAAATGCAACATTGCAGAGCTGCCTGTAAACTAAAACCCTTTGGGCTGAATTTTCATCCCAATGCACGAGTTACTTTGAGGACTCCTTGCAATGTCAATTGGGCATATTTACAATTCATCATGCAATGCAGTGAAAACTTCTATGCCTCTAATATAGCTTAGTTTTTCTTCAGAATAAGCTTTTTCAGATGAGAATGAGTTGTTCTTGCCAAGGAACACACAAAAACTGCAGTGTGTTATACACTGTTTGTCATTTTGACTAGACAGCACAATAGTCATTCTCCTCCCTTCCCTCTCCACCACATTAAGTATTTTCAACAGAAATTTCAGATTTTCAAAAACGCTCACAATTAGGAAATAACATGAACAGGGAATCAGAGTGACCCTGAGCACTCTTGAAAATCCAGCCATAGACTCTTCAAGGCTCCCTGTGTAGTATTATGTTCCATCCTTTCAAAGGCCTATACCAGCCTAATGCTAAAATACAGCTATTCTGCATGTGTTCTTAAATCTTGTTTCAAAATCTTTATATTTTAATGGAATGCAACAATCAATAAACTGAAAGTCCAGCAACTGGATAGTCATTTCCAATGAGCTCCTAGTTGCCTTACTATCTCCTTCAATTTTTGTTATGGCTTACATTATTTGGTACCACTTCAATGAAATGATGGCTTTCAGAAATTATAATTGATTGTAAGTAAAATTAATTTTCTAAGCCCTAAATCTTTCCTTCTGAGTCTAGAGTTCATTGGATTCTTTTGCCAGAAGTCTTTGTAAAAGAATGCCAATTTGTCAAATCCAAATCTTGTAAACTCAATGACCTCCAGAGATTCAGGAGAAAATTTTGGGAGGTGGGGGATACAGGCCCAGCCCACACCAACAAATAACCTGAAAGTCCAGGCACTCATCTGAGGTGTTAGAAATACCTTCCTAAGGAATGAAACACACAGGGCATACACTTGAATACTTGAATTTGCATATCCCAATTTCCAGGCTATGCAAAGTAATTTCACATTTCTTCCAACAGAATAATCTGGAAATCATTCTGACAAAAGGGTGCACAGGATTTGGAAACTTTTTTGTCCTTCCTAGAACAACCTCTATCTTGCAAAGCCTCAAGCACATAGCATTAAATTAAAAAAAAGTAACTGAAGGTGCCTGAGAATCAAAACAGGAAGAGAGAAGGAAGGAAGGAAGGAAGGAAGAAAAGAGAGAAGGAAGGAAAGAGAGGGGGAAGGAAGGAAAGAGAGGGGGAAGGAAGGAAAGAGAGGGGGAAGGAAGGAAAGAGAGGGGGAAGGAAGGAAAGAGAGGGGGAAGGAAGGAAAGAGAGGGGGAAGGAAGGAAAGAGAGGGGGAAGGAAGGAAAGAGAGGGGGAAGGAAGGAAAGAGAGGGGGAAGGAAGGAAAGAGAGGGGGAAGGAAGGAAAGAGAGGGGGAAGGAAGGAAAGAGAGGGGGAAGGAAGGAAAGAGAGGGGGAAGGAAGGAAAGAGAGGGGGAAGGAAGGAAAGAGAGGGGGAAGGAAGGAAAGAGAGGGGGAAGGAAGGAAAGAGAGGGGGAAGGAAGGAAAGAGAGGGGGAAGGAAGGAAAGAGAGGGGGAAGGAAGGAAAGAGAGGGGGAAGGAAAGAGAGAGGGAAGGAAAGGAAAACCTTTCATTTCATTTAAGTTTCTCCAGTGCTGGTTTTTCTTGATCTTTAAAAATCTATGAGTGATATTCAAGACCCAAGGAAGTAATTAACAATTTTTCAAGCTGCATCAATACTGCCAAAATACTACACTATATCGTTATTTGAAATAGCTAACGTTTAGAAGGCATCTTCCAGGATGCCTCAAACTTCAAGCAATGTCATGATCTTTTTGCACTGATATGATGGCCCAGTTTCTCTGAGTATTAATACAGTATTCCATAATTAATATATCTGGCATATCCAAGAATAATTATCCTAGTATCCTGAAAAGCCAGACCCTAGATCAGGTGGCGCATAGGTGGCTAGTGCTCTTAACAGCCAAAAAATTAACATTCTTAGTTAGACCAGATAATGAATTTTAAATTAAAAGTTCCATCCACATTGTGGACTGTGCTATGATAGATACCCAGCTAGCTGTAAACAAGCTAACACATATACTGGAAACAATTTAACTATGGTAGTCCCCAGCTCCTCACAGACTGAACTGCATTGCTCCTCAAAGGAGTAAATCACTTCTGCATTTTTGATGTTGTTGTACAGCTTTCTGTGTCAGCTCGTATGCAGCTCGCCCAAGTGTCTCTCTACTGCACTGCAGTATGCAGCATGGACATACCACAGAGATCAAATACAGAAGGAAAGAATTTAACTAATTTGACACTAAGCAAAGCTACAGGGTTCTCTGTGTCTCCATCATTACATAGATTTAACAACACACAATATGCAGAGTCACCTGAGCTCTGCCTTAAGGACAGGCAATAAAACAAAGCTAGTGTTATTCTAGGGCAAGCACAAAAACTTTCTCTAAAACCTTGTACTTCACTTCTTAAATCTGCAGCAACAGCCAGTGAAGTGATTTAAAATTCAGTAACCTGGACGAATCAGTTATCAAGCTCTGACTCACTGGTGTGTAGAGACATCTTTAATGTTATTTAATGTTGCTCTACAGATGCATTATTTACCTGTATAACTAACTTAGAAGTTTTAGATAGGCATGTAAGAGTTCATGCAATCCCTAGGTCCGCAGAAGATTGATTAATGGAAATTCACACTTCTGGCTTGAGTCTTGGGATTTATATCTGCCAAATATAGTGGGATGCATTCCAAGGTACAGTAAGTATCTTACTCTTTCAGTTGCCACTCAACCTGACTTAAGCAGTTAGTCTAAGTCATTGTTCAGACAAGTTATCTATTCTTTAATTTCTACAATACATCCAATCATTTCCTCAAATTTTCAGAAGTGAGAATTGCAACATGATGCAATGTTTTTTGGTTTTGTTTTTTATTACTGCAGACAACTGAAAATGCTGCTGTAGTAGTATTGGTTAGCAACAACCTCCACTGGAAAAAAGAGAGACCAATTTTCCTTATGCTTCTTGCTGTGGCACAGGTACCATTAATGGAAATACCTAGCCTTTAATTTTATTCATTTTGCTTTCAAACTGATACCAAATTTGAAAGACAGACCTGTTTTAATCCCTTCCCTAAACATGGATCAAATACTGACATATCTGTATTTCACTTGCAGATACAATTTCCAACTTAGTCATCATTTGAAGTTAATCAAGGAATTTCTTCATCTTGTAATTTCTCACCTGCAGGTAGTTAGAACTGTGATTACAATTAAAATTACCATTAAAAACTTCATGCTGTGGTTTCATTACCTGTGCCAAATGAGTTATATTAATTACAAATTATGATATTCACAGACTTGTGTTAACATGCATCTCAACAGGAACCATGAGGTTTCCACTGAAATCTGCAATTCAAGACTTAATTTTGGTAAACATCTGAGAACTCAAGCTAAAACTCAACTTCATGAAAGAATGGCTCAGGCACTTGTGTTGTCAGAGAGCAAGATAAGTATGTCACTCACAAACAAAGTGCCCTCACACATTCATATTAATGTATTATAGACCGCTTCCCATTATTTGCTCAGCTAAAACATGAGCTCAGAGAAGGCTGTGGAACCAATCCAATTCCCTTTTAAGTCAATAAAAAGGCTCTTGTGGCACCTCTTTGTGACTGCTTCCTGCAAGCAACCACACAACTACACGTAAGGCAGAGGGCAGTCTTAGACTCTACAGCATCCCTACCTCCAGGTATAAGGATAGTAGTCTGACTGCACAGAATCAGCATCCAACATCTGCACAGTTCTTGTACCGGCAGAAGCAGTTACTATCCTTTGCTGTATAAGGCCCTCCTGCACTTCCCCAAATGAAGTGTTTTAAATTGGGTCACTTTTTCCCTTTAAGGATAAATAATAGATAACCATGTAATCTCTCAACTTATTAGCAATCCAAAAGCAGGAAAGCTACTCCTGCTGTACTCACTGAAAGGAAAGCAAGATATATCTTAGCTTCTTATTAATGTAAAAGAAGAAAATACAAATACATCTAGTAAATAATTTAATTACAGAGCAAACTGAGCATTTAAAGACCTTCCTAAGCATGACAAATCTACACAATGTAGACATAAACTAAAATTAATCAGTGGATGACCCGCAATACATCCACAGTTACTGAACATGTATAAAGCAATAAAAAAGCTACATTACCATCAAGTATTAGATAAAACAAGCTGGTGTGACATCAGCAAAAAATATGGTTTCATCTTTTACCACCTGTACTCATCGTGTTTCAAAATAATTACTCCAATCTTTCTACCTTCTCCCATAGTTACCTTTGCATGCTCTATACACCCTTCTCTGGGAGCACGTTTCTTTATCTATTTAAGTCACTATCCCCTTACTTTCCATTTTCTTAAGAGTAGGATAGTCAAAAGAAGCTGATGATCATGTCTGCAACAAAAATGAAAGCAAAAAGGAGTATGCCAACAATCACACTGATCTTTCCACTTCTATTTTGTGCCCTTCTTTTGTATCTATCTTCTAAACTGAAAAATTTTCAGACTGAAGACTGTTTGCTGTAAACTACATACTATCAGCATTATACAAATGATAACAGAGCCCAGAGAGGAACACCTCTCAGCTGAGAGTCATCAGAACTTGCTGGTATCATCCTGCCACTACGTCATGATAAAAGAGATTGCAGACTGTGAGGGAGCAGGTCTTCATTCCCCACCACCCCCCATCTGCATGACACAGACTATCACCAAGAAGGGCATCTCCTAATCCCAGTTACAGGCCTTCATATACTATAGTAACAAAAGCTTCAGCAGTAAGTCAGATATAAAATAAACACTGACTTTAACATCCATGCTTAAAGCAATAATCTTTGAATAATCTGCTGCAAATACTGAAATTAATTCTCAACAAACTGCAAAATAAATAATTTCAGCTTTAAACAATTGCGAACAGTACTAACTACTTCAGTAATACAATGAGAAGTTGGGATGAATTTATTCAAAAGTTACAAACAATAAAATACAAATTGAATAGCAAACATTTACAGAGAAGGGTATCTTCTGCAGGCACCATATAGCTGGCAAGACAGAATTCTATTTTCATGAATAATCTCAAAGTGGGAAAGAGAAGAAAACAAAAAAAAAGAGGCAAAGAGAGAAAGATGTAGGGACAAATGGCAAAAAGAAATCTGTTCATTAAGAGAAAGAACAGAAAAGCATGTATTGGAAAATAAAGTCAGTCATTAGTGTGAGGGGAAGAAGAATGAGGAGGAAATGTGAAAAGAATCCAGCTCTCCAGAACAGCAATTTCTAGTTACTAATAAAAAGTACCACCTTCCAGAAAAGCTGCTGCTTGTATGTCTAAATGGATGCCACCTAAAGGAAAGTCCAAAAAAACCTCAGGAATAAGAGTCAAAACTGTCCAACTCAGGGGACTGCAAGAGGAGACGTAACATTTCAGAACCACTTTCTGGCTGTAATCCAAATCTGGCACAGATGGCTTGTAGATGATTGTCACTACCAGAAACCCATTGGCCTATTATGAAATGAGTTTTAGTCTTGATCTGGATGTTGATATTGCAAAGGTGGTCGGGGGTGACAATACTCTAGGACAGCTGGTGCAGCTGCTTATCTGCCACAAGGCCCAAAGCGCACCCTGCAAGAGGTGGCAAAGGCCCTTCAGCCCCTTGCTTCAATCCACCTCTGGCACACTGCAAAGCACAGGACGACTACGTTTCACTCGCAGCTCTGCAGCCGAACTCCCTTGAGCCTTGTCCCATTTCCATTGAAGCCAACTCCCCACAACTTCCACAGGTCTGTATTTCCCTCGCTGGTAAAACTGAAGTGATACTTTATTTTCCTTGCCTCTCTCTTCTGCCTGGTTGATTTAGGCTATCAGCTTCAGGGTAGCAATTGCCTCTGACGATGTGCTTCTACAGCTCCCCAACACTGATGCTGGGCAAAACAGAACTTTGATCTCAGCTGGAGCCTCTATGCACTACAGCAGTAACACCCTACATAAAAGCACAGACCCCCATTAAGGGAGAGCTCTAACTTAAACGTTTTAAAAGGACATGACTAGGCTAATTTTACACATTGCAATAACCTGAGACAAGACAGCCTAATTTAAAGGAGACACACGCTCTTAGTATCCTTTTCCTTCGAAAAAGCAGCGCTCTCATAAATTATCAATGCCATTCCCCACAGCAGGCAGCCGAGAAGGAGCTCGCATGCATTGTGAGGCACTCAGTCACAAACTGCGCCTTGCAGCGGGGTGAGCACTCTACCTGCACTGCTGCCTTTAGAATGTCGAGGCTTAAGGGTAGATGATCTCCCAGCACCCCAAGTAAACGCATAGAAATGAGCGTGGGACGCCGCTGGTCTTCAAGCCCATTCCTGTTCCAGGACTTGTTTACACATCACACTTTCAGAAATCTTATCTGCTCTAATTGCCATGAATCACAAATTTACACCACAGCTGTGCTCCACAATTTTCATCCAACTGTAATCCTTCACTTTGCAAATAAATAACTAGTGACTGTTTATAGCTGCAATATCTAAGCACAGCCCCAAAACTTCAGAACAAATTCATAAAAGCTACAAAAATTGAGCGTAATAAAAAATGTCACAAATAAAATAATGTATATTATTACCATCAACATGTACATATCAAGATATATTATGCCCCTGCAAATGCATGCTATGTAATCTGCTTTAGACGGCGCCCTCCACACAAAATGCCAGACCCCCCGTGGCACAGTTCATGGGTTCCCCTTGGGCTACGGCAGGTTTATCTGCACAAACCAAGTCTCAATAGAATTACACAGACGCTTTACAGAGAACTCTGGGGACTTGTGGCAAATTTATTCCTATGTGGACTGTGCTTTTCAGCTGATAATGTTTATATATTTCTCATTAAACAGGTCAGATTGGTTTTGTAAAAGCTGCTTTTTAAGTCATAGTATTAAGATCTATTGTTAAAGAAGCAAGTGAAAAATATCAGAACTAATAATAATAATAACAACAACAACAACAGGGACTGGGACCTTACTGTGACTGAGTTAATTGATACTCTTATCTTAGCGAGCAACAGCTTCATTTAACTATAGTTATCTAGTACCAGGACTGTGTTTGCTTATTCAAGACACACCAACATAAAATAAAAATGAAAATGTTAATTTCAGAAATTCTATAAATTAAAAATGAGTTCAGGAAAAAGATATGAAACCAAAACATATTTTTGAACAAAACCCCTGAACTCCTGTGAATCTGTAATGATTCCCAGATAGTTCTGCTTTGTATTTTCTACTGGAAACTGCTGAAGGACACCAAAGGAAAACACTACTGTGCTAATTCCTCAGGAAGCTACATCTTACTCCTAACTGCCATCAGGAACCACCTTTGGGGCTGGGGGCAGCTACCTGAACTGCAACTGATTTTTTACTCGAGTCTAAACTATTTTGATTCTTTATAAGAAAGGACAGAAACACTGTTAAAAATGGGTTCAATTTAAAGAATTCCTAGCTTCTTGTACCTGGTGTGTAGCTTCATATAAGTGCTTAATCACATGCTTGAATTTCTATCTCTGAAACAGTTTAATGAAAATAAATACAATATATTTACTTTTAAAAAATAATTTCTCAATTGTATTTCATACCATTAGCAAACTCAAATCCCCTCATCCTATCACTATTAGGGTTTTGGAAGCAGAATACACAAGAGAAGAAAAGACATTAAGGGCCAAATGCCAAAATCACAAACTCCCAAATAATATGAATCTTTTATCCACCTCAGCATGACAAAGGTAGCACTGACACTGAAAGAATTGCCTACTATTTTTTGTTAATTCACCCAAAATGTTCTCAGCATCTGTTTTGTGAGTTTTGGACATGCAGGTGGATTGCTTAATGAGTTGTGCATGACACACGCAGAACTGATTCCCTCTGGCTCATTTCACTTGTAAGGAAAAATATGACATTTCACTAAGGAATAAAAACACTTCTCTGCTTGAATTAATTCAGGTATATAGCCACATATACGTTCGATTGCTAGAAGGAACAATGTAGGTTTAGGAGTCATGCTACCATTTTAAAGTCCACGCCAAAGTTGAAACAGCTTTGCCAAGCTCCAAGAAGGGCTTGCAGCATTTTCTAGCACACTGTATGCACATCAGCGAGGCTCAGGCTATGTCACACACGTCTTTACAGACTGCAGCATGCCCAACAGCCTGTGCTCTGTCCCCCATGCTAGCAGCAGTGACATTGCTGGCTGTCACATGCCACCCAGGCCATAAAGAAGGTGGGAAACAGGCCTCCAAGCTTTGAGTCAGCAACCATTGAACTCACTACAGTAAGCAAGAATCTGAAGCAACGCAGCAGATAAGCGTGGGGCGTTTTGCTCTCATAGAGAAGATGAACTATCCTAAGGGGTGCCGATCAGGCCTCTCCTTGTGTATTTCATTCCTACAAAATGACCTAATTTACCAATAGAGTGTTTTCACGTGTAATCTCAGTCACATATGCATTCAGAAACTATTGTTTCCTGGGTAAGTACATTTAGGGTATCCTGGAGGATGCTTTAAACACGGAAGTTCAATGAGATTTCCAATGATATGCCTCTAACTCAGAAATTAGCTCTGAAGACTGAAAAATAAGTCAACTTCTTGAGAGAACTCTACGTTAGAAGGCTAAACAAAGACACTTCAGAGCAGAAGAGTGGGCTTTTTGCCTTTTGGTTTGGGGCAGTCCTCAGCAGTTTCTGGCCATAAACATATGGTTAACATTCAACAATAATATTATATTAGAAAAGACATGAGTACCATCAGATCTGTGTTCCTCTGGAGATCTACTGCTTTGTCTCCCTTTGCTTCACTGAACTGCACTGAGCAGAAAACAGAAGAGACGTTTTATTTCCTTCTTCAGGGCCACTGCTACAAAACCCCTCAGCAAACTTTTGGCATTGGCCTCCGCAGAGCCTTGTGTACACTGAGAGAACGGAGAAACAGTTCCTCTGCTGCTGGGAAGAGCCATGAACAGCTGTTCTGGTATTTTTGCCTTCATTACAAGGCTTCAAATTGCATCAGAATGCATCCACTAGTCATTTTTGAAGCCTTATTGCCAATTCCTCATGTCTTTTCAAAACACATGGTCTGAAAGAGCTACTGGAGAGAGAGTGGTGATATTCTCAGGTTCATTGTAATCAGATTTCTTTCTTTCTGATTCTTCTATTGATTAGAACTACCACGCACACAGATTAAACCAGCAGACTTCCACTTGTGCATCTATCATTTCATTTTTTTCTCTGTATTAAGGAGTGATTTATTTGTGTTTATTATATCGCACTCATTGTGGCATATGGTCGCTACAAATATTGTCATTTAGAATGGGGCAAACTACAACTGACCTGCTTAAACAGCTGTCTTTGTTTTAAAATGCCCTCTGTAAATATTTTTAATTTCACGATTCTCTAAAAAAGAAAAGTTTATGTTACTGTATCTACTTTGTTTTATTTACCACCAAACAAATGAAACAAACGTGCTTTTTAACGCCGAGATTTCTTCCTGCAATAGCTCAGTCTGAAGAAGAGACTTTGATGAAAACTAAAAAACCCCGTAACGTTAACGTCACTCCGGACAGAAGATTGGGAAACGGCTTGATTATTGTCCCACGGCACAGCCCGTCCCGCCCGGAGCTCAACCTTCTTTGGCTCGCTCTCTCCTCGCACCGGCAAGTCAGAAACAAACTCCCCTCGCATCCCAGCGGCAAGCGCTCCCGCTCCAAAACCGGGCGCTCGGGGCAGACACGGCAAGGGCACCGCAAGGCGCCGGAGGGCAGGGCGGCCCCCCGCGCAGGGCGAGCGGGGCTCCCCACGTCCCCGGGCCGCCACCGGCTCCCGCGGCGCGGAGCCCCCGCCGCCGCCCGCCGCCTGCTGACGCACGGGGGCTCCCGGGCAGCAGCCGCCGCGCGGCGGCTCCCGTAGCTTATGGCAACGGCGGAGCCAATGGCAGCCGTCCGCCGGGCGCTGCCATGGCGATCCCGCTCCTCGCCATGGCGGCACCACCGGCCGCGGCCGCTCCGCTCCGCGCTGCGAGGAAGCGGCGGCCGCGCCCGCGCGCTGCCCGGCCCGCCGCCCCGCTCTCCGCGGCACCCAGCGGAAGGGGCGGCGAGCGCCCGCCAGCGCCCGGCGGGGCCGGCGGTCCCCGCGCCCGAGAGGCGACGGCCGCCTCCGACGGCGCAGCGCTCCGCCTGCTGCCGCCCGGCCGGGGCGGGGGGGGGGAGCCCTGTGGCGGAGGCAGGCAGGAAAGCTCTCCCGCTGCGGAGCGAGCGCGGCTCTCCCGCTCTCCGCCGGCCTGACAGCTCTCTCCCCAGAGACCAGCCCCCGAACTTCGCGGAGCGGGACCGGCCCGAAGTTGGGAGGCGGGACCGGGCTCCCCCCCCCCGCCCCGCTCCGGGAGCGCTCGCCAGCCGGCGGGCACGGGGTCCGCCCGCGACCCGCTCCCCCGGGCGGGACCCGCCGCCTCCTCGCCGCGCCCCGGGCAGGGTCCGGCCGGCCCGGCCCCGCCGCCGAGGCGCGGGTTCCGGCGGCGAGCCCCCGAGCCCGCCGAGGGGCAGCGGCTCCAGCCCCGGGGCGACCCCGGTCCCCCCGGCCGCGCCCGCACCGCTCTGCCCGCCGCCCTACCTGTAAGGGATCCAGTCCGCCTGGTGCCTTGAAGTCATCTCTCCCCGGCGACGCTGCCCGGAGCCGAGGAGGGGGACGCGGCCGCTGCTGCCCGAGTCGGAACCCGCCACGGCGCGGGCAGCATCCTCCGTCCGGGGCGGGGGCGGACGGCGCGCCGGTTATCCCGGCAGCGGCCGCAGAAACATCCCCCCGGGGAGGGCTTCCAGCGGCGGGCCGGGCTGCATGGGGAGGGGGGCGGCCGGGGGCAGCGGGAGGCGGCTCCCAGCCCTTCCTCCCTGCCCGGAGCGGCCGGCTGAGTCGGGCACCGGCGCGGGGGAGGGGGGGGGGGCGCGGGAGGGGGCGGAGGAAGGGCCGGCGGCGGGCAGGGAAAGGCAGGGCAGCAGCGCCGCGTCCCCGCCGCCGCTACCCGCCCGCCCCCCTGCTGCCGCTGCCGCCGCGCTGAGGCATCGCCCGGGCGAGGCGGGCCGCGCCGGGCCGAGCCGAGCCGCCCTCCGCGCCGGGCCCGCCCCTGCCCCGTCAGCCGCGCCGCCACTGACTCACGGCCGGCGCCCGCCCCGCCACTGGGCATGTGCGGCCGCCGCGGCCGGGCAGGGCTCGGCCCGGCTCGGTTCGGTTCGGCTCGGCTCGGCTTGGCGTGCCGCGCGCGGCCCCCGCGGCGGGCAACGGCCGAGCCCTGAGGCGGGCAACGGCCGCGGCGCGAGGCGGGCAACGGCCGAGCCCTGAGGCGGGCAACGGCCGCGGCGCGAGGCGGGCAACGGCCGGGCAGCCCTCGCAGCCGACTGAGGCGGGGGAGAGGTGCGAGGAGAGCTCAGCCTGCGCTTAGGCTCTTCTCAGTCCAGCCCTACCGGCAGAAACCTATAAATTTCAGCAACTCGACCCAAAATGGCTGAGGAGCCACGGCCTGGGGTCTGTTAGCAAAAGTTTAACGCGGCCCTCAAGGGAAAAATCATGTTGTCTGTTTGCCAACACCGGACTGGCGTCTCGCGGTGATGCAGACCCGCTGGGACATGGTGGCTGCGGCCCACCTCTGCTGGCCCTGGCACGGCTGCCACCGCCAGCAGCTCTCCTGGGGACGCCGTGCAGAAGGCTAAGGCTGCCGGGGAGCAGAGCGCAGTCGCGGCTCCCTGAGGAGCCCAGCTTTTGCTACACAAGTGTGTCACAGGCTACCATGCACTCATCCCGGCAAGACCACCTCCGCTCCAGCTCTGCAGCCACAGCAGCGTTGAAGCCCTACGGACCATGTAAATCCCTCCTCCTCTTGGTCTGTGTCAGGCTATATGCGTACAGAAACAGTTCCTGACTTCATGGAAAAAACATGATCTGAAGAAAGAAGAAATTAGTGAAAGATAAGAGATTAATGAAAAATATAGTCCCTATCTATTTGCTTTGAATAACGGCAGTCTAGCCCTTAATACCTCAGAAGTTTTGTTGTAGGCAACAGTTGTACTGTGTGTGGAGGGGAGATTTAAAGAAAAGACTTAGGACTTAGCTGAGGTCACCTTTTCACACAGAACAGGCATTGTGGAATAAACCATCAAAGAGTTAAGTGTGGCACCCTCTGTACCCGGGAAATGCTAAGATGGAGAGGGGTACCTAAGAGATGAAGACGTGAAGCTCTGACCTGCTAAGCCATTCCCAAATTGCAACATTGGTCTTCTGCTTGATGGTGTGAACTCGTGCAGAAGGGGTATGGTACAGGTTATCCCATTGCAGGGTATTGCAGAGTTAGAAGGAAGGATGAATGATTAAGGCTGTGGAAAGGTGCACATCTGAGCAGAGAGTGAAAAAAACCACTCACCTAAGAAAACAGAGACAAGGTTTTTAAAAGTAAGTGTCTAGAAATGGTAGAGCAGAACAGTAGAAAAAGAACTTTTGTTCTCCTGGTTTTATAGCATAAAAAACCAAGGAGACAATATTATAATTTAGCAAATTAAAAACAGATTGAAGGAGATACTTTTTCATGCAACATAACTGTATGGTAGAGTTCACTACCAAAAAACATGACTGGGGCCAGGAAGCCAGCAAGAGTCAAAAGAAGATGACACGCTTAACAGATAACAGAAATGTTACCGTATTTATCACTGTCATAAACTTTTGAAAGGCTATTTTGTTTTAAAGCCAGAAAGCAGAATTTAAACATTTTCCAGAAGTCAAATGAGATCTGCCTTTAAGGAAGAATTATCTCACATCCATGTGGATAAGATAATTTGCTGCTTTCTTGACCAGCATCATGCACTGGACTCGACAGACCTCAGTTCCAGTCAGGCACAATCTGGAACTGTAAAACAACCACCACCACCCGTGAGTGTTATTAGCATGAGGAGGTGGCTGCAGGAGACAGATCCCATCTCCTGGTATTCAGCTGCATGCTTTTTAAGCATGCCCATTTACTGAGGCTTCTGTAGAAAAGAAGAAAGGAAAGATGAAAACTAGAAGAGTTTCATGTCTTCAGAGTCAAAAGCTCTCAAGACTGATGATTAGAATATCTATTTTCAAAAAGTCAAAAGTGCAAAGTCTGATAGATGAGCTAATGCACACACATCAAAAAAGATCCCTCTGAACCTTTGAGTGATGTGAAATATGGAAGTGCTTTACTGTCATTTAAACAGCCCAAGACCATGTTTCTGTTAACAAACACAAAGCATATGGGTTTACTAGATGTTCAAAATGGGAGACTGTCAGGGTGTCCCAGAAGATGGGGGTGCACAGAGCATAATGTCAATCTTGGGAGAGCTGACACAGAGGAGAGGAAAGATCAGGAAAATTGCATGGGGAGAAGGGAAAAACAATTCTCTGATATTTTAGCTGCTTTTGGAGGGTTTACTTATGCCCCCAACCTCTTCCTCATCCTCCCCCATCCTGATTCTCCCTCTTCCCTTTACCATCTTGGGTCACTTGCTTTTATACTGCCTCACTCTCCCGCTTTGGTTCTTTCTCATGGTCAATGCTCTGCCCCCATTTCTGAAGAAGGTGAGCTGAGCAGAAAGGTGAATACCAGCCGTCTGCAGCTGGCAGCATTAAGAGCAGGGTTACTGCACATCTCTAACTCTGAGCAAGGTCCCAACTCACCAGTCTCCTATGGATGTCACTGTGCTTTGTCTATGTGGCACACAGAGCAAATTCTGAATGACAGGACAAGAGTTAAAAGAGAAATCCTTGCCAGGCAGATGACCAAGGTGTTCATTTTGCTGTGTAACAAGCCTCAAGATTTCACCTTGAGTTGCAGATCCGTTCACTGACATTTCTAATAATTTTCAGCAGCTCAGGGAACACCTGGCTTTTGCAAGTGCCAGTTTCCCCAAGTACGACTACAACAAAAACTGGGAAAAAATACCAGCGTGTAACAAATAACCCTTACACGCAGTGATGATTTCTAGGTGCTATCTGTAAAGAGAATTGTACTTCTCAAAAGCCATGCTTAATTGGTTTCAGCTACCAGCCTGATGGGCAACGTAGTCTATTAGTAAAACAGTGCTTTAAAGGTTCAACAATGGATATATGAAACAGATGGAAAGGAGCAGCGTAGATGCAAACATAGCTCTTCCACTGCCAGACATGTCTCACTGAGTACCATCTTCCTCTATGTACAGCGTGCTACCTTTCCAATTATTCCTATTTTGTCCTTTGTGTAAAATAAGTGTCCTACTAATACATTTTTTGATTGAGATGATGAATAATACAACACAACTATATCTAACACTTGAAAACACCTGCATTTGCAAGTGAAAGCCTTCTGGCAATCTGGGTGGAGAGCAAGACATCAAAGCAGAACTCTGTTGAAAGGGAGTTGGGAGAACCTAAGCAAGCAGTAAAATAAGAAACTGATGTAAGCTCTTTCCTAAATGTACAGATTAATAACTTTTAAAAGGCTAATTTTCCCATGATGGGAGAATTAATTTCTTATAATTTAGCCTATGAAAAAAAAAATCAAGTACTAAATGTATATACTGATTTGAAAAAGTGCACAGAGTATTTTTTATAGAAAGGTTTTTATTTATCTATATTCCTATTGTTTCTCTTTCTAGAGCCACTGTTGCTTCTGCACTAGTGGGCACGGCACTGTTCAGAGCTTGTGTGCTACAGATAGAAAGGTCTGCATGTTGTGTGGTTTAGAAAGTTTCCTACACCTCATGGCTGCTATAGTAGGTTCAGGATATGTATTGAATTAAACTCCTGTCTCATTTGCCTTTTTAGCTGACCTGAAAGAAGACTGATTTTAGAAAAAGGAAAAGTATAGTAATGAACACCATAGATTTTCTTATTTGCAGACCCATCCTGGTTTTACGCTGTGGTGTAACATACATCCTAACTCACGGTTCCTAATCCATTCATAAGACATCTGAGAGACTAATTCGATCTTTACTTTTTAGGTCTTTTAAAAGGGCAAAAGCTGACAGTTTGTTGTCTCTGGATCAACTCAAGCATAGTGCAGAAAACACTTCTATCCAGCATTTTAAATCTTATAATAGCACAAACAGGACAGATTTGGCATAAACGTGTAAGGATTCTGGGTTTTCCTTTATTGGCCTGGACATTTCTAACTTTAAGCGCCAAATGACAAGGAATAGGGATGTGTTTGTGCTGGCATAACTACAGAAGTAGTTGTGTTTAGATTTTTCCATTCCAATGTGTCTAAAATCAAGCTATCATATTTGAAGTAAAACCATGCCAAAGAAAACTTATCTGCATTCATTACAAACCTAGAGTTCCTAACAAAGTTCATGAACTTTGCTGTATAATGCTCAGATCAGTTGTGAGCGTATCTAGGATATTTTGTTTGTTTGTTTGGAAATCAAACTGTGCAACTAACCAGGACCAGATGCAAAAGCGGAGATTTTGTATAATGAGCTGAAATTCAGCAAGTCCAATGGATTTCTTTCCAAGCAGTGAGTTCTGGAATGTGTTGAAACAAATTCTCAATAAACTCCAGAGATGATAGTAAGGGCATTAAAACTTTCATAAATCAAAAAGAAGAAAATGCTCACAAAAAAAGCTAATAAAATTAAAGCCCTGAATGGTAATTTTAGCCATAAACACTTCAGTAATACCAAGGACATGATAGAGATAATTCTGTTCATTGTTGTGGGCTTTGGATGAGGCTTATGCCAAGTTCACTGTCCTTGTGCCTTAAACAGAAAGAAGCCCCGGTTAAATCTTGTTTCCCTAGTAAGAAAAAAAGGCATTTTTTTTGATAGCCCAATTTCAACTATAAGAAGAAAATTTTGTGGTAAAGGTGAACAATTTGGAGGTGAAACTCTGGGAAGGAAACAAATTGGTATATGAAGGATTTATTGCAGCCTTTACATGGTTGATCCTCTCCATGTCTCCCTGAAAGTTCACTTTTCCTTACTGTATTTCATCTATTCTCATTCCAATAAAAATATTTCTGTTTCTTTATTGTGAGGCTGTGAAGCATAAATACCGATTGGTAACACACTGAAATAAAATCTATTCTGCAATAACAGAATAGAGTTCCCTCGCCACCCAGAGTGATTTTTCACTTTTGTCACTTCAGTTTGAACTTGCCTAGCTCCACTGAGATCCTGTCTAATATCAGGTTTTTTACAATTAATATCAAGCTGACACCTACATCTACATATTCCTATAAAATAAGTAACTATGAGAAAATGTTAACTTTTGAGGAGTGAAAGTTAAGTTCACTTTGCCAGCACTAGAAATCAAACCTTGTACACCACTGTCCTGGTGTTTGCCACTAGTGGCTTGCTTTCAACACCTGCTAAATAAGTTTTTAGTTCAGTCTGATAGCAGATCCTGTAACAACATTTAGCATATCTCTCAAAATCTTGCACTGGATATATCCAGTGCTTTGATTCTCCACTGTAAATAATAAAACCTGTTACTAAGGTGAAAAACAGTGTCTCTTGCACAGAGACAGACTAACCTACATGACTGCTGTACATAAAACTTGAGTAAGAAGCTAGTATAATCATAATTAGAGCTCCTGTCATCTTTGGAATTGCTGTCCCACTGAGCACTCATCTAAATCCAGTGGGAGTGCTAGAGGTGGATTCTGCTATATATTGCCTTCAGACTCCCCTTTTTACTGCCCTCTAACATTATTCCTACATCCTGATATCTAAAATGATTGTTCATGAAGGATGAATTTTCCTATGATAGTGCTTAAATACAAAATTGGATAATCCTCTCCCATTTCAGCATACTATTTCACATAGGTTTTGCTTTTAAAGGTTTCTTTTCCCTTTGAAGGTTATTATTAAACCAAATTTTACACAGTAATTTTGCTCTCATCTCTTGCACTGATGCTTTTTGAACTTTTCTGAACCATTCACACTATTTACATGTCACTCAAGGCAGTTAGAACACCAAATCAAAAAGACATTTTCAAAAAGACTCCCCCACCCAAAGTACATCTCTCTCCTATAAGACAGGTCTAAATTCATAGCAAACCAAATGCCAGTTTACTGCCCCTGAAAACTGTAAGTCACTTTTTGTTTGTTTTCCCCTTCTAAAAATCAAGGGTAGTTTTCAGTTCTGACTCTTTTTTTCCTCCTCCCCCCCCCCAGAATCACAGGATGGATGGCAATGGAAGGCATCTCTGGAGGTCATCTTGTCCAACCCCTCTGCCTAGAGCCATGCCAGCTACAGCAGGTTTCTCAGAGCTGTGTTCAGGCAAGTTTTGATTATTTCCAAGAATGGAGACTCTGCAATTTCTCTGGGCATCCCGTGCTGCTGTTTGAGCAGCCTCACAGTCAAAAGGTGGTGTCTTACATCTAAATGGAATTTCCTGTATTTCAATTTGTGCCTGTTACTCATTTTGTTCCTCTGAGCTAAGATGCATCATTTTGCACTCAAACAGCAAGCGGGGAACATATTGGATCTCCCTTTGTACTCATGGCAAGTCCAGAGGACCCTGAGGTGTCCTTTCAGGACAAAAATAGGCTCTTCCAACTCAGACTGTGAGAGCCATGCTGAAATTCTCATAAGCTGTTAGCAAACGAACGGTAGCATGTTGTAGCCTACTGAAATGATAAGCCTCAAACTGTTTTTTCATATTAAATAGTCTTTCCTTTGCAGCATGGTGAGTAGGCAACAGTACTTAATACTGCAAAACCTCGGGATTAATCTGAAGCTAAGTACATCCTTCATAACTGTTCTGTAAAAGCATGCATAGGCACTATTTCCAGTTAATGTAAATTTAAAAAAAAATGCATTGAAGTTAAAGGTCTAAAACTGTCTACCCCAGCTGAGGATATAATTTGAAATATTCATGCTTGGCTATCAGGGAGCTAAACAAAAAAACCCAAACAAACTCCTGTCTAATCTCAGAGATGTTTCCAACTCATGGATGTTTTAAACTCAGACATGACTTATCAGCCCTTAAAAGCCATTAATTTCACCTGACAATGAGCCAGAAAATTGAAATGCTCCCAGCAGAACTTGTAAATAGAACCAGAAATGCTTTGCCATAGGTGTTTGTTTGGAACATCATGGTAATGACCTTCTCATTTTATACCCTCTAGATTTCTTCTTCCATCAAACATGATTACGCAAAGAAGTCAGTTTATTTAAAACAAAAAAGGAGCCACAGGTTTTGAAAGAATTAACATTGTATTACACTTTAGCACAGAGTTGCATTCAAATTAAAATGAGGTTGAGTTCACTGTACAAGGAAAAAAAGATTTGAATAGTTTTGTCTGGAGTCAAAGCAGCTAGAAAAATAGGAAAGTAGCTTTAGAATAGCTGAGCATTTTTATAACTAGAAAACATTCTACAGTCTTCAAAGTCTTCAGATTATATTTAGATTAAATAGTATCAAGTTATTATTTTCATTTGTTTGCTTTAAAATGGTATAGCTAGTAAAACTTCTCAAAAGGAGCAGGAATAAGTATTTAAATTATTGGTTTTCTGCTCTCTGTCCAATAGAATGGGTTAAATATATTTGAGTTTGCAATGGAAACACCTGATTTTCCTTCAGAATTTATGCAACTTACTAGCTTGACTTACTGCAATCATCTGCACTTCTGGCCAATATATGACACTTCATAATATGACAGCTCTACATCATCTTTGTAATGCAATAAAAGGCCACATTCCCATTAGAGATGATAAACTGAGGCAAGAGCTAGATTATTTAGTTTGCCTACAGTTATACAGAAAGTCTCTGGATAACTTAGGAGTTCATCGGTTGATCTTCACTGAAACATCCATCTACAGTGCATACAAATTCTATTCTGGATATTGTGTACCAAGCACTTTCTGAGTCCTCCATATTTGCCAGTACAAGGACAGGATGAGAGTGTATTGCTTACTCAGTGTTTCCCTGAATTACATTCTAATGCAACTGGTAATAATTTCAAATATACAGACACAATAAATTAACTTAAACAACTGGCTGAGAATTTCTGTTTGCAAGAGCTATGAATGTTATTAATTTCACCACACTGTTTTTTCACTTTACCTCAATAGAAGACTGAAGCTGTGGCCAAATAGTTCAACATAAGCTAAATGTGAGAGACTGTGTTCAATAACCTGGTCCAGCCTAAAGAGTCTTTTTCTTTTGTTATGTTTTAGCATATTCTTATAAAATGTTTTAGTTCACTGTTTACCAGGTTGTCAGTGATTTGGCTGTCAGAGTTTAACAGATGCTTGCTGGGCAGCTCCCACTGGAGAATGCCAGGACAGTTTCCTTCTGACTGGTGAAGAGGTAGGTCCCCATGTGGGCACCTGGGCACTCCCTGCCTACAGCCTGGGGGTCTCCGTGGGCTCACCATGCAGGCCAGTGCCCACCTCTAGCACACCTTCCCACCAGCACTTCACGCCCACCCTTGGTGGGGCCCTCCTGCACTCCCTTGCAGAGGCCCCCCAGGCACTCCAGATGGTCATATCTGACTGCACGTTTGCCAGCCCCTCTGAAAGGCAACACCTGAAGGGTCTGGCTGGAAGCAGGTGAGGTCCCACCACCTCAGAGGGGAGGGCACCTGCATCAGGCCAGACCCTGCTGTGCTGCAGCCCTCAGTGCAACACTTTTCATTCAGAGGGGGAGAACCCAATGCTGAATTATTAACAGTCCTTCTGTGAGAACTGTATCAGCTGCATCTGGCAAACCATGAGCACGTTTTCCTCATTAACTTCATCAGTGGTTTGAGCAGAGTCCCCTCACCAGCAAGTACAAATCAAAGCAGTTTTGTTTGTTATTTTTCTGTAAAAAAAAGTTGGAGGAACTATTGTTTGCAAAACATATTTCCTGGCAGCCAGACAGGAAGATAAGCTTTTAAAATTTCCCTTCCAGACATAAAATGATAAGTATTTAAGCACCAATTAATTACTAAGCAAAACATATACTCGCCTTCAAAGAGCACTGAAAAGAAAACACGAAGGACACATTAAAACAAGACTTCTACTTTAAAATAGTAAATTCTTCAAAGAGACTTTTCTTGCAGGGCAGAAGATAAGGTAAAGCAACATTTCTTATGTAATTGTGGCATAAGAATTAAAAACAAAGGAAAATAAATCAAATAGTTTACATCTCTAGTAAATATTGTATAAAAATTACATGGATACAAAATTCTCTGAGCCTGTGCAGATTTTTCATACAGGGCGATGACTATATGAAATTTATCTTCTTTTTCTTCATTTTTCCTTTGCATAAACCAATCTTACTTTTTGGCCTCTCAGACCCTTTTCAGACAACATCTACTTTCTCTGAAATTACTACAGGTGGATATATCTGGATATTCTTCTCTCTAATATCCAACTCAGGAATTGCTACTTTGACTCCTTGGGATTTCTTCACATTTCCTTATCAATGACAGTTCCATGCTCTTCTTCTAAGCCAAATCCTGCTGCACCTTCCTTGCATTGATACCACATGTTCCCCTCTATCCTTCCTGTTGCATGGTCAGCTAGGTTCATGTGCCTGGTTCATTCACATGCCAAACACAGTTATTCAAGTCTGGATCATAGCATTGGTAATATGATTGTAACCACATCCTTCAACCTGCCTTCAGGAGCAGTAAGTTATAAAGACAAACTGACTGAGAGCAGGGATAATTCCAGATTTACACAGAATATATTATTTCTGAATAAATCAAAAGGAGACTGAGAGATCAACACAACATTCCTTCAGTGAACGTGCAGATACAGTATATGCTATGGAGAATGTGAAATCAGGCAGATGATCTAAATTGGTAAAAGACATGATGCATTCACTTAAAAAAAAAATTGTGGAAGCTTAGTCACAGGCCTGGATTTAGTGAGAGGTCTGGGGAGAGGAAAAAATTAAAGGGCATAAGACAACTCAGGATGTCAGAGTCTGTTACTGCCTTGCTGCTGGTGCCACCCATCATTCCCATTCCTGCATGAATGACATGGCAGTGTCTCAGTTTACCTTTCTTTCACAGCTCTGTCTCCTTTTCTTGAATTTAAAAAATCTATTAAGATTCTTCAGGAAAGATCAAGGTTCAGGTCTTCAGGAAGGGATTTTTACTGTCTCTGCAGTATTGCCCCACCTGCCCCTGGACAGCACAGTTAATCTCTGAGGGTCAGCACACTTTGACTGGAAGATAAGCAAGAAGGAAACCTGAGACAGGGAAGAAGTAGAAAAGAGCTGGGAGGAAGAGGGTATTACAAAATGGGAGAGGAGGTTAAAAAGAAAATACCAGATTTTCTGCATTTACTGAAAGTCTGTTCCAAAACCACTGATGGCCCTTTTCCCAGAGAATACTGGTATCTTTAGATATGTTCTATGTACATATAATATACATACATGTTGTACCTCTAGCAGCCGTAATGAAGCAATTGTGCATGCTGGATATTTGGCACAGACTTTTTGCTGCTATACCTGCTGTGTGACTGCTCCCTCTCATGGAGTCCTAACCATAACAATGCCCTTGAGAATCCACTCTGCAAAAAACACTGCCTCTTCCTCAGGAACTGCTGAGCAGTTTCCTCATTCTGACATTTGCTATTTATTGATCCTTGTCTACGCTGTCTTCCCTTACATTAGGAAGGTGGTAATGTAACAGTCTGTTTACAACCAGTGCTGTATTGTACTGTAGTATGAGAGAGAGGTGTTGAGACACTGACTCAAAGACCTAGAGAAATTCCCTTCTGTGCCTCTTGGCATGTTTTCCAATTTAACTCTCAAACAAACCCAGTCAACAATAAGACCCTTCCTTTATACAGAAATGTCAAAGCAAAACCAAGACTCAGTGAAGGAAATTAAGACAAGGAGAAACACAAAAAACCACAAAAAATCCAGGAAACATTGAAAAGGTTCACTAAAGGGTAATAGGCAAATTGATGTGGAAAAGGAGAGAACAAGATAGGGGAAAAAATATATACAAAAATATAAAAAAAATAAACCCAGAGAACAGGAGACTCAGGTCTAGAAGACAGAGTTGGAGTTAAAAGACTAAATACAGTCAGAGAAACTACACACAAAACATCCATATATCAGCAGGCTGGGGAAAAAAAAACCAAAAAAACCCAACCAACCCTACAACAATGAAAAGCCTCCAAAAATACCACGTATTGTAATAGGATATTGGAGTAAGTTGGTCAATTAGAAATGAGTCACAGATGAAATACACAAAGGTATGCAGCACCTGAAGTGGTACAGAAGCAGATGGTGGGTATTGATACTTCTTTTCTATTTGCCAACTTCTTACCGCTTGATGGCAATGAATTTTGTTGCACAAAACATGCCAGCCGTACCGTAAATGAGCAACACTTGAAACATACTGCATATTTTTCTGAATGACAGATTTGACTCCAAATTGTCTTTTAAAAACAAATCAGTCTGTAGAAAAATATATTGTGGTGCTAACTTTTACTGAAAGTGCCCAGGCTTACAGAGCACTGGTCTTGGGAGATTACGTGTTTCCCTGCTGTTGGCCCTAGCTGTCAATTACTAGTTGAAGAGTTCTTGGTTTTCCCTTTACTACTGACTTTGTGCACAGACACTTCAACAGATCTAAATGTATTATTGCATTGAGGTAAGATATTGTAGGGCAGTCTGTGGCTCAGGTGCAAATTATGTTCTGGAAGGAAACAATTGGCAATAAATAGACATTTCCAGAAGTCCATTGGAATTGGTGGAAGTATTTATGCACATTTATTCTATGGTCAGCTTAATATGGGCAAGGTAGGGATTCTGAGAAGAGGAAAACACAATTATACTAGCCAGCCTCAAGATGTATTATACCATGCTCTCCTAACGTCAATAAGTGCCAGCTTTCCTTGATGCAAATTTTAATTATCTGCAATTAAATATAACTGGATATTTAGAGAAAATTGTTCATTAATTCAAATATTTGGAAAAATCAATGAATATAATTTCCTTTAAAATGAAACCATTGACTTAACTGTAAATCAGAAAAGAATACTGAAAAATTTGTAGGTTTTCATATTGGCATCCTGCTTAAAACTTCACTGTCCACCGGAAAGACTTTAGGGTGGCAGTGAAACAGGGTGCCTCTGTGCACATTGCCCCTACCCTAAGTCTACTTTTCTCCTTCAGTATAGCAGTTGTAAAGAATATCAAATAGTATGAGTAGTCCTGCCTGCTTACATGACAGGCACACATTGACCAAACATAAAATGGAGACTCTGGGCTCTTTTAACACCTGTTAATGATTTGTGTCACTGCATAGAAATTATTTTCATTCCCCGCAGACATGAAATGAATTCTAAGCAGGTTTTGGGAGATCTGCCTCTGTCCCAATTGCAGTCTCAAGAGCAGAATTGATTAAATATATTTATCTTGAAAAATGTCAGGTTTTCAGCATCACAAATTTATTTCCAGAGATGCTTGAGTTACATTTCCTATCTTGTGATCAGCTGCATCCCTGAAGCAATCTATCACCCCTTTATTTAAAAGAAAATATTCATGAACAAGGGTAGTGTTATGAACACCTGTAGTCCCTGAAGAACAAGTGAACTCTGGGCATCAATGCAAAGCATCAAAAGAGGAAGCAAACTACGAAACTGCAATTTAACAAGACCACATGAGATGACTGAATTTCAAGTGAATGAGATTCTCAGTCCAGGGCCTGATTACCTGATTTTGAACAAGTCACTTCACCTTTAGGTCTTTCTTTCCTTATGCGATGTTTACAGTGTAAACACGCAAGGCAGTCAAAGTGTGATGCAGGACAGCCCCCAGATGTATTTGTCTGCCCTAACAGTGCCATTATCTGGATGAGGAGCTCTGCCAAAAAAACAAAAGCAAACATGGGGAAAAAAAAAATCTAGATCAGTTTACACTAAGCTGAATTTGTAAGCCATCATAATTTAAGTAAATTAAAATCTGTAGGGTTTTTAAGAAGGCCAGGTCACTGAAGTGCCTACTGAGCACTCAGTCTGGAGGTACTAAACATACTGTTTGCCATCACAGGAACATTTCTCACTTAACCAGCCAGTCCTCATGGGCAGGAGGAATTTCTCTCACTGTGTCATAATAAGCATCCTCAGCGGAGAAGTTTAAGAAAACACAGCACAGAGGTCTAATCCAAAGTTTTATGCCCTAAATGAGAGTCAGTTAAATCAACTTACAACAGACTGTGGAATCTGAGGTGGAAGAATGAAACTTACTTCATTAAACCAAAGGGAATGCAATGGTTTTAATCATATCCCCAAAGAACAGCCAGGCTGCTGACTGTTATGTAATTTACCAGCACTGGAAACCAGAGTTCAGACGTTATTCCGGAACACATCCAGTTGGAAGTGGCAACTTCTGTTAAGAAGCCTTGCAAAATTCCAGCAGCAGCCACTGAGCACATTGGACTGAAGACAAGCTAGGGTTCAGACTCCTTCCATACTTCATTTCAGTGACATACATGCTGAAAATTCCTCCAGGCGAAAGATTAATGCATGCAATCCTCCATAGCAGTGCATATAAATTACAGGTTATGTGCATCAAAATAATACAGAAAACAAAGATGGAGATACAACTTCTAGAGTTGAAAATCTATTTGACTGACAACAGTTCTGATAATCTATAACTGTGTTAACTCATCTTAAAAGAAGAACAATCCCCTCCTGTGCCATTATATAAAGGCACATGGAAGCTATATGGCTCCCCAACTCCTCACATTTCTTCAGAAGGAAGATTGGTACTTTAGCCCAATCTCTGCAATGAGTAAAAGGTGTCCTTAATGGTAGCAATAATGAAAGGTGCAGAGGGAACAGAACTTTTCCTTTACAAAATTTTTCCTACCCCAAATGTCTTAGGGTACCTGATGGAAGAGACCTGCCAGCCTTAACGCGTGAGGAGCTGTCTTGCCTGGACAGTTGGCTGTCTCAGTGGTTTCACCTACTGCCCTCCTTATTGCAACATATCTGTCATTGGCCAAGACATCATCAAAGATGTATCTGGAGATACAGAGGGGCAAGGACTAAATGAACTCTTGTAAATTGTATTTGCATCATTGGATGACAATTCCATGTGGCTACCACCCAGCCTCCCTCACCCTGTCATCCAGAATGAATGCCACATACTTTCATTCTGTTCATTCTTGTCTTGCATTTAAAACTGATTTCTTTCTATAAAGTATTTCCTCATTATCCCTGCACAGGGAAGGAGAAAGAGCAGACTGACTTTTGCACAAGCAGAGATGTTCCAGGGCAAGATCATCATTTATTTATTGGTTTAAGTCTGAATAGCTTCATCTGAACTAATAACTCTCCTAAATTCGTTCTGTGTGTGATTTACTCTGGCAGACAAATTAGTAGGCGTAAAGAGATGGATAGAGCAGCCAAAATCTTTTCCATTTCAGTTCCAAGGGAATATAGCTGCTGCATGGTAGCAAAACATTGAATAAGAGAATAAAAGTTCGAAGCTAAATAATTGAAAACTTGGTTGGGTAAAATCATCTCTTTTGCTAACCAACCCTGCGTAAGTGTTTTATGAAAAATACAGAGCTGGGCTCAGTTCCTGGATAAAACCTATAATTATTTTATAAAGACATATAGTAATTGAGGATGATTCAGAGATAGCTGAAGAAATAGCAGCTGTATCAATCTTTAGGGAAACAGTTCACAGAACCACATTTTTAAAGACTCCTCAAGGGCAACTGCTAGCTATAGTCCATCTGTTCATAAAAATCAAAATGAGGAAAAAAATCAATTATGATTTAAATTTAAATCAGATTTCAAGCCCAAAGCTTTTAAATTTCTTTGTCAAAGATTGCCAGCACACAAGCTTTGGATTTAAGACCTGCGTGATCTATTTGAAAGAATGGCTGGCAAGTCACACCATGACACTTTCAGGTCCCTCCTTTAGGCCAAATTTGTGAACGTTACTGAATTTTTTCCCCTTTAACTTGCAGTCAAAATGATATCCTAAACTTCAGTTTCCATAGCCCAGTCGCATAGAAGCCCATAGACCTTTTTTCTCCAGACCCCTCCAGGAACGTAGTTTGCTGCCCTGGCCCTCTGTCAAGGTAGGCTCCTGCCCCCCCAGGGAGACCAGGTGGTGGCTCTCTGGCTGTGTCTCTGTCCCCTCACATTTCAGAAGCAGAGAGCCCTGAAAATCAAGTCCCACATTCCTAGCTCAGATCAATGAACTGTAGGAAGAAGTTGGATGAAAAGATAATGACGGAAGTGAAACAGAGGCCACATCAAATGTAATTTTGCAAATGAACAGATTGGTTCAATGTCTTTCAGATCATAAGACACTGCGCATAGAGGTTAGTAGGAAGCAGAATTCAAAAAGACAAATTGATGGGTATTCTCACATGCAAGGGATGCAACTTGGGAATTAACAGAATTGAATTTGCTGTGGCAAAATAAACATCAAATTACATTTTTGCTGGGAGAACTGCAATGCTAACAGCTAATACCATACCAAGACCTCCTCAGTGTTTTTAATTGCATTAGCAATGGGAGGTCAGGTACTTGGCCTTTTGTGAGATCAACTTCATGTTATTAATCTGCAAAGAAAACTCTGCATTCAGATGGATTTATCAACATTGTCTGTTACTTGAAATATATACTGCAAACCCTGTGGAAGCAGGGAAAATATTGTATGTAACAATAAAAACTGCAAATCGAACTCCAGATTTCCAAAGGGACTAGCAGAACTTCACTGAGTTGGAGTGAGCAATGAAGATTTACATCAGCTGAGAGCTTGGTCCATTATTCCTGTAATACTACGTAAATCATCATAAACCATGACAGATGCAGTATTAATGATGAGCTGCTAAAACTTAACCAGGGTCTCCCTCAAACCTTGCTGCTTCAGTCAGTGCTATATAAGACACTTCTGGAATAAACTGCTCTTTCATCCCAAATCCATCAAATTTTATATTTTGCCTCTCCTGGAAGTGATGGATTTTTGGCTGGGATAAACTTTATAGTCAGGTCTTTGCTGATCCTGGGCTAGAGTGCACTTTGAGAGTACAGCCTTGCTCCGCTTCTGAGGACGTGTGAAAATTGTGTGTGAGTCAAGTAATCTGATGGGCAAACAAATTCCCTCTCACTGAGCCCAGGGGGTGAACAAGCTGACACTAGATGAGGTTGAAGGGGAAATCCAGAATAATGAAGAAGATAACTCCCAGAAACAAGCTTTCCTATCCTTCACCCTCCAGGCAGTGAGGAGAAGGGTGTGCAGAGAGCGCGAGAATAGCACTTTCGCATGCTTCAGCAAGACAGCAGCTCTGCCCGCAGTACTGCTAAATAAAGGATGGACACCTGTCTGTGCAGGAAGAAACACAGCACCTGCTTTTGCAAGGAGCTGCTGTTTAAGCAGGCACCAACCATCTTAGGAAGTAAAAAAAAAAAACAAAACACTAACTGCTGCTTAATGCTTTGAAGTAGAACTGCAGCACATCCCCTCAGACACACAGAATTTCTCTCCTTCTCCCACCACTCTCCATGAAGTCAGACAAGGCATTTGGATGATGTGTGGTGAAACTGTCCTTTGGGGCAGACCTGCAACTTGCAATGCACTTATATGAAGGCATGTGGGGAAAGCAACAGAATATTTAGCCTGCCCTCCAGCCTCTTGAGGCAGAAGCCCATCCCATCTCACTGGTGTGCTTAGCCACAGCCTTTTCAAGATTTTGGGCCTGCAGGTGGCTGAATGGACTATCATGCACAAGTGGTTACCTTTTTCAGAAGAGCTTGGAAGGCCCTGTGAAAATGGCACCTGCACTGAGGATCCCATGCATCCAGAAATCATGCCACGCTTCTCCAATGCTGCAGCACTGGCTTTAAAAAAATCATACTGTTCCCAAATAAATTGAGGCTATTTTGAGCTGCCTCTTGGACTTTAGCTATAGCATTCTGGTTTTCACATTTTCTCTACAACAGGGAGTGCTGGAAGTATTTTCCCTGTAAATGGACCAGCTTAAGAAATCACAAGTGCTGAGACTTTAGGCTGCATCTTACAAGAGTCTCAAAGTGCTGCAAAAGCAAGCAGTAATGTTGAGCAGACATATACAAAGTCCAGCTGATTTCAGTGAAAGTATTCAGTATGCAGTGGTGACTGTGTGCACAGGTCACCATGAAATAGTACACTTTATAGCTGTATGTATGCAGCATTAGCATATTAATTCCATTGCAGGCAAGAGTACTAATATGGTCTTGAGCCATTTACTGATCACTAAATAATTAACTTTTACCACCAATATACTTTTGATTAATCATTTTTCCATAACAGTTGAAAGTGGATCAGACCACAAACCATCAATATAGCAACTTTTTCCAGTACTTTAAATTTTCTTTTGAGATGAACTAGACAAATTAACAAGTCTTTTCTCAGACACAATATTCATCATTCGGATGAATAAGTGTCATTTAGGTCAGCAACATTCCCCATTCTAATAGTTTATGTGAAAAAGAAAATTAAAATTAAATATTTTTTCAAGCTACTTGTTGTGAACAGTGTTGGCATTCTTGAGCTGGAAGATGCTGACTCAACAGCACTTTCATAGATTAGAATTTCCCCAAAGAAAGGGAGAAAAATAGTGGGGAAGGAAGAAAAAAACCCACATTATAGGGCCAAATCCTGGCTGTTCTAGGAAAATGTTGGTGATAAAGAGCTAATATAGGAGCACCTTGCAATTGTCAGAATGACATTACCTCAGATTCACACCAATGCCAGCATCTGAGGGTGGTTTAGCATGCTGCCTCCAATCCAGAGGCTAAGCCACCTATTCAGACCTAGTCATGTGCGGCCCATTTGGTAAAAGGCTGTATTTGCTGTCAACTCCAGGGTCTGCAACTTGTACAAAGCTAAACCAAAGGCTGAACAGGCCCAGAAATCTTCCTGCTGCTTGTTGCAAGGTGTTAGACTTTTGCTGCAATAGGCAAGCAGATCCTGTAGCAACTATACCTATGCCCTCCCAAATTTACATGCTGTCTTTCTCCTCCAGCACAAAATGGAAATTTCACAAGTAACTCAGAGAAAAGAAGCTTCTCCTAAGAACTGTTTCCTTAGAGGACAACATTGTTGCTAGAAATTGTTGCTTGTGTGACTTGACCACAAAGAACGTAAATGGTTGCAGATGGAGCAGACTTTGCATTTTCATTTGATTTCTCTTACAAATTTGTAGGAGAAATATTAATAGCACACTAATGGCAGCAATTACTATAATGAATGTAACAGCTGGTACCAGCAGCTGAGCATACGTTTTGGTTTTATACTTTCCATGTGCAGCGTGAGGTGGCTCTGAGCAGTTGCAATCACTGTCTCTCACTTTTCCTTTCTGAGGATTCTATTTTCAGCAAGTCTGTGCTTGTGACAAAAAGATGAAGAGCTACTTTTGTAAATATGTCACCTCTCAGGAGGTTACTCACAGCTCTAAGAAATAGGTAACATGTTCAAAGTATGGTCAGTTTCTCAACCTACTCTGGTCCTCTTGATGAGTACGGTTTCATCACCAAAGCAAGTATCTTTCATTTGTGCATCAGGCAGTTTGTTCCTCCTCTACATAAAGCGAAAATTGAGTGGAGGGACTCCTGCAGTAGAACTATGAAGCAAGAAACAATTCCGCTCACTTGGAAACATTTACAAACAAAATGCATGTCTGGTCTCCCACGATTGCCACCCGCCTGCTCTGCCTCTGAACAGACCCTGTGAGAGTAAATGAAACAGAAATGTAGCACAGACACTAAGAAAGGGCAGAAAGGAAATAAGAAAATTGTTCTGGCCCATCTTCACTCAGATTAAAGCCAGAATTTCAATTAGGAGTGAACTAGGCTTCTGCTCTGCAGGCCATGGGCATCTAGCAGCCGTTAGGCTGATAGGTTTTAGTTAAACCCATATGATGATGCCAACCTCCCCAAAGGCAATTCAGTTCACGGGTTTACCTCCAAATTCCCAAAGGTTGCCAAATTTGGCATTCAGCATTCCTGTTTTAAACTGGGAATTCAAGCCTATTCAAATGCTTTACTGCATTCATATACTTTTCATGCTAACACAGTCTAGGTACTAAGGAGCCTGAGGTATTTCCAAGCTTTAGTAAAAGCATGCAGGAGCTGAACTGAATGCAGGAAACAAAGGAAGCATGAAAGGCAGTAGACGCTTCTGGTGTTCACTTTACATGGTGTGAAAACTTAAAAGGCTACAATGACTGTGCTTGTCATCTGTTCATCTACTGAACATTCAAGGATAATATTCATTGAATCAGAATTCTTTCCTGCCCTAAGATAAGAAATTTCAGATTCCTCTTTAAACCAGACCTCCAACTGTTACCCAATCAATCAACCAAAATACTACAGAAGTACTTCGTTTCTCCTGAAGAGCTACATGTTCTAAAATTACCTCAAATCTTTCTCAGAACAAAATGCTTCCAGAATTCACCAAGTTCCCAGGCTAACGTCCACATCTGTTATTATATTTGGACTTTGCCTCTTGGAAACTCAAGTCAAAGTTGACTCTCATGGCCCATTCTTCTAAACCAACAGTACTAGTTACCCCATGCTCTTGTCCTGAAGGACTATTCCAGCTTACACTGTCATTATGAAATGTAATGACTGCATTTTTAAAACTATTCCCTGTCAAATGCTTTTGTTCAAATGTGAACAAAACACAAGTTTTACATTTAAACTTCATATGCATTCAGCAGGACATTATGCAGCAATCCTCAATGTCAAAGATGGAAAAGAGAGTGTAAGGCAGAGAGTAGCAAGAATACACCAAGATGGTTGTTGAAAGGAAATTAATTTCCTAGAAGCAACAGGAGACAAAATACAGTTTTTCCATGCTAAAATACAGCTTTGGGATCTTTACTTTTCTGATATTGCTGGAATGGAAAGCTCAAAGTACAAGGCTCAGAGAAAACAAAGACAAGTAGCATATCCATTAAGGTCTGCAAAAAAAAAAGGGACAACTTAAAGGCAATCTGTCAGCATAACAGCAAAACAGGCACAGTTGCTGACTCCAGCGAGGAAGCAGACAGCTGCATTTTGAACAAATGAGAAGCTCAGAAGAAGAATTGCTGGCAGCTGTGTTAGAAGGACATTAAAATAATAAAATCCTGTGGTCACAAGGGCAAGCACTGCAGATACAGGTGAGTCATAGACTATTTCAGGACACAGGTTTTGGAACCTCACAACTATAAGGGACACCTACGTGGCCTCACATGTCTCTTTGTGGCAAACACATGATCAAAGACAAAGACATCCTCAGATGACTCAGCTGCCACAGTATCATTTTTAGACACCTTTGTCTGGCTTGCTTAATCCCAAACAAAACCTCTCAATGAAAAGCAAAGCAGAAGTCCTATTTCTGCTCAAATCGTTGAGTGCCAGGTTGTTGGCAATATAGCCCTAGAAATTGTTGGCTAAATGTCACCACTGTTATACAGTCTCTTTTGTTTAATTTTGTTTTCTTTAAACACATGGAAGAAAGACTATGTTCTTAGTCAGATTCTAGAATATCATTCAGAAATGTTGTGGTAGTGTGACCCCATTGCAAAATTGTGGTAAAAGCTGTACAACAGCAGGTGTTCTGATAAGTCTTACATCTTTGAGAAAGTATGAGAAACAAGATCAATAAATGCACACTGAATTGTAACAGATCAAAAAACGCACTTGACATTAAAAATTAACATAAGCTTCAAGATGATTCTGCATGGCCTTTTCTGTGCTGTATTTTAAAAGTATCAGCCATAACACAAACATCTACATCATGGGCAGCTGTCTCACTGCATTGTTATAGGATTTTGCTATTCATTTAATGCTGAAAAGAAGGTGGCTCACAGTCCAGATGACACATCATCCTTTTTTTCTCCCCCTTCATTTTTTTTTACTGTATTATCTGCACAACAGCGATGTCATGGCCTAGTGGAAAGGCACCGTACTGTGCATCAGGACACCTGGATTCTTCTCTTGGCTCAGCCACTGGCTGACACTGACCTTGAGCAAGTTTTTAATCCTTATTTTGTCCATTTTGTTCATTCAGGACCAGGCTGGTCTCTGCCCTATTAAAGTGGTGCCCGACGCTTTATGTAACCCAGCCTTTATATAACACATTAAGACCAACTGTAAATATGCAGGAGGAACAATACTACATGCATTTCAAACAGAGAGGAACACCCATACAAGCTCAGGGAGAAGAGTTTGTGCCTCCTTTGCAAGCTGCAGCTGCAGCTCAGTGACTTGAAAGCCCCCCATGATGCTGTGCCTTGCATCCACGGCTAGGACAGGTAGTCAATTCATCAGCTGTATTCTGGCCAAATTAAAGTATTATCACTTCAGACCAAGCAGAAGAGGAGCTTGGTGGCAAAGATACAGTGTGGAAGGTCATGTTCAAAACTAGAGTATTTCCTCTTTATTCAAGGCCTTACAAATTTACTTGTCACAGTCCTAAAGAGCTAACACCACTTTCAGACAGGCTTGTAGGGGTAGCACAACTTCCCACAAACTAGAGGAGAAAAAATTACCATGCATAATAATAACGTAAAGAAAATCAAGTGCAACATTTTGTTTAAAGGAATAACTCAAATGAAGCATTAATACACTTGGTCAAGTTTTTAATTCTTTTTTAAAAGTTCCATGTCCCAAACTGGAGACGTAGTAACAAAAAGCATGAAAGAGAGAGAGAAAAGGGGGTGGGGTGGGGGTGAGGGCGTGGGGACAAGAGAAGGAGATGACAATGCCACAGAATTCAGCATTGATACTGTTTTCCCAACTACACTCCGAATATTTCAGACGCTCCTCACTTACTTATATTCTGCTCCAGGTTCATTCCTGCCCTGACTGAGGTTCCAGCTACTGAAAGCCTCTGATGAAGCTAGACCTCAAGGGGTTGCCTATGGGCTAAATTCTAAGGCATATTATTTTTAAATCTTGAGTTTTATTATATTCTGGCCCCTGAGACAGAGAAACCAATGCATTAAATACAGCATGTTTTTCAAAGCAATTACTATGATCAGGAGTATGTCACTGCATAAATCTACCACTGAGGTGGGAGGATACATTTTGTGTCCCTAAATGCAGTCGTAGACCATACCTGTGGGACTGTCCATTTCATTCTCCATTAAAAAAAAATAAAAATGGTGGAGTCTCACATACTTTTCAGAGCCAGAAACACTTGCTGTACTGTTGCCCCCATATAGCTGTCTCTTATAATATAAAAGGCAGTTTAAAAGTATAGAACTTCCTTGCTTTTGTACAGTTGATTACTCCCAGTGCTCTGCCACACCTGCTGCTTTATGTAACACAATAAAATTTTGCCATGTGGAAAGATACTGTCCTGGTGAACCAAAGAAAAAAATTCAATAAACCAAAAAACCCTCACCCAAGATAAAAAACCAACAGGTTTCAGTCTTGATGTAATAAATTTCTGTGTTGTACATACCATCTACACTTTTCAGTGTTCCTTACAAGTATTTGTTCTTTACATCATTGTCAAACAAACCCCTCAAAGTGAACCTTTCTGGCCTTGCGATAAGCTGACCTTGCTTTGTTCTTTAGTGTATAATTTTCTTGCTTGCACAGCCAGTTTTTCCAC
Source organism: Buteo buteo (assembly GCF_964188355.1). NCBI lineage: Eukaryota > Metazoa > Chordata > Aves > Accipitriformes > Accipitridae > Buteo > Buteo buteo. The sequence continues at coordinate 17,514,077 of NC_134186.1, read as the reverse complement.
GTCTTTTAGTCAATGAGCTCTTATATCCTTTCCCATCAGTCCCACCATTTCTGCAAAAAATTAAAAGGCACACACTAAAACTAAGCTTTAGTTCAACTTTAAATCATGAAAGCTGGGTTTCAGGCAATTCTGTGAAATATCAAAAAGTAAAGTGGCTCTCTAATTAATAGAGAAAAACCATGACCATAAACCTCAAACAGCATGGTTTTTCATTCATCTATTCAGTCAATAGCAAAGCTTCTTGAGCTTTTTGTGTAAAAGTTTAGGTCCCTAATATTGTCCTGGTTTCAGCTGGAATAGAGTTAATTGTCTTCCTAGTAGCTGGTACAGTGCTATGTTTTGAGTTCAGTATGTGAAGAATGTTGATAACACTGATGTTTGCAGTTGTTGCTAAGTAGTGTTTAGTCTAAAGTCAAGGATTTTTCAGCTTCTCATGCCCAGCCAGCGAGAAAGCTGGAGGGGCACAAGAAGCTGGCACAGGACACAGCCAGGGCAGCTGACCCGAACTGGCCAACGGGGTATTCCATACCATGGGACATCACATCCAGTATATAAAATGGGGGGAGTGGGGGCGGGGGGGATTGCCGCTCAGGGACTAACTGGGCATCGATCGGCGGGTGGTGAGCAATTGCACTGCGCATCATTTGTACATTCCAATCCTTTTATTATTACTGTTGTCATTGTATTAGTTTTATCATTATCATTATTAGTTTCTTCTCTTCTGTTCTATTAAACCGCTCTTATCTCAACCCACGAGTTTTACTTCTCTTCCCGATTTTCTCCCCCATCCCACTGGGAAGGGGGGCGTGAGTGAGCGGCTGCGTGATGCTTAGTTGCTGGCTGGGGTTAAACCATGACAAATATCATGACCAGTAGTTTTAAACACAGTGCCTTGCTTCAGACTCTTAAGTAACAGCTTGAGTATCAGGTAATCTGCTGTTGGCTTTCTAGCGTAAAGACAATGTTCAGTTTTCCAACACATTTTCACGAAGAACATACTTATTCCTGCAGTCAACATTTATTGGTGTTTGTATGATTTAAGAAATAACTTTTAAGGCCTGCAGACAATCCTATCCAAGCTACCCACAGTGGCCCATGGACTATACTGTCCCTCAGAAAGTACTCTTAAATCTGTACACAAATATATACCAGTAAGTTTGCACCACCATTCAAGATAAAAACATTGTACTACCTACAATAATAGTGCTAGCCACTGGAGAAAGTTCAGTTGCAAGCTATTTTCAGGGTATATTCCTTCTGGATATGGAGCTGGTTTAACCTTTGCTGACAGCAATGCCTTGACAGTCTGCTCAAAGGTGTCTGAATGTCTGAACTACATATTTTCCTTATTCACTGCAGTGAAGACTATGTATGATGTCATGTAGCTAAGAACAGGGTGGTTTTGGCAAGGGTACCTCCAAAGGTAGTGGGTTTTGGCAAAGATCATCTAAGAGTCAAAGACCTCAAGTGTGTTTCACAGAAAAAGGAGCACAGCAGCTTTTCTTACATACCCAATTTCATGAGGGACTGAGCTGCAAGCCCAGCTGATACTCTACTAAATCAGCCCTGGGGTCTTCATCATGCAATTTATCCACTCCCTCAAAATCACCAATGAAAAAAATTCATGTATTGTTTCTAAATTAAGTGACTTATTGATGTCTTAGTAACTAGTCTATTTTTATAATACAGCAGCCTAATGAATGTTCATAGTCAGCCTGCAGAAGCTGGAGAGGAGAAAGACAGCAAAAACCCTATGAGCTGGAGCTCAAATGTCAAGCAGTACTTCTGCTTTCAGTACACAGCTATCTGAGCTGTGCAGTGCCTTTACTGTAGCCAGCATGGAGCAGCGCAGAGGTCTGCAGGAGCACTGGTCTTGGAAATGAGAACATAACCCAAATTCTTCCCTGTTATACAAGAAAAAATCTTGCCAGGAAGCCTACTGAAATCAATAAACTTTTGCCAGATTTACACAGAGATAACAGAGATTAAAAATTTGGCCTCCCATCGTATATGCTTTCAGCAATGACCAGATGGATAATGCCATATACAAATATCTGACTTGTTAAAATGAGGTTCAGCAATGCCAGGTATGTGATTTTGGTATTTAAGTATTTTAGAACCAGTGTAACTATTTAGCACATTGCATTCAAAATGGCTCAGTACCCTAGTGCTTCCCAATGCTGACTCAGTATGGTGCAGAGATCCTTTGCAAGGTAGTAAGCTCCTGCAAATAGAGAACCCCCAAATCACTGGAACAAAAAATACAGCTTTTTCTACACATTGTGGTAAAGGCTGTAATTGATGCGTTACCATAAGAATTTTCTTTTCTCCTTTACTTACATTTTTAAATGGGTTATTGTTAAATACAATGGACAGTACAATACTATGCCAAGACTGGAGGGGGCAATTGGTGTGGGATTTTTTTAATATCAATTTAATTTAAGCAAGAAGTCTCATTTGCATGGAATACTATTTTAGAGCTTTTCTAGAAACACATAGATTTTCTACCATGGATTGTGTGGTCAAACACAAACACAAGAATATCTTTCCCTGAATATCATTGTTTTAATTGTGTTCCAGTGACTTAATATTTACACATTTAGAAAGTAACTACTGTGGCATTTTAAAAGGTTCCTGTGAATGGCAAGCTGACAAGTGCTTGCATATCATTCTAAGTAAAACTGCTTCACATTGTTCTGCTGACTATAACAACTATAATTACTCTTTTATTCAAAATGCTCAACATGTTTCAAGAAAGAATACAAAATCTTCCCTTAGTGTTCTAATGAGTTTGCTTTCCACTGAAGAGCAAATCCTTAAGTAGTAGAACATGTAAATTAATAGTATGCCAAGAGTTGCCCTAAATAAATATCACCCTGTCATTTGCAGTTAATTTGACTCAGTCTGACAATGCTGAGCTATTAGGCTTCTGGGTACTGAGCTTACAGAGAGGAAGGCAGCAGTGTGACAAGCTGTTGAATGTGCTTAGACAAACAGTTATCTGTCATTCTTGCCGGGCTTTTGCTTGGTTTTGTCAGTATGCTCACTATAGGCTGATGGAGAAGAAAGATAAACCTTGGTATTTATTTAGTCAAACTATTGGCCATTTCTTTGTTCAAAAGTTGCATTTGAAGATAGCCACAATGTTCTGAAACCTATTCAGTATTTTGAAATTATGCAGCAGCTCACAGGGAGTACATCCTTGACACCGATAGAAATATTACTGCTTACTTCACAGAGCCAAGAATTTCATTCCTGGTCTGTTAATTTCCTGTGAAAAACTCATTACGAGTTTCTGCTGCTTGCATCAGCATTAGAAAAATATTTAATTGTTTTTGCTTAAAAACATTCACTTCATGTAAATCAAGGAACAATAATGTTATGGACTAAATAACATTTTCAGAAATAAGTTCATAGCCACACTTTCAGATCCATTTGATAGAGAATAAAAATCTCATGTGAACACAAAATGAGATGTAGCAATCTCTTCAGCGTCAGAACAGCCTGTTCAGGCCACAAGTGTGAGCCCTAGTAGAAATTCATTTTTGAGAAATACTCCATTACTTACACTAACAATTAGACTTTTTATGATTATAAGTCAGTGAAGTTTCAAAGGAACTTTGAGGAGGACGGAGCCAATAGATGGTTTGAAATTAAAAGAAATAGAACACAAAATACAAACACCTTTACCTCAACAATTCGATACATATTGCACCCATATTTCAAATACTGTGCACAGTCCTAGTCCTCCTGTTTCCAAAAGGACATAGCAAACTACAAAAGATACTGAAAGGGAAACAAAACCAACCAGCAGTTCTTTTATGGGTGCTGGGAGGCCTTGTGCAGGCCGGCTGTGTCTCCCTTTCCCACCGGTGGGATGTCTGGATGCTTCCCTCCCTGTCAGCCACTGTCAGGCACGGGGGGCTGCGCCACTTGCAGGGAGCTGGGTTGTTGGGGGGTCACTGAAGACCCCGACCCTCCTGGAACACCGTTGCCGCCACCTTGCCCAGGGGAGCCCAGGCGCGGGATGAGGAGGGGGCTGGAGCCCAGGCACACGAGGGGAGGTGGAGGGCAGTGCCTGTGCCCAAGGGGCAGCAGAAGGGCACAGGGGAGCGATCCCCAGGAAAGGGGCCCTCAGCCCCCCGACCCTCCTCCTCCTCCCACTTGAGGACATCTTTCAGGCCACAGGCCCCCCGGCTCCCAGAACAGCCCTATTTGGCCACATGTTGACACCACAGTGGCCTCCTGATGTCATGAGCTACCTCATTGTTCTGGACCCTATAAATACGGGGATTCCGGCAGCTGGCCCCCTGTTCGCTGAGCTTCGAGGTACTCGGATTCCGACCATGACTGGAAGAAAGAGGACCCACAGCAGCGAGGCGAGTGGCTGTCCCCTGCGCGGGAAGGCAAAGAGGTGGCTGCAGGAGGGGTGGAGGAAGAGGAGGAAGCGTTGGAGGGGGGGCACCATCAGCCGCAGGGTAGCGGTGGCCGTTGCCCATGTGGCTGATGGTGTGGAGCCCATGGAGGTGGATCCACCGGAAGATCAAGAAGAACCGATGGAGGTGGATCCACCAGAAGATGAAGAAGAGCCGATGGAGGTGGATCCACCTCCAGCGTCGCTCCCCTGGCACCACTACACCGTGCCAGGGCTCCCCTCCATGACGCCGTGGCAGCGGCGGCGCAGGAACACCCGGCCAGCGCCCTACCATCGGCCCAGCCACCGCACCCGCCGTTAGCCGGGAGGCCCACCCTCCTCGCCTGGCCGTCCTGCGGGCTCACCCCTTCCATCTCCGGGCATCAGCACTTCTGGTGCTGATTGCCATGGGTAGTGTGAGCCCGTCTTTCCCATTCCACCCCTCACCCGCGCCCCTCCTGAAGGGGTGCCATCCATCTCCTCTGCTCTGAGCCCCACGAAAGGGGATGAGATGACCTGGCTTCCACCAGGCTGCTGTGCCGGGGCGACAGGAGTTGTCCCTCAGAGGACCACCGAGATCCCTGTGGCCTGGAGGTGGGCTTTCTGCAGTCTGAAGACAAGAAGGTTGCCGGATGGGTGGCTGAAGGTGAAGCCAGACCCTCTGCGGCGGTGCACGAAGAACAGCAACAGATCAAGCTGTTCAAAAACAGGAGTTATTTAGACAACTGTTCCTTTGGAGAAGCAGAAGACTGCAGCTCTGCCAGGAAGAAGTGCTGGCCTTCAGCATGAAGGTCCCTTCTAGGTGCTTCAAGAGGAGCTCCTTTCAAGGTTGGGCAGTAAACAATTTTAAACAAACCCGAAACAATAAACCGAGAAAACAACCGTAAAAATGCTTTCCTCCTCTCTTGTTTGGTACTTTGGCGACTGCGTCTGGACTCCTCTGTCCCCTCCTGGTCTCCCCAGACCAGGAAAGACACTGACGCCTGGGGTGTGGGCCCAGCCCAGGGCCTTCGAGATGGTGAGGGGCCAGGGCACACGGCACACGAGGGCAGGCTGAGGGTGGGGAGACACTGGAGCAGGTTGCCCAGAGAAGGTGGGGATGCCCCATCCCTGGCAGTCTTCAAGGCCAGGTTGGCCGGGGCTTTGAGCAACCTGGTCTAGTGAAAGGCACCTGCCAGCCTCACCTCTGTGCCTGGGAAGACCAGGAACAGATCCTCCTAGAAGCTATGGCACTTGGAGGACAGGGAGGTGCATTGAGACAGCCAGCATGGCTTCACCAAGGGCAAGTCTTGCCTGACCAAGCTAGTGGCCTTCAGTGGTGGAGTGACTACATCAGCGGACAAGGGAAGAGCTACTGATGCCATCTATCTGGACTTCTGTAAGGCCTTTGACACAGTCCCCCACAACATTTGTCTCTCTAAATTGGAGAGTTATGGGTTTGATGGATGGACTGTTGGATGAGGAATTGGCTGGATGGTCACATCCAGAGAGTAATGGTCAATGGCTCAGTGTCTGGATGGAGATCAGTGGTGTCCCTCAGGGGTCCATACTGGGACAAATACTGTTTAATATCTCCATCAATGACATAGACTGTGGGATCGAGTGCACCCTCAGCAAGTTTGCAGAGGACTCCAAGCTGGGTGGTGCAGCTGACACACCTGAGAGATGGGATGCCATTCAGAGGGACCTGGACAAGCTTGAGAAGTGGGCCCATGTGAAGCTTGTGAGGTCAACAAGGCCAAGTGCAAGGTCCTGCACCTGGGCCAGGGAAACCCCAGTATAAAGACAGACTGGGGGATGAAGGGTTTGAGAAAAGCTGGGCATGAGCTGGCAATGTGTGCTCACAGCCCAGAAAGCCAACTGTATCCTGGGCTACATCAAAAGAAGCATGGCCAGCAGGTTGAGGAAGGTGATTCTCCCCCTCCACTCCACTCTAGTGAGATCCCACCTGCAGTACTGCATCCAGCTCTGGAGCCCTCAGCACAGGAAAGACGTGGACCTGTTGGAACAGGTCCAGAGGAGGGCCACAAAAATGATCAGAGGGCTGGAACACCTATGAGGACAGGCTGAGAGAGCTGGGGTTGTTCAGCCTGGAGAAGAGAAGGCTCCAGGGAGACCTTATTGTGACCTTTCAATACTTAAAGGGGCTTCTAAGAAAGATGGGGACAGACTTTTCAGTAGGGCCTGTAGCAATAGGACAGGGGGTAATGGTTTTAAACTGAGAATAGATTCAGACTAGATATAAGGAAGAAACATTTTATGATGAGGGTGGTGAAACACTGGAACAGGTTGCCTAGAGAGGCTGTAGATGCCCCATCCCTGGAAACATTCCAGGTCAGGTTGGATGAGGCTCTGAGCAACCTGATCTAGTTGAAGATGTCCCTGCTTACTGCAAGGGGGGTTGGACTAGCTGACCTTTAACAGTCCCTTCCAACGCAAACCATGCTATGAGTCTATGAAAAGTATAGAACATTTCCTAAGGAAAAATTCCATACGCCCTGTCTTCTATAGCATGGAAAAAGGAGAGCTGAGGCTGGAATAGGAAGAAGGTTTACTGACCATGATGGGTGGGGAAGGATGCGCTTTCTCTCCCTGCCATTAGAAGCAGATAACCAGTGGCATTGCTTGCCTTGGGATACTATGACTGCTAAAAGCTTACACACGTTCAAAAACTGGTTAGAAAGATGGCAGGAAAATCCACTGTTTGTCACAAAGCTGCTGCCTCTGGTTCAGAAGTACCTAAGTGGCAAAACACTGGAGGCTGGAAAAGCCATACAGTGTACGTGATCGGTACAGTGTACATACGCAGTATAGCATGTGCCTTCTGCAGGCATGCATCTCCACTTATCGGCTGTGGGCACTGCTGGCAACAGAGCGGGGGCCTCTGTGCATCCCTGGGCAGACCCTGCACAGCCTCCTTGTGACCATTTCCCACTAGTCACTCAGGTGAAGAGATGTATTTTGAAGTTCCTGACAGGCCTCAAAGCATGTTATTGACCACGAATCAAATTCTCACCGACTTTGCAAAGACAGTATTTCATTCTCATGCACATACAATCTCCCCCTTTGGACATGCCCTGAGAGCACTAGGCAGGTACACACTCAGCAACCAGGTGTAAGAAGAGATCATTTTGGCCCATCACTTCAAGATGCTCACTCACCCTCCGGAGAGGCACACCAAATTATGTTTTCCCCCTCACAACAAAAGAAAGATGTTTGAGTTGAAATGTGGTAGAATTTTTTTCTGATCTCTGTCTCTGAAAAGCATGAAGCCTTCACTTGCCCTGGAAAATAGTGAAAGACAGCTGTGAAAAATAAATACATTTAAGGGCAAATTCATGCCCTTACCTTCTCAGAATAAGGCATAGTGAAGCAAAATGGAGAATTTCGCCTACCTCACTGTCATTTGTAAAAAACAAACAGGAAAATAAAAACAAAACACCCAAACCAAAACCCCAAATGCTTTCACTTCTTCCCCCAAGGAAAAAAAAAAGTTATTGATTTCATATTTTAAAAATGGGTCAACTAATTATGGGAATGAATCAGTACAAATATATGTTAACAAAGTCTTGAACACTGTTAGTAGTGTATTAATGTTTGAATTGTTTTTTACAAATGCGTCAGCAAACATTTCTCCTTTGCATGCACTCTGATGGTTTTTCATTGGCCTGTACAAAGATTCCAGTTTTAAAACCTGTCTAGTTTAACCTCAGTATTTTCTATTTTTGCCACACTAAGTAATCCAGATGGGTGGTTTAAAGCCTAATAAGCTTTCAAAAATATCCATTTTCATTAATTTCTGTGCTCCCCATTTATCACTGCCAGGCTGCAAAGAGCAAAGGAAAAAGTGTATTGCACATAAGAGTTAAGGATTGCTTGTGGGTTTTGTTTCCTCCTCCAAAACTGTACCGCAGCTGTAAAAAGTGAATAATTAAGTGGCCTGATTACCTTCTAGAGCTACAGTAATCTAATTAGTAAATCAAAATGATACACACATGATAAAAATAATATATTCGACAAGATTAATGTTACAGAAGGGTGCCATGCAAAAACTGTCCCTCCAGACAAAAACTGAAATAAAAATACTTTCTCTGTTCCCAGCAACACTTAGTCTAATTTCCTTGCAGGTCAAGGTAGCCTAATTAGCTCTAAATAAGGAACACCCAGAAGAGTTTGTTCTATCATACATTTTTTAAAGCCTTTAAACATGTGATTCACTCAACTGAACTCAGGAGTTTGAAATTCAGACTATTTTGGTGACCATCATACTGCCCTTTCCCTCAGATGGAAAGGCGCACCAGCTTTTACAACACTCCAGCTCTTGGATGATGGTTCTTTTTAAATCTCTGTCTTGGTTTAAGCCCACTGAATAAATACTTCTGTGGCATGTTTGAATTGCACATCCTTTCAGCTCAGCCCTTCGCCTGATGAAGCACCATCAGGTGGCACAGCAGAAAAAAACCAAGCTGAATGCCAAATAGATGAAAGCATTTCTGGTGCCTGAACGAAATCAACACAGTACTTCAAACGTTGAGGCTTTTTCTGGAAAAGCAGCAAACAGGAACTCCCTTGCATCATACGCCCGACCTCCATGCTATACAACTGCTGCACAGGGCTCTGCTTTCTTTAGCAAAAGCACCTCCTTACCAGGAATATTCAGAGGTTCAGTAGCAAGCAAACAAGCAACAAAACCTCACCCTACATTTCCGAGTTGTCTGTGACAAGGTATCTACACAGCTGGCCCCAGTGGCCTTTGCAGACATCACTGTGAACAGCAGGGCTGCTAGCTAAGGGCACAAATGTAGACATAAAGATGAGCCGTGGTGTTCTCCATTTGCCAAGGACAACTGCAAAATTCAGATGTATGGTATCTCAGGCAACATTCATGCACACAATAATATACTATACTGAAGAAAACAATCCTATTAGTTTCCATATGCTGGTGTCTGTGAATAAAAAAGCACCAGACTGATAAAACTATGTCACATTTATAAAATATATTTAGAAGCATGATCCAAGAGGCAATAAACCAGTGGTAGTTAAATTGATATCTTTCAACTTGGGCATCATCATGCAAATAAGCAAATGCTGTATTTTAGCACTTGTGAAATGCTGACATGCATACATAAATCAGGAATCACTTTGCCAAGTTGTTCTCATGCTCTTAAAGTGGCAGGAGCCTCATCTAGATAATCTTACAGTAAGTGTCACTGGCCACAGATAATACTGCATTTTTTCATAAACATACAATATTTTTAAAAACCTGGATATCAACCAAAATATGGCTTTTAACTCCAAAGGCTTAGATTATTTTGGAAATAGCATACTAAAAGAAAGAAGACAACATGAGGCATCTTTAAAAAACAGACACGGGCTTTTGTTTCTACATAGTGCTACTGGCTATTACTGATTTATAATGATGACTTTCTGATTTGTGTTTCATCAGAAACTTTCTGGGGTTTTCCTCACATACTTTCTTTTAAACATTTCTCCATAGATTAAGTAATTAAATTATTTTTCAGGATGCTAATTTTCCCAATTTACAACAGTGAAAATAAGTGTCTACATCCTTTGGTTATAATTCAGTTGATACTGATCTGTAATTTTGGATATTCTTTAAGATAAACTAAGTGCTATAATTCTCTGCACAATTACGATTTGCAGCAGGAGGATTATAGTTTGTCTGTTCAAACAATTACATGGAAGAATGAAACTCAAATATAAAAGCTAAGAACAGCCAATTAGTATGTATTTCACATTTCTTTTTCTGTAATCTATAGGAAAAAACCCCATCAAATCAGAAAGAATAACTTCCGCTTTAAATTCCTATTGTTGTCCCACCTTCTAAACATCTAGAGACTACATTATCAGATGTTGCTTGAAGTTGTATAAATGAAGTAAAAAAAAAATTACATTTTTTTCTGATCTGCGGAGCAGCACCATTTTATGTTATATTCTTAGATGAATTACAGAAACTACACAGCTTGGTTTTCTCAAGTACGCTGTATTAGAATGTCCCAGTTAAGGATTTTCCCTCCCAGTATTTCAGTGGTGGTAGCCTACACAGTTTGCAACCTGGCATACAAAAATTCAGCTTTTTCACTAACTACTTTTAACCACATCGCATTTCTAAATCAGCCCAATCAAATCTCTCTGAATTTCCTTTATTGTTAGAATGGACTAAAGGAACTCTTAACATGGCCCTGCTTAAACTGACTACAGTGTTTAAACCTAAGTTATGGTGTTTAAACATGTTTGGATTTTCATCATCTATCCATCACTGTAGCATCTATGCCTAAACTAGCATTTACAGCTGGTTTCTGCTGACATATGTAATAACTTGTCTTGGGGCAAAACTGTGTGGAGTGTCCAGACACAGAATTCGCCACTGTCTTACGCAAGACAAGTTAATTTGCAATTAGCTAACTGGCATTGACAGAACTACAAGTTGTATATTAGGTGTACAGTAAGAAGCGAGAAAACACCTTAGCAGTACACTAAAAGCTCTGGTGGCCTTGGTGCCATCCGAAACCTCAGCTGCTGTGGGGAGAGCCCAACCCCATCAGAGGACAGCCTTGCCTTCTCCACCAGCTCTTGCCATTGAGCCTGATCAGCAAGGGCAAAGGACGTGGCCGAAAACACCCAGGACATGGCTAGAGGCTCCTTAGCACCGTGCACACTGGCTACCCTAGCCAGTGCTGAGAGCTGGGCTGGCCAGGGGAGCGCAGCAGCAGTGTTTCCCGCGGGACATGGGGGAGCGGAGCGGAGGTGGAAGCCGGACGCCGAGGCTCAACGCGAGCAGTCACACATTCACACCCCTGGGCCACTCAGTTCTGCCTTCTTGGCACCATTCCCTTGGTACCAGCACAACTGCTTGCTATTGTAAATATCAAATAATGGGGTTAAACAAAAAAAAGGAGCAGAAATTTAAATGAGACATTTCCAATAGAAGATTTAAAAGAAGAACCTGCACTATGGTATTTCATAGGAAGCTAATGCATTTACCTCATTTCTTTGAATAAAAACATTCCCACCTGGTGTATTTATATTTAAGATTGCTTTGGGATTACTTAGTTAAGGTCGTGTTTGAGAAAATGCTAAGAGCTGTCACCAGAACCGATGAAAAGTATTTATAGAAAACAATTTTTAATATGCTTGAAAAGATAGAGACAACTTTGGAAAGATGCACAGAAACTGAATGGGAATAGATCTTTTGAATCCAGACAAAACTGAATAAACAGTTTTATCTGTATTTTCTGACTTTTAAAGTCTTTTCAAGCCACTGGTAACAAAAATAAATAACCAAGAGAATCATTAATTTCCACTGATTTCCTGTTTCTGCAAAATGGGTAACAGATTCAGTAACACACAATTTGAACTTGAACAGAAATAGGGCTCTATAAATTTCATCTCATTCTCCTCCTTTCTCTTTCCCGGTCATATTATTCTTCCCATTAACTTTAATCACCACATTTGAACTGACATTAGCCAAATAATCTTCTTTACTGATACTTCTTAATAACCACGCTCAACTTGATCCTTGCAACTTGCTTATCTCTCTGGCACAGTTCTTCCAGTTCCAGACTGTCTGTAGAGAGCTTCTGCCTTCCTTCTCACATCCTGCTTTCTGAATCAACACGTAAAGCTCTTTATTCCCATGATACACCTTCACTTTTCCTAGCCTGGCCGAATCCCTTTTCACACACTCCTCTTTTACTGATAGCGATCATTCTGTCTGTGACAGCCTTCCTGTCTCACGTACCCTCACTGGCTCCATCCCATTTGAAGCTTCAGATTAATTTCTTTTAACCCTTAGTCATAGATTGCTCAGTGTTAAATCAGAAAAGCAGATTAGGACTTTTAAAACATTCCTTCAGTACTCATCCGAGAGATGTTATTATTGAATTAAGTTGTACATATAGCATCTGGAGTAGCCAGCAAGTTGCTTAAGCAGGAGTAAATTAAAGTTCTCAAAAGAAGTCCGCTCTTCCTCCAAAATCCAAATTAAAAACCTATTTCTATTCAAAAACATTCTTTAAGTGTTTTTGAATAAACATGAGGGAACTGTAACACACAGCTTGTTCAAAAGCTGATTTGCATTTTACTTCCAGACCAACTGGAAGGGGAAATCAGAGGAAGTCTGTGTGACCAGCCTTCAGAAGTACTTAAATCCGAGAACTGCAAGCTAATTTTATCAAACGGGACCAGATATCAGGCTTCAGGTTTATTTGTAACAACTACTTATCCATAGCTATGTATTAATTGTGTCTGGGTCATGAACAGAGGTTCATTTCCTCCTATATCACAGTTTCAGAATACCAAAATGGCTTGGTCCATTTGGACACTGCAGGACAATGAGATGAGAGACTGGCTTCTCCACTTGCCTTCCCAAGAAGTCAAGACCCACCACTGTCCTTTCCTTGCACCAGCCTCCTCCCTCCTTTGCTGCTGGTTTTTATAACAATCAGCATTTTCTACATATGTCCACTCCAGACCGCTGTAACATTTCTAGACAGCTAACACACCGTTCCCCCCCAAAAAACATCAGCTTTCAACCTGATGGGTACTTAACTTTCCTAACATCAACCCCCACAATCAGTCTTTCTATTTCTCACTCAGACAGTTCATTAAAAGGTGCACTCAATAACCTGACATAAAGCATTGGCTGTATGTTTAAAGATATTCTCAGGCAGTACGAGTGCTGCATCCTATTCTCCAAGTTAAAACTAAGTATGCTTTGCTAGCAGAGATGACTAGAAGTTTTTTGTAATGATTTAGTCAAAAGTAAAACATTTTCAAAGCAGCTAAAACCAGACAAGACATATAAAAGGAGTCAGGAAGGATGTTGCATTGTTTAGGTAGCATATTCAGGTGATGGATAATGGAGTTTCCATTGCAGAAAAGCCGTCATCACACTTTTCTTTGAAACAAATAGTATTTGATTGACAGTTTGCTAACAGACCTATTACTACAAAAGAAGTAGAAAATTCTCAGTACGCTATTTTCACATTCTGGCCGTAACTCACCTATGCCGATTACAATACTGGAGATAAAATTATCAGGGTTTTTTCGAGTGGGCTTTTTTTTTTTTCTGCTAAGATGACAATTTAAGGCACAGACAGGCTTTGAATTACAAACAGCTGATAATTGTTCTCTATCTGACTGCTACAGCAGTCTGATAATTCACCCTTAGTTTTAAATCTGCGGTTATAACTAAGAAGAGACTGGGCTTATGAGTTGAAATAGTTCACTACTCATCACACTGCGAGCTGACCGCACATTTGGATGTAGCACTGCATGAACCGCAAAGCGCTCCCACTGATCCCACATATTGGTTAGCCCCAACCCAGCCTGCCCATCTCTTCAGTCCAGCTGGACCATCATCCCAGTAATAAACCTCTAGGCAATCCCGTCTGAATTTTCTGGCCAGTCTCTGTGTCCCCTGCTGGTCTGGCTGGAAGAGGTTTTCAGAGATAAAAGCAATTATTTTTTTCAGCAAGCAGAATTTATTCTACAGGAGCAAGAAAAATCTGTCATCTGTTTATGCATCTCCTTCATATCCCTGAGGTATGGGGAAAATCCCCTCTTCTCAGAGGAGTAGGGCTGAATCTCTTTTTTTATGCCTCTTCCAATGTGGAGGCCTAATGGGTGACTAGAAGAAAGGTAGAGCCCTGAAGGAGAAGCAAAGCTTAGAGCTTTGCAATAGTTGGAGAACCTTTCCCACTGGAAGCAATCAGACATAGTCATACACATGGGTCACTGAACTAGCAGACTGCAAAAAGGAAAACAGAAGTAAGCCTGTTGTCTCCAAAGAGTCACATGAGAGATGGTGGTAGTGCTGATGGCTGATGGTGATGCCCCATGGAAAGGGGCGAAAGTTGCAGAATTCCTTGGCAGCTGCAATACTGATTACGGAGAAAGGCAAGAAGACTTCCCCTTTTCAAAGTTTTCATGTCAACAACCTGGGAACAAAACAAATTTAGACCCATCTCTGTTTTTTCTTTATCCATCTGCAAAACTTCCTTAGTCACAAGTCGCAGGCAAGCTCATATATGATCCCAGGGTACTCAGGCACACAAGCTGCCAAAATGGTATCGGTCCTGTACCATGGGGTCCTCCACACTTAAACAGTCTGTTGTTCATCAGGACAACTGAGTCCACGCAGCAAAGCCATGAATACTACTCTCTTGTAAGCTCATAACTAAGCTAGTTCTTTTGGTGCTCCATGCGAGTTTCAGCAGTGCATCATACAGACATACCCTCAGGGTAGCATTGCCTCTTCCTTGCCCTGTGGAAGTAAGCCTTCAGTCTCAGGGGTTGTAGTAGCAGGAACTGGGTCCCTCCATGTGAGGAGGAGACAAAAAGCTGCTAGGTGGGAGGTGTGTAACTTCTTAGGGCCTTTGGAGCTACCTTATAGGCCTGCTTAGTAAGCACACATTGCCCTTGACAGACAGTTGCAAGTACATGGAGCAATACATGCAGGTTGACTTCTCCGTTCAGTATTTGCTACTATACATCTCGTGTTCTGCACTCCTTCCCACAAGCACACCTTCTGGCCAGCAGCCTACAGCAGGGGTCTCCCATCTTCTGTAGTCGAATAAATAGCTTCATTTGAAATTATTAAATTTAAAGCATTTTTGCCACCCATGACTGGAAACTTGCTCCCTGTGTCAATCAGTTCTCCACTGAGGAGTGGTGTTTCAGTTTTGTCTCATCCAGGTGCCTTTTTTACAGATAAATACAGATACTTCTAAAAATTTCAAGTTTGCAAAAGCTTAAGCATAAGAGTTCCAGATTTGGTCCCATCTTTCATAGTCCTCCAAACCTAAAATACATCCACCGAACTGCCTGATAAGCCATGTGCATGCTTTACTAATCCCAGTTTTCATCTTATCTCGCTGACAAAATAGCAGCACTCTCAGAATGACAAATGCTATCTCACTTCTAGAAGTTAGCATTCAAGGTGACTGAGTGAGACACAAGGAGAATTAATTTTCTCTAGTATAGTTATTGCTGATTTCTAACTCAGCAGTGACATAGATACCCAAGACATATATATAAATGCCCGATAAAGGAAATAAAATTCTTGCCTTAAAGAATTAGATATTTCTGAAGGTGGCAATAAGAGGTTGGATGGAAGACATCGGTAGAAACAGCTGAGCAAATTAAGTAATTCACAGACAAAACAGCAAATTGTCTGATCTTCTTTATAGTAAAAGTGTGTGCACCACGTATTCTTACACATTTTAAAATAAAGTTATTCTTAAATAGCGCAACAATGGAATTGCTCCAGGTAACTTTACAAATACCAATTTATACACAAAATATGTAATATTCTACGTTACATTAGATTGGCTTTTCTCTGGACTTTGCTGTGTTTCAGACTCCCATGTATTTAATGATGCTCTAATGTTCATTTTCTAACATGGCTTGATGCAATAGCGTGACTTGAACTTCGTTGAATTTTATAGAAGATCGATATGGCATTAATAAGTAAACAAAGATTTAAAAACAAACCTAAAATTTACAACCAGCTCCTGTTCATAGACCCAAATCAGAGTTCCTTGTAAACATGCTGGTGGTTTCTGAGGCTACTAATCAATGTTTTCTCCTTATTATAGTTGCTGAGAGCTGCTAACAGCTTAATGAACCAAATTTTCAAGTCAATCTGAAGTGAAAGTATTTCTGGTAATATAGGCACACCTAATACTGTATTTTCATGCAGCAAGAACTTTGCAGCATGTTATTAGTTACCATGCAACTGACACTTCATTACAGTCACAGAGCATATTTCACCAACGGTTAACTGAATGTTTTTCAAAGTACTGTTTCTAAATGGCACAGAGTGACACTGAAAAACAAAGATCAGACCCCAGGATGTTAAGTAACACTGCAACTAGTATTTTATTAAGCTGAACATGACTTTCAGAATCAACAGCATGAAGATTATTTGGTTTGCTATTAGTGTGACAGCTCGTCAGGTAAGTCACATGGCCTCTTCTCTTGGAAGGGATCAGCATCTTCTAATACAGACAAAAGGTACTAGGCTGAGTTTCAAACAGAAAGGAGCAGCGGGAGGATTTGGCGAGCAATCAGCTATGCGTGGCTTTAAGCATTCCACCTCTGATTCTGCAATCTGACAGCAGATTTCCTTCAGGATACAGATATTCAGTTTGTCTGCATGCCAGCTTGATCTTCAAGAGACACTTCAGTGATATCTCCCTACTTGTGTTTTCTCCAGCTCTTTTCTCTAGGATAAGCCTAAAATAAAAGCCCAAACCTGATGGTAAGGGGTGAAAAGAAGGTGGTTCTGGCACTCGTAAGTAACGCAAACTAGCATATGATTGATAACATTAACTTGATAAATTCCCCTGTGCTGAGCTGTACTCTGTGTGTGACTGATACGGAGATGCTGGAGTGCCGGGAAAGAAGACATGCATTTGTGACAGATGGGTGGATGTTTTGTAGTGTTGAAAAAGAAATGACATCCTTCTCAAAATGTCATTTTCCTTCTTGCGCTGGCATCCCCGGGCATCACGTAGCTGCTGGCAGAATGGTCTCAGCAACGAGTGATGCCCTGACTGAAGGAAACTGCAGAATGCAAATAGGTGCTGCAAAACGTACTGACAGCTAGGTCAGGGCTGATTGGGATGATGACAATTGCTGCCAACTGCAGAGGTGATTTGTTACTCCACTGCTGCTTCCTGATCTGGAAGGCACTTAAAGACTTCCCAAGAGGAGACAACTCTGCCGCCCTGTAACTAGTGCTGACCTTCTGAGATAACTTGCCAGGGCTCAAGCCCTCTGCTCCGCCATGCTGAAGCTTGGGGCTGTACGCAGACATCGGGAGTTAGGCTGGCTACAAGCCAGGAATCCATCTGAAAGGCCACCTCCCTGCCTCTGCCAACCTGTGCTGTCTTAATTCAGCCTTTTGACAAATAAATGACATAAAAAAGTCCTTAGTTGGGCCCTTGGTTTCATTTGAAGCAAGCAATGCAGCAAGCACCCAGGCTTGCGGGAAGGATCTGCAAGGCTCACTATAGTTAGCCAGGGGTATCCCACCCCACAGGGCCTGCATTTTGTTGGCAATATTATATTTCTTCCCCTACTTTTAGCTCTTGTCTTTAGACTAGTCATTTCAAGGAAAGACTGTGTCTACTATAACAACATTTTAGTTCCAGTTATCCACTGCTGTAAGCCATAATAAAACAGGACAACCGGTCATTAGCAGGCCAGGTAACCTAGGACTTGCGGACTGCAAAACACAAGCCTTCGCTGCCTTGCTCTCGCACCCTTCCCCAAGCATCCGCTGTTGGCCACCGTGTGGCTTTTACAGCGCAGACCCATCAGCCAAGGCTGTAGGAAACTGCATCTCCGTGTGGCCGTAAACATCACTTGCAAAGAGCAAGCAGAGCTGGCACTGAACAGAGACAGTCGGTCGACCTTGGATCGCATTAGGCCTGGAAACGCTTGGAACCAGGAGCACCTTCTGAACCAAGCCTCGGTTCTCCGAGACCCGTTCACTGTGTTACTTGGACCAGCCCCAGCAGCAGCGGTGGCTGAGCGTGATTGTGACTCCCCGCCTTGGTGCTTTCTTTGAACACAACCCCTCCTGCTCATGGCGCGTCTAAAGCGCTACGGGGGGGCGACGCCATGGCACACCTGCCGCCTGCCCCCTTCAACGCCGACTAGTTACGCGGTGCCCGTTCTTCCTCCCGGCTAAGCTGGGCGAAGGAAGCGAGGCTGAGCTCCCGCCACGCTTTATCAGCTGCTCTTCCCCCGAGGTGAAGGAGGGACCTGCCAGCGCGGTGCCGCACGGCACTCGGAGGGGCGGCGGGAGGGCGGCCGGGGCTGCCACAGACCCGCGGGGAGGCGGGCAGTGCCCGGCCGCCCCGCGGGAGCCCCCTCGCCTCGGCTGCCGGCCGGCCCGCGGCGGGACCCGGGGCCTGCACGACGAGGCCCGACCGGGCCGGGCCGAGCCGCCCGGGGGCGCCGCCGCTCCCGTTCCCTTGGAACGCGCAGCTCCGAGGCGGCGCGCGGCCGGCCGTTCCCGCCTAACGGCCGCCGGCAGGGCGGGACGGCGGGCGAGGGAGGCGCGGCCGCCGGCTGCCAGAGGAGGCGGGCACCCGCCGCAATCCTGCCGGGCCGCGGGCTACGAGCCGCGGCCGGCGCTGGAGCCGAGCCCCGCGGCCGGCGCTGGAGCCGAGCCCCGCGGCCGTGCCTTGCAGCCGGGACAGCCCCGGAGCCCACCCGCGGCCGCCGCCGCCTCAGCGCGGTGCCAGCGCAGGCGTTCTCCGCAGCAGCGAGCCCCGGTTCGGTGCCACCCACGGGCCCTTTGAAGGGACACTGCTAATGCGTGTGAGTAAAAACCGAAGCTCCTAGCGAAGCAAAGTGCCTTGCGGGAGAGCTCGCTGGCTTGGTGCCCGTTGAAGCCGGCGAGCTCCGCCACGGCGGGGTGCGAACGCGCAGTGTGCCCCGCTCCCTCTCACACAGCTCCGCCCGCTGGCGTCCTTATGGGGACCTCACTGAAGAGCGAACACCTGAGCAGTAAGTGCCCAAAGAGCTCAACAACAACAACAAAAGTCAGGCACAAAACGTGTTGCATCTTCCCAGTTATGTCTGCTAATTCTTTCGGTTCAGAAGAGGATTTTCCAGTTGGTCTCTATTGCCTCTCCGCCTAGTTGAGAAGGAAGTGGACACTAAAAGCCATTAGAAGAGCAAATCCTGGCCTTTATTGAGATAAAACAGTTCATTTTAGCCTTAAGTGACTGTTTTATCACAGCTTTTCCTAAGAGCAGATTTGCTCTACAATTTTAAGTTCCTCCTAAATCATATTAAGCATCTTTTCCCCTCCCAGTAAAGAAGCTGAAGGAGTAGTACACTATACTTTAATGAAGATAGCATCTAGGTTATTGTGTCTTTTGTGGAGAGTCAACAATGCTAAAAATAATTATAAGATTATATAATATAATAAACTGACCTGCCTAAATTACACATCGATTCATTTCTACCTTTTTTTTTAAAAAAAAAACAAAACCCCACACTGATCCAGAGAAGCAAACCACTGCATATTCCACATGATGAGCCAGAGACAGCTTGTGGTGTAAGACACATCAGAGTCTACCTCCTGCTCACATGAGGTACTATCCAAAAGCAAAGCAGCCCCAGTGCATCCTCTGGGAACACAAAACCAAGGCAATTCAATATCCATGAAAAGATCTGGGAGCTGCTCGCTTAACTGCTTCATACCACATTAGTGCAGCTAAGTGGCTTCCCTTAAAAAAAAATGCAGTAAAAAAAAGAGCCACAGGTATCTAAGCTTTACCACAATCAGACACATTAGCCCTGGAGAGCAATTCTGACCTCCTGCCTAAATTGATTCGGAGTATCACCCAGTAATTGCTGTGCCAAACCCAGTCGTTTGTTGTTAAAATCAAATCTGTCTTTCAGAAAGACAGCCAAGTCTTGATCTTGAGCATGTAGTAACACGTGGGCCATTACACAATAGAAGATGATGTGCTGCCTCTTACAGCTAGGATACTTCACTTTGATAGTGACATTAAAATTGCTACAATTAACTCTAATGAAATCGACAATTATGTCTTAATGCAATAACGGGCTGTAACACAATTAAGTAGAAGTTATCTGAGTGCTTTTTCCTAACATGCACATTCAGGCCTGTACTTTGATCTATAATTTGGCAAGAAAAAGAGAAAAATGCAAAACCAGTGGCTTGGAATGAGTATCAATAGCACTGCACACTCAGCTCTCTTCCTCCCCTCCTACCTTTATTGCACAGCCAATGTTCTCATGAGGCTGGTTTCTCGCTTTTGTAAACAAGCTGTATTTCCATCTATCTTTCATCAGGAGGAAAATGCCCCCACACTGGAAATCTTTTCAAATACAGAGGCAGAGCTTAGCATTATCCGGTTTACCAGAAGTCGGGAGAAGGAGTCTCAGACCAAGGCACAAGCAGCTGAGGTACCAAAATGCCTTCTGCTACCATCGTATAGAAAAACCTCATTACCCATTAATGAAGTTTTGCTCAGGACACCATTGGTGCATCATCGTTGTTCCCCACTGAGCCCAGACAAAGCGGTTAAAGGACTTGACCAAGGCAGCAGGGAAGTCTGAAACAGACCATAGGCTTAAGCCAGACTTCTGATCCTCAGTGCAGTCCCTTAAGATCCATTAGTCTTCATGCTGACCGGGGGAACCAAGAACATGGAAACACATCTAAGAGCAGATTCATCTTTAACTAGAGCAGAGTTGGTCTGATATATGAGGAGTATGCATTGTTTCCTTTAAAGGGTAAAGAGGAAGCTTATAAAAGTCACAAGCATGGATAGCAACATATTTATCCAGATTCTCAGGATACTTAACAGTTTTTCTTAAAGAAGGGCTTCTAGTTAAGAAGATCCACTTTCCTACAAAGGCATTCTGCTGCCAGGTTTATGGAAGAAAGCTTGAAAACCATGGCCTCTGAAGTATTCAAAAGTCTTGGAACAAAATTAAGTATCTAAACTGATTTTTAAACACTGTTTTTTTTAAAAATCCTTACTGTCGATGTGTAAATTCTCAGACCTGCTAATACTGCAGTTTAGCACAGTATTTTCCATCTAGAGGGCACAGTCCAAGACAGTTATGGGCTCACAATTTCCCCTGACAGGAAAGAAAGCAAGAACATAGGAGTAACCAAAGGGCTATATCCATTTAGTTTATTTTCTTGCAAATTACAAGAGATTTCTGTTATTTCATTCCCACGAGCCAGTTCTGTTTCACTCTGATTTCTAGGAATGAAAGGGGGGACTAGCAGAGAAAATTGAGTCCCATGTGCACAGGCGTGGCTCTAATCTTAGCTGTGCATGTCCTAAGACAAATAGTCACAGAGTTCATCATATCTGGGGTGACAAGCTCAAGAGACATAGCTCTCACTTAGAAGCAGCTCCATTCTGTTTCCAGGTACTCGCATCATATACTTTGAAATAACGAGAGCTCCGCCATGCACCATGGGCAATTTCCAGTGCACCCCAGAACCACTTGGTGCCACAGCCCAGCCAGCACTGCGCTTTTGGAAGATAGATATTCACATTTACAGTCACCTGCCATTCAGTACATTCCAGGGGCCAGGGCTAGCATGTGACCAACAATGGCAGAGGAAAGGTATCAGATAAATGGTTTGCCTCTTCCTCATGTTAGGCTTGATCCCATTTTAAAGGGTTACCACCTTCTCTCCTTGGCTTGTAATGGTTCCAGTAATAAGGACGCATGTTTTCTACCCTTCACTACTATATCTGATAGTAGCTTTTTGAGCTAATGCTTCAATCCAGTAAAAACCATTTTTCTTCGAATTACGTGCCAGGATGTTGATTCCTGGCATGGCTGAGTTATTTCTTTAACCCAACAACAAAGTCAGGTGTATGTGAATATAGTTAAATACATTAATATGTCTGCATTACTCTTTTAATATTAGACTTGATAATCTGAGTGGAAAAATGGGTGGTGAAATATCCTTGGATGCCTCTCACACTGTTCCCTTTGCATCTTCTACTAGCTGCTGTCAGAAAAATTAGTGGACCAGTCAGCCCTCTACCCTGACCTGAAACAACCCTAAACCTTTAGAAATCAGGACTCTCAAAGCTTCTATTTTGAGCACTATCTTTGCCCTATTTTTTTTTTAAACAGAAATTGAGGTACTAAATGGGATACTGAAGAAATCCATTGCCCATTAAAAAATAAATAAAATCACAGTAGTTAACATATACAAGTCTGAGGGATGCATAACAGAGGGAACAAAAAAAGCTGTGCCATTGTAAAATCCACTACAGATTCTGTATTTCCAGATTCTTTTCAATAGACTCTGTCTCAAAGCCAAGATACTATTTTTGTAGTTTAGCCCATAAAAAAGAAAACTGTAAACATAATACAAAGTATGCACACAACCATAACTGCAGAAATACAGAATTCCTCTAAAAGTAAAATGATACCGTGGTGTAACTAACATAAGCAGCACTCACTAGCACAGCAGAGGTGGTTTTGAGAGGTGTGCAGTTAGTACTTATTCAGCATTCAGAGATCTGCAGTGAAGTCTCTCGGAGAACCAGCACAGAGCAATGTTAATACACCCTGCCTTCCCCAACTGTTCTGAACGTCCTGCCAATTACCGTTATTAGTATCTATACAGCAAGGCCATTTTCTGAGGCTATTCGGCATGAACCACGGATCTCATCTCATTTATGCATTTCAGGTAGCCAATTCTCTCTTTTATGGGCAAAGAAGCTAGAACACAGGCACTCAGCAACAGGTTCAAAGTTAATCAGAAAGCCAATGACCAGGTCAGGAATGTAAGAAAGAGTTATAAAATTGCTCCCAGATGATCTTTTAGTTTCTTCTGGAAGCAAGCACTAAAAGCTTGCTTTTGAAGTATTGTGAAATTCTGTTGGACTTCAACCTTGCGTACATTGTGCTGAAATCATAAGCATTTTAAGGGCTAAAATTCAACATTTGTTTTCGATTTGTCCACCCAGATCTTGGATCATTTGATTCAATAACCTTAAGAATCAGGAATAGGCGTATATTTCAGATTACATTCCTCTGACCCCTCAGCTTAGACCTTTCTGAAAACAGTCCGTATGTATATAATAGATCGGTGTCAGCATGATAAAAAGTACTTACTATTTTTTAATAGGATTCTCACAGCCTGACAAATGCTGTTCATCAATGTTTTTTTCTTTAGAAGAAAAGGGTACAGCTAAAGAAAAATCAAGTTTTCTCTATTGCAGTAACTTTATTCTTTGTGTTCCATCAGATCCTTTCAAGCAGAACTTAAGATATTTTATTTTTAATTAGTTATAGCTGAATACTTCTCTCATTGCCTTATCTTAGTCACCATACAGAATAGCAACCTCAAGATGGCGATATTTCTCCCTTTTTAGAGGCTGGGCTGACGGCTGGTATGAATTAAGCATGGTCCTTCATTCTGAAGGCAACAAAGTGGAATTTCTTTGTCTTTGAGCACATTAAGGTGTAGCTGCCCCCCAGAAATTTCTGCATACCCCTCTGATAAAGGTTCTTAACTGCCATTATCAAGTCTTGCACCTTACAGTTAAAGAAAAGTGAACTTCAGCTAGAAAGTCATATATTTCCAATTATTGCAAGCTTTCTGAAGTGTTTTGTTTTCTCTTCATAATCTGAAGTCCAAAAGCCAATCTATTTTTTTGCAGTTTCATCCATAGAGGCCTTTGTTTATCATACTGAAAATGATTCACAGAACAGAATGAAAAAAACAAGTCAGATACTTTTACTTACTTAGAAACATATCTAGAGTAAACCCCCCAAAATCTGCAAATAGCCATTCTGTTCAAATTAAAAAACTAAACAAACAAACAAAACCAACAAACCCCAAACCAAGCAAAAAGAAAATCTCCAAACTTAATATATATATGAGTACTAAGTGACCTTTCAAAACACAGGACAACTATTACCAATGTTCATTTCAGATTTGCTTTTGAATAAACACTGCATCAAAGGTGTTTGGTGGCTTCTGTGCCCCCCAATAAGGCACACATGAACGAAATGTACACTTTTACCAAAATCTCCTTTTCCTCACTCCATCATGCTGTCCCAGGCTTTCTTGGATTTTATAATTCTTCAAGTCCAGAATTGTAAGGCTTCAAGTCCACCAAAACACACTTCTCTCTGAATTACTCTGCCAAAGCTAGAGATGAAAGCTGAAAAGTCTTTGCTTTTTACCATGCTTTAGGAGCACAGCACATGCAGAAATACACCTGTCAAATACTGTCCCATTCCTGAATTTTCATTAATTAATAGCAAAGGGAAACCAATTCATGAATGCTCTAAAATATAACATGATATGTCTACAGCTTTTGCACAGCTGCTTCTATCACCCTTGGCCCTTTGTACTGCCACGAAGGGTGGTAGCCCTCAATGACCTTTGGCTACGTTACTAGTGAGCACCAAGGCATTTTTCTTCTGGTTCTATAGGAAAGCAGTCTTCATGGGAGTTTAGCATTTCTATAACACACAGGGTTGCAAAAATTATTGGATACTGAGGAAAAAAGAGTATTATTAGATCTGGGGGAGGAAAGAACTGTTCCTGTGAACCCCTCCAAGCCACAGGCAAGCCAGGCCTGAAGAGTTTTGCAGGGAAGATGAGTTCTTTACAGTGAAGGTTTTTATTTGTGCTTAGAAGGTGTGTACTGACAAAGGGTGACAACACTGACAAGCTATGGTCTGTAACATCCATATACATAGAATCATATTATGAGTTAAATTTGTGCAAAAGAGATATGAAAGAGCTAGTTTTAGTTCAAAGCCTTACTTTCAGGCAGCTCCTGTGAGCTGTGAGCAATGTGAGCAATGAACATTACACAGCTAGTTTTGGGCATGTGAGATACAGACTAGTTTTCTCCAGCAGCTGATTCAGCTAGAACTCAAGTGCTGGAAACTTAAAATTCTGGAGTTTCCAAGGTCTGTTTGTAAACCTGGCATCTGTCTGCAGGTTGTTCCTCTTCCCTGTACGAGGGCTCACCCTATCAAATATCTACTAAAGCAGTTGTCTCCACCCTGCTCCTCTGGATATTTTTGCTGTTCCTCTGTTAGCAGTTGTCTTGTTGATTCACTGTGAAGTGCCTGTGTTAACCTTTCTAATCATGAGAAAGCCATCCTTTGCATTTGAAGCAAACAAAATTTACTCAAGCTGCCACTGAACAGTATGGCTTTATGGCTGTCATTTCCACTGCCCTTACGAGGCACACGTTCAAGGAAGTCTATTGCCTGAGCATCTTTTGTTGCCTGTGACAGTTTCACAGCTTTTCTTAGCTCAAGTCTAGCATTGCCACAAGCCATCTTCCTTGTTTTAAAACAGTATGCGGTACTATACAGGCTTTCAGGTGCTTTCACGTATGTGGTGTTATCTAGATGCTTTCTGGCATCAGGTGTTACGCTCTCTGCCCTCACTTGAATGTTTCTAGTACAAATTAGTAAAATAGCCTTCAAGCCCTGAAGAAATTTAGGAGCTTGCCGTAGCTAAAGAGGTTTTTGCTTAAGATTTCAGCATGTTGCTCTTAGTAACGACTGTGAAAACTGTTTGAAGTAAGCAAGCAGCTGAAGTATGCTTGCAATGTAGCGAAACCCTGTTGGAAAAGGACACTTGGAACTAGCGCTATGTCAGGAATACTTAGCTTGTTTAAGGACCTGATAAAATACTTGGCAGGATCAAGACAAAGAACCCAAAAGACAGAAGCTTCATTAGTTCAGTCATAACCCACTTGTCTCTTCAGAGCCACTCACAACAGCACACAGGCAAGCTTCACTTGGGTGATGTTGCCATTGTGTTCGGCTATGGGCAAAACAGAGGGAGAGCAGTAATCCCTACTTCACACAGTTAATATTTTTATAATAGCAGTAGGAAGATACAAAAGGTAGGTCAATAAACACAACAGGTTGATTCAGAAAATTAAGCAAGGTAAGGATCAAGGGCTGCTTCAGGATTATTTGGTACAACCTGGATTCAACCCACCCATGTTTATGTGGCTCAAGGGATCTGAGTTGGGGGATAGTTCTTCGGTGACTGAACTGGCCCTTGAGCTACACATCTCATAACTACACATGAAGCTGGAGGCAACTACTTCTCTTACTTGGATGAGGACGGACCTGGATTTGAGCATATGTATTTCTCAGTCTCCAAAGCTTCTCAAGCCTAACTGCTGTATAAGTTACTGACTGCTCCCAAACTACTGTACAAAGTAGTCATGCTCTGGTGTACGAAGATGCTGTATTGCAGTTGGAGACCAGTCCTAAAGCTGCTAGGCATCCTGACTCCTGGTGAGGTCAATGAACACTGAGGCTGCTCCTCACTGGCATAAGCCCATTGAAAATAAGAGACAAAAGTCTTTGTGAGAAGGAAAACATCCCAGTGCTGAACAGCCATTTAGCCTATAGGCACTCAGTGCTACTTCTTCGATGTTCCACTATGGATCCAGTCACAGTACTGGAGGTAATTATATCACCTGAATCGCTACAGTTAGACCTGCACTTTACCAAAATAAGAATAACTCCTGAGTTTCCTGGTTCCTTAGCTCTATACTCTTGGTTTGATTCTTACTGTTACCAATTCTGACTCATATGAAGTTTAAATCCAGTTTATACATCTTTAGATGTTATTGAACTAAAAAAAACCAGCCACACACACACCCCCCACCCTGTTGGATACGGTATTTTCATATTCAACAGAATGCACATCTAGGACAATGGGCAATGACAGAAAAGGAGCATTGTTGTTCAGACATGGGTAGCAGGCATTTCTCCTGGGTAGAGGATGTCTGGTCAGTAATGCTCATCTCCTTGCATCACCCAGTGCTTCTCCCAATCTACTTGCAGGCATCTCTTAAGTCCTTTCATTTAGGAAACTGTAACTGCCTTCCCTCCCATTTGCTGCTTTCCAAGTGTTTCTCCCTGTATCGTGGGGTTATAAACTCCAGGCATCTTAGTGGACTTTAATAGTAATAGGTGACTTTCTACCGGAACACACACAAAAACTGTTTCTAATGTAATGTCTGCCAACACACAAAAGAACCACTCTTCTTGGAAAATGAAGGCAGAAGGAAGTCCTCTATTGAGGAGGCGCTATGGTGAAAGTATAACAACAACAAAGAGTCAGTTACCTGAGAGAGCAATTTAGAGAGACATCACTGGAAGAGTTGCTTTAATTAGTGTGTTTGTTATATCAGTTGCCGTGCTTATACTGCAGATATGCCTTCTGCCACGTAGTAGCTAACAGCAAGATGCCACACAGGGACTGGACCCAGGGAGTATTTTTTTTTTTTTTTAAACAAAACAAAAGTGCAACAGCTTGCACCATCTGAGCTCGAGCCCTGGGGGGCTGAAATGGAGACAGGTAAGGAATGAAGATCAAAAAACAACAGCTAGACAGGAAACAGAGCCCTTTACATAACCTGCAAAACAATCTCATGCTTCTCCAGCTCAGTGCAAACAACAATGCCCACTGCAAAGCATGTAAAAGCAGAGAGAGCCTGCAGTCACAGCCAGAGGCAGCTAGTGAGGAATCACCTCCTTTAGAACTGGATCCAGCACTCGGGTGCTGTCTCACCAGTGCCAAGTAGGTGGGGATAAACACCTCCCCTGGTCCTTCTAATGCAGCCCAGAACACAGGTTGCCTTATCTGCAATGTGAGCAAACTGTTACCAGAACTTCTTGTCATGGGAGCCGATATTCAGCTTACAGAGACTGGGACAAACCAGTCTTTCCTGAAAAACAGCCAAGGAATAGGTGGGCATGGGATATGACCTACTCTAAATGATGCATGATTTGAATCCATTCCCCATGTAGCCCAAGCACCAGCACCAGCTGGTGTCTGGCCCAGGAGCAGTACGGAGAATATTTAAAATCGTCATCGTCTTATGTAATTACAGTGTTATCTCATAGCTGCTTTGTATGCTGAGGAAAGGCAGGCACTCAGCTGCTGAGAAAGCAAGGCCACGGTTCCATTTGCCCAGCTCCTATATGCTCTTGAAACACTGCCCTATGGTTAGTGCCAACAGAACCAAATCCTGTTTGCTCTTTACTGTGAGGCATTTCCCGCACCTCTTGGCTAAACGCTCACTTTTTCTTCCACCTCCTTTGCTTCAGGCTCCTGCCAACTGTCACCCCCTGGGAACCAAACACTTACTGCATTAAAAAAAAACCAACACATGACAACTAACCTCTCTCGGTGCTTCTGTCAAGGCAACTGCTGCCTTTCAAGCTGATTTCACTGACTAATTAAGCATGGAGACACACCAGACTGCCAACACTGAATGGTGGCTGCAGCATCCATCACTCCAGCAGGTTTCAATCTAATGGGCTAAAAGCTACAGCTTGAGAGCCCAGAACAGCTTGTTCACTGGAATGGAAAAAGTTTATCATGCTTTAAAATTCCCCAAGTTATAAAGAGAAAAAAAAAAACTAAACAAAAAAACCCCAAACAAAAACCCCTACCTTCTCCAGCCTTGAAAACATTAATTATGAATTACCAAGAGAGAAAAAACACCTGCTCCCCTTTCAACATTAACATTTTATGTATTATACCTTTCAGTTCCTTTCCAGACATTAAAGCTCCCAAGGTCCTTCAAAGGTAGTTAAAAAGTACATGGCCACCCTAAGTCCCATTTGTCTACAAAAACTTTCCATCTGTCGTTTTCACCAGGGATAAAGTTTGTTTTCCTCCCACATATATGCTTGGCTTCCTTTGTGCATGTGCACATGTATTTTGGATAAAGTGGCTTCCCCATGTGTTTTGTAGAGCATTCTCCTTCCTGTTGATTGAGTAGTTCACACAGAAAGTTCATGCGGAAAATGACTGTGAACCGTAAGATGTTATTTGTATGGTTTCTTACCTTCTGAAATTACTTAGACCATTGTGAAGACCCTGAGAAACAGGCCAGAATCTAAATGGCATTTAGTTACACAAAGTGTGAGGCAACTAGACCAAAAAGAAAAGGGAAGTCAGGGACAAGGGTGCTGTGTACCAAAACAACTTGTAGTGCCCCACGTAGCTCCCATTCTCACTCCAACTACATCTGAATTTGAAAAAAAACTTCTCCTCTCACAGGGAGGAAATAAAGTCTCCTAAACAGCAACACGGATAACACTGCTTTTGTTTATTAAGGACACTAGATTGTAAGATTAAGATTGTAATTGGCGACGCTTATCCTGATCAAATCAGTACCTCTGAACACATTTGTGATAACAAAAATCTCAGAGCAGACATTTGCTTTAATGAAAATATTTTCAGACTAAAGAAGGAAGGAAGAATTTCAATTGCCCTATTTGACATAAAAGGACTAGAAGGCAAATTACTGTAAGTACATTTAAGTTGCAGCTCTATTCAAAGAAAAACAGCACTGATGTTTACAGAATATAAAAATGGAAATTTCACTAAGTACTGAAATCTGACCTCAGTGTATAATTTCAAATCCTTTGAGACAGGTACAATATTACAAAAGTGTATTTTTGGTTCATCAAAGATTTTGCAATCTGAAAAAACCTAACCACCTATTTTACATTTATATCCCAAATGAAACAGCAAAGATAAAAAGAATAACTTATTTCCTGAGCTAGTAATACTGGGTTAAGCTCCAACAGAGTCAACTTCTATTGCTGAAATTTGGCTCTGATAGTTGAGGAAATAATTAGTGAATTTGGATTTTTAAAAGAAGAAATCAGAGAACTTCAGCAAAAATACCGAGTTTATAAGTGTCTGAGAAGATAGCCAAAGAATGTCTATGGGGATTGGGCAGATTTTCACTGTAGACTGACTATTTTAAAAAAAATTAATAAAAATCAACCCACAGAAAATATACAGAGCTGAAGGCTGTTGTGAGCATCTCCTGCAATGGATTACTTTGTTATGAGAATTTTAAGTAACATTTAAATGTATTAAAGTGGCAGACTCCCATATACCTTTTTTTTTAAATGAGGCCCTAATTCCCAGTTACAATTTTGCAGCCAGGAAGCGTAACCAGTGGTGTCACTACAGCAGGCAGTTAAACAAGTGCTGCAGCACTGGAGAAAGGGCAGGACAGGGTCTGCACGGGAGTGTGAGACACCACCAACCAGACAGGGAGCAAGGCCAGCTCAGCTTCTGCAGAAAAAAGTGTAACCAGGAAGGTATCAGAGAATACCTGTAAGAAAGTAGTTTTGACTGAACCTCTCCCCGTTTGTTCCAGCCCCTCCAGTCAGTGAAATCTTTTTTCAAGCTCCCCCAGGTCAGCCTTCTTGCCTGTCTTCAGGTATTTATCATCCTCTTCCTGCTCCCTCTGCTCCCATTCCTGCCCCATCCTTTTGTGTAGCCCACTATAATTCTAATGACAGAAAAACTCAAAAAGATACAAAATAGCCATTCTCATTATCTCATCAGCTGGCTATACATTGTCTTGCATCGTCTTGTCCTGCATCTATCCTCTCTACTCAGCTAGCAACGGGCACAAGGCAGCAGCCACCTCGTCTGTCTTTCTGCACCATGAGGTGCAGCGGGCACAAATTCTTCTTGATCCTTCCACAGTCACACTATTGGGCAGGTAACAGAAGGTTGAAACTCGCCAGAGCCCTGACTGTGACAGTCTCCATGCAAGCTTCCAGAGTCGCCATCAGACCCTGTAAGGTGCCACTTAATAATGTCCACAGCTAGAAAATGAGAATATCTTAAAAAGACAAATGTTTCTCTGATAAGCAATTATAAAAACACATTGAAGTGTTGCCTATATTCATAATTGGAGTTTTCAAGTCACAAAATTTAAGAAAGTACATTTTTCAGTGAATGAAGACATGCCAGCTTTTCCTGAAAATTCTCTCCTGCCTCAGGGATGCAAAGCACCACGCTATAAGATGTATTCACATCCTTCCACCCTCCTGGTAAGGGCTGCTTTTCTAGTGCTTCCAGCCAATACTAGACAAGAAAATGCTCTTTGTTATGCTGGCTCCTAACACCAGATCGCCACACTAAAGCATCTGCATGAAGCATTACTAGGCTTTTGTAATTTCATCCACATTCCTGATCAAGTTGCAAGAGCCATTAAGCACAAATTCAGCTCTTGCAGATCTCGCTACAGGCAGTCTTTTTGAAGCATGAGCTCACAGCACAAAAATATACTGCTGATTCATAAGCATCAACGTTGCAATAGTCAACAGCTAGAGTATTTTTCTATACTTTGTACAGCTTCAACAAATAGAAAGTACTGAAACACACACAGCAGAAATGACCAAATGTCCAATATAAGCTCCAAACACTCTTTTACATCTGTGCCAACATCACATTATAAGGACATATCTTCATGGCCTGCAGTACCCCCCTCTTAGCAGTGTTTTTCCACCTCAGTTAATTAATACCTGTTAGATAACCAGAAATAGAAAACACTTGGAAGCTGCCTGCATTTGTTTATCAACTCCAGTCTTTAATAAAAATATAGAACTGAACTGAGTAAATTTATTTCACAGTAAAACAAAGAAAGCTTCTCTTCACCGAGTTTATACCACGTAATTAAGATAGACACTGGAGAGCTTCTTCAGATAAATAAATTCCTAAAAGGCATAAGCAGTATGTCCCTGAAAACCTAGAACATCTAAGTACAGAAATACCTTGTCTGGCAAAATCATCTGTTCTCTCCAACAATTTTTGCTGCTAAAATATTTTTCCAAAGAATGGTATAGGACAATATTTCCCGAGTTTGTGTTCCCCAATACACCGCACACAATTTCTGAAGTAGGATACAGCTGAACAGTCCAGCCGTTCTGAAAGTCTAAGCTTTCACATACAAGCCATTCATCCCTACAGCCAATCCCCCTCTCACGATACCCTCACAGGACACAGGATAAAAGGGTTACCTAGCTCCATTTCCTAGTAAAAGTTTCCTTTCCATGATTTCCCATGAATATTTCTCACCTACAGAAATTTTACTTGTTAAAATACCCATGCCTATCTGACCAGTGACACAAAGTGACTGTGTTCATGCCGTAACCTAAACAGAAGGGCTCTACCCCACAGTTCAAGCTCAAATAAACATTTGCTTGCAGAGCAGATTTGTATTTTCCTCCTCCTCTTCATCTAAAGAAAGACTCCATCAGTGAGCTACTTCCCAAGAAATAGTATTGGCCTTGACCAGTTCAGCTGTGATTAATTTAAGGAGCATGATAAAGCATGGTCAGCTCTAAAAGCATTTGATTGCAGAAGAACTCTGCAATAAACATCTGTGTTACTGCAGAATGATATGAAGAGGCAGATACTCAGCTGCTACATATTGCCATTTGTCTAGAAAACATTGAAATCAGGGCTGCAACATACTGGAAATCTAATTGTTTGCTTAATCAAGATCAGTAACATTTGGGCATTTGATGTCTTTTTATCCTAACTTAGGAACACCCTAAATCACATGCTTTAAGGTCTACCAGGTCAAAACCACATTTGGTTGCTGTGGTGAGCTAGGCCTACGTCTTTACTTGCTACAACATTGAAGCCTATTTCAATGACCTGCCTGGTGACACCAGCTCTATTTCAGAAATTGTTGTCTCTGTTTTGATGCCCTAGTTTGAATATGAGCAGATACGCTTCAGCTCCTCATGCTTCTCTCTACTAGCAAATGCCTAAATGCATGTGTTTCATAACCAAGGAAAAAAAAACACTGGGATAACTTTACTGTTGAATTTGTAAAATTCTCATTACTATCAAATTAGAGCAGATGTTTTTGCCAGCTTAGGCTTATTGAACTTGACTAGCAAATAGTTCCTTTTCAATTAAAAAAGGTCATTTCTGTGGTTGTCTGCAATGTTTAATGCAAATGAAGTAGCACATGCAAGTTGCTGTATGGAGAAAATGAGTTAAATTTCACCAATGATAGACAGTAGCCAACAATCCACTGGTAAATAAAACACTGCTCTGTCACTAACAGAACACAGCAGAGTATTGCTCTAACCCCGAACATGTTTAAGTGTTTATTTAAGCTTGCAGAGCTCATCAGAGAACACAAACACGAATCCTCATTCTTATATGGGTAGTTATTTGAGCTAAACGCTGCGAGACACAAAGGCTTACTGCCGTCGGACAAGAAGCAGGGATGGCTGTTCAGGAACCAGTCCTCTTTGCTCACAACTGGGTCCGTGCCCACAGGTGTTCTTGGGACATGCTGGTCCCGGGTACCTCCCCACTTTGCCATTATGGAGACATTGCATTTTATTACATCTTTTTGTCAGGATCCACATACTTCACTGGTTCCACATCAGATGGAAGAGCCTTCCCAGTCTCCCCTGCCTGCTTACTGAGTGCAGTGCTCTCAGCTGCCAGGCCTAGGCAGGATTTAAAACGCTCGAGAATCAGAGCTTTGCTCTAAGGTGGCTGAGAACCGAGCCTAAATTTTATATCAAGACTCGTTGGATGGCATCAAAACTATGGAAGATTACTTCTGTGAGAACATACATATCTACATCACTCAATTAAAAAAGCATAATTTTTGGTGTATCCTTTAAAAGAACTCTCAGCTTCCTCTGCTGATATAATGAGGTCTGTCCAGCATTTTAATTTCAAAAGCAGTTCTGGATAATAAATCCCCCTCCCCCAACCTTAAGGAAAAAATCAAATCTCTAGGAACAAAATCAGTAACAGCATTAAAGGAGGACTGGCTGGTGAAGCATGTAAAGACTGTTTGGAAATGAGATTATTTTTTTAATGCCAAGAGACTAGGCTATTACAAATAACAACATAGGAGTTATTCAATTTCTTCCCAGCCATAACCGTATGCACCAAATTGCAACACTAATTTATCATGAATTTGATAAATGTTATGGTATTTTTCAAGTAAGTTACTCAAATCACTGATGCATTTGAAGTATAAGTACTGTTTGAAAACAGCAAATGAACCCTTACCGAAGAAAAATTAGTGTTGAAATATAAAAGCAAAATCAGGCAAATTTACATGACTGGGTGGCCTTCCAAAAATTAGCCTTTTGTATTTAATCAGCCTAATAGTAAACAGGAAAATGCCCTCACATACTAAAGAAGGCAGGATTTCTTGACCCACACTCCTACTGTCCCCACAGCTTTTTGTTTCTTCTTATTCCTGAGAGAGGCATATAAGCTAATTGCTGGCAGAGATTCTGCAACACCACAAGGACACACCACTACCCACCTGTAGGAAGTCACCTCTCCTGCAACAGCTGTAGCAAGCACCAAAGAGCATATTCACGTTGTTGGATCAAGCCTTCTGCCTCCTTGTATCATGGACAAGAAACATGGGCCAAGATTCAGCAGTTCATTAATTTGCTGGTCTCTGATAAAAGGGCTGTGCCATGACCCTGACAAAAGTAGTAAATGCAGATATTTTTCTCGTATTCCCATAAAGCCATCAGAACACGCGAATACGCAGTCTGTGCTCATATGACTTTGCAATTCTTACTTTCTGTCCCTATCTCCAGAGCATTTATCTGTTACAGACACCTTTTTGCATGGCTGTTCTTACAGTGTGGAGGGCAACAGAATGCAATCCCACAGCAGAGGTTTCTTGCCCCTACAGTAATTAAAGTGTTAAATAACAAAAGCATAGATAAGAGCACTGTTAAAACTAATGCATCTAAATCTAGGCTAGGAACAGTTTGGTATAGCAGACTTTTTAATATTAGATGTTTCCTGGCATTTCCGTGCCCACTAAGCAAGAGAAGCATTTTGAAGAACCCCAATCCCAGCAGAACAGACGGGGAAACATTATACTAATTTCCTTTTGGTGTTCAAAGACAGAGCAAGACAATTCACCTTCTTGCTGTTTTGGGGCTTGGTTCCCACCCCTCCTCCTGTTGTTAGAGCTCTGCTGTGATAGATTAAGCAAGATGTTGCCCATGCATCAGTCTCCAGAAGAGTTGCCAAATACTATTTCCTTTTTGAGCTGCTTCTCGTCCAGCACTCATACTGTTTCTGTGTGCTGTTTTAAACATATCGCTCTTCTGCTATTTTAATGCACAGTATTCAGCCTTTTAGCTAGTGATTAACACTTGGAGATCCCAGTATCTCCTCAGGGTGCATCCTTCCATGTCAGGGAAAGAACAGGGCCAGGCCGTAAATCCCACCTGCTCCTTTGAAAGGAGCAGGATTTGGTCCTCCTCTATGACCAGTCCCTTTAAGAGATACATCTGAAAAAACAAGGAACCTTCCTGCCTACCCACCCACACCATGATGTATTCCCTTATTTTTTTCTGTTATGCTCTGTGTGGCTTCCAATGGCAGAGGCGACATAGTGCATATGCTGCTTAATGGAAAAGCAGTTCATGTAAAAAGTTTGCCAGTTCTTTGACAGGCAAACACACTCATCGATTAAATATCACTAAGAACTCAAGTCAAAAGCAAAGAGGAGCCAAAGCACTTTTTGGCCACAATGTACCCCCAAGATGATGGAACACTTATTTTTTTGTCTGCTTGCATTCATCCCTATTTATATGCAAAAGACAGGAAAGCAATGCCAGGCTACATGTAATCATTAACTTGTTTTATCTATATACGGCACGTGTGATTAATCAAAGCAACGTAAGACAAAAATTCTTCTTTGACGCCTGTTTGGGTGAGTGGGAAATAACCACGGATAGGAGCATAGTCTTGCAGACTTGGTCCTGCTGGGCTATGTGCAGGGCTGTAATTTCTTTCCCTTCAAATATAGGGCTGTTGAATTCCTCTGGAATTGTCCTGAACAACAAAGCGAGTGCCTTCCTGGTCTGAAGCCAGGCTGCAAGTCAAAGGGGCAGAGAAGAAAAGGCATCTTTCCTTCTCTGGGACAGCAAGTTTTCTGCCTCTGCCTCGTGACTCTTACTTGTTGACACGGGAAGAATCAGCTGGGAATGAAGAAGCACACGGAGGTGCTTAAAAAAATGGCAAGGAGCTAGAAGGGAGACACATTACTCAGCACTGCAGAATCCCTCTCTGTCCATAACATATGTGTTTCTTCCCCAAGTCTGACAGGTTCAATGGCTCTTTGTTTATGTCTGGAGAATGGGCACCTTTTATTGTCTACAGAGAGATTTCCAGGTAAGAGTCTTATCAGTTTCAATTATTATCTCAGTGGGAATTTTATGAGCCATAGAGAACAACAGTTGTTTGCTTGAAGTGTGGATAGCTGCAAGAAAACTGCTAACTGAGAGTTATTCACATTTATTGGTCTCTAAATCATTTCACTGTCTCATCAAAAGTACTAAGTTAGAACATGACTTTGTATTTACTTACAGAGCTCCTTTCATCTCAAAGGGATTACATCAGCAAATGCTGACATGCAGCTACCTCTGGGGTGTTATTCTGTTTCCATAAAAGCCACGGAGACCCTAACAGTGCAAAGTGTGAAATCCAGTGAGAACAGCAGAAGAGTTGTGCAGGCTCAGACCGAGGG
Organism: Buteo buteo; assembly: GCF_964188355.1. Lineage (NCBI taxonomy): Eukaryota > Metazoa > Chordata > Aves > Accipitriformes > Accipitridae > Buteo > Buteo buteo. Next base: position 17,477,732 of record NC_134186.1, on the reverse strand, counting down.
GGTGCCTAGCTCGGTATCCTGTCTGCAGCAGCAGAACTATGTGGACACCCAGAGAAAAGAATGAATAAGGCAAGTACATGCCTTTAAAAAAACCACCAAAACCCAAAAACTTCCTTTTCCAGCCTTCAAGTATTTTCAGTTCAGGGCATTTCCTGAGTCAAATCTCCTCCTGAATCCATATAAACCGCTTTTGCATCCACAGCTTTCTTTGGCAAGCAGCTACATGTCTGTCGCCCGCTGTGCGAAAAGCTACTTCCTTTTCCTTGTTTTGATCGCGTCTCCCACCAGCTTAATTTGCTGACTCCTAGTTCTTGTATGAGAAAATAGTTTGAGGCTTAAGGACACACTAAAATGGGAGGAAAGAGAAAAGCTCATTATATGTAGGGTTCTCCTTTTTTACCAAATAAGAGAGGAAAATAGACAAACCCCCCAAATCCTTTGAGAGCAGGTATTAATATACAAATATTATGCTTTCTTAAAATACCAAGGGAAAAGAATGAGGGGGAGAAATCCCCCTTCAATTACTTGAGCTGAACTTTGGACAAAATGTTGCTTTTAACAGCCTTGGACACAGAGAGGGGTTTTATTATATATTCAGAATAATTGCCCAGAATCCCAAATAAAACAAGCAGCCTCTCATACCCCCTTCCAGATGCCAGGATATGGATTCAGTGCAGCTGACAAGAGTGCCACTTCTTGACCCCACAGCAGCTTTGCTTGCTTGCTTGCTTTCCTTCCTTCCTTCCACACCAGAAGTGTGGGTTTCAGTTCAATGGGCTTTACAGCTAGGTCTGCCATCAACTTGCAGGCACTACGCTGCCTGATTGCTTGCTTACTGGCACCTTCAACTACCTCTTGACTGCATCATGAAAGCAAAGTTTGCTAGAAAGAGTGGCAAATGCTCCAGCTAAAAACTTTCTGGCAGCACATTCTGTCTATAATGACACGTGCTGTTTATTTCAATTAGAAAAATAAATGAGTTTTTTCTGCTTTTAGTTGGAGCACTATGGGACTTGGAGACATCAGGAGATTCAAAATATGGATATTAATTATTTGATATATTTCAATATGGCACCTCTAGTCCTCAAACAGAAAATTGGCACCACATTTTCTCCCCTATTAATAGAGGTGTTAACATCTTAATTTTGCAGGAAATGCAGATTACATTCCGTGTTACATTAGTTGCTGAAACACTGTCTTGCATTATGTATGTGCAGAAAACACAACTGATAGTTGCCTTGAAGCGTAGACTGGATTTTAGAAAATTTCCTTCCTCCTTCTACTTTACATACAGCAAATTCCTTGTAACTTAACTTACTTGATAGGCTACTACATCCAACAAATTATGCATCTACACCTAACTTTTCTTACATACGAAGTTTTCTGCTAGAATAATTTAAACTGACGCTAAACAAGAAAACCACAATGCTCATTACATCTATAGAAAACAACACAGAAAAGTAGAAAGTAAATAAAGCTGTAAAGCAATGAAGTGAAACTGGGAAAATCAATTCCTGAATGTAAATAATAATGCCTTGTATGATTACAACAACTAGCTTAGTACAATTGTGCAGAGTTTCAGAGTGTTTGTAAAAGTGGTCCAAAATAGCTCCCTCATCCATTTAATGCCAGCAGGAAAGCGAGTTTGGATGCCTTCGCCTACATGCTAAATATCAGGCAACATGTTGATAAAATACCTGCCCTGTCATGCTTGCAGAACTCCTGTATAAGCCACAGTGATATTTTAAATATATTTGCGCACCTATTAGCTTGGCTTCTTTAGCTGCCCTTATAAGAAGTCTTGAAGCGCTAAGTGAGCTTCACAGTTCACAGAAACAGATTGAGATATTTACAGATGCAAAGATATCATATAAAGCAAGTCTAAAAAAATCAAATGGCTGTAAAACTGCTGAATAAATCTTTTTATAGTTACAATTAAATGCTGCCATAAATAATTCTTATTTCTCATGGAGATCTAAAAAAAAAAGTAATAACCGGGTGTTTCTGCAGTTTTGGTTCAGAAGCCTAAGGCAAATCATCACAAAATGCCTCATCCTCAGCCCAGGGGAATAAGCATTGTTCTTCCATGGACTTTGGCTCAATTGAATGAGCCAAACCATTTGCTTTTTCACTTTCTCTTCTTAAAAATCCAGTATTTGTTCATGTCTGTATAGCACACGCACAGTTGTAAAACGTGAAATATCTTTTATTGTTAAACATAGGAGATTCTGACAGACAGACCCCCATATTACACTTCCAGGTCTTTACAGAAATTTGGCACTGAACATGGCTACTCAAGCCAGGGAAATATTTATCCCACAAGTCCAACAGGAGAGGAAATTTCTAAAATAGCAAAGGGAGCCTGAACCAGCATTCATCAGCATTTCACTTCAACCAGACTTTTAAAAGCTGGATTTGCAAGCTGGTGCTGCCCAGACACACCTGTGCATCTTACTGCCAGTATTTGCCTGAAAAGAACTAGACATGGCGAGACTGTGGATGTAGGTCCTGAGCTATTTTATAGCACATTACACACACATTCCTATCCTTTATTAGATTTTACCATTCTTCCTGTCCTCTTCCAATGTTAGGTGCACGACTCCTCTGCATCTATTTTATAATGAAATAAACATGACGCTGTACTAAAAAGGAGATCCCATTTGTTTTGCTTTCAGATCCCATGACTCCTCTTGCAATACAGCAGGGAGCGATAGCTGTGCTGGGGTCCTGTGCCACAACAGGTTACATGTTCCTGATAAAGTAGTTAGCAACACATTTAAGAAGCTTCTTGTCATAGCTTCTTTTCCTAGAGAAAAATGATGGGGTTAGAATTTGATGTATTTGGCAAGCAGAATGAAAGTCTTTCTCAGCATCTCAGGCATAGCACATTCCAAGGTAGGGCCTCCAAAAGTTTTGGTAGATGTGATCAAGAAAAAGATGAAGTTGTTTTTTTGGTTTTGGTTTTTTTTTTCCCAAAATGTGATAAACATTATAGTGATCCTCAGTATCAATTAAAATACCCAATATATTTTAAGGCTTTAAATCTAGAGCCAATAGTACATTCATATAGATATTTTACAAAGTCAATAATCACCATTTTAAGAATAAGTTTTCTTGTATATGCCTTGGATATATTTGATTAAAATGTAAGCTAATGAGGAAAGAAAACCATGAGCTGGAATTGATTGGGAACAATTTTCCATGTCAGAAATTCCAAGTTTTTTGCTAAGAACTCATTTTAATGAAGAATTGAGAACATTAAATTTAAAACTCCAAAGTATGTCATTTCAAGCACCAGTGATTTGTTTTGACTTGCATTCTATATTCCATATAAATCAAAACAAGATGTTTTGACAGCATTCTGCCAAGATTATTAGCGGTAATTAATCTATTCCCAGGAAATGTTTCAATTTCAGGAGGAAACTAGAACTGTCAAGATTGTTGATGGCTCTGGTAGAAGCACTGCAACAAAAAGCTGTTCTGTCTCAGAGGTCTCAGGTGAGCGTTTCTACATGTTTTACACAAAATGTGCTTCCTCTGTCTGTATTGACACACGTAATTTGTTACTGTGGTTAGCTGTGGATAGATTTTATATTATATATGCCAGCCTGTAAAATACAACTTTGTAAGGGAAGAAGCTTCAGATAATTTTTGCAGCTATGTTAACATCTGTGACCTTCACATATGCAAGACTTCACAGACTTCCAAGGAAAACTATGCAGAAGCAATGGTCTTTGCTCTACTAGAAAACAAAGTCCAAACCATTTTGATGATATTCCCAAAGACTATCCTTTTCTGAATTTTTATTACTCTTTTTTTTCAGGCTAATACTACAGCGGCTGTCTGACCACACAGGTTTTCAACACAAATGTGGAAGACAGCCATTTGGCAGCTCTCATAAATACAGACAGATACTTCATATTTACTGGGACAAAACATGATGGAAGCTTCTAAGTTCCACTCAATAGCCAGCTCAGCTTCTTAAAAAATAGCTCTTCCTTTATTTTCAGCCATGCTCAACAAGGGGCAGAAGTGAACAGTTGAGTCCCTGGAGATGGGCTATGGACGGAGATCCCCCAGGGAGGAAATTGTTTTTAAACCTTTACCAGAGGACAGTGGATATGGTTTTTTGGCTCTCACTTACCTGTTTTTGTGTATTTTACTCCTTAGCCTGCTGGCTTCATCCATCTTCTCCGCCCCAGCACCTCTGTTTTACACCATCATCCTTTAAATTCCCCAGTACAGAGCACCTGCAGTCCCCACAGTTGCATCCTCACAGGTAAAGCACAGGTCTAGAAAAAGACACCCTCACCACAGCCAGAGATTCAGGAGAGGGAAGTAATGTTTTTCACCACTTTTACACAAATTCCTGAAATGATTGCTTTGTCAGTTCAGCACATTAGTATATAACTTGAAGCCAACCAGAATTATCAAAGAACACTATATACCCACACACGCACTCCCTGTAAATTTTCCAGTACTCCTGGATTGTGCTATTTAGCGGCTGCCCGGCTGCGCACTTAAATGCGTGCATGATGAGGGTCTTGCGTCAGAGCAGATTTCAGCTAATTCTGAATGAGCAACTTTGCCACCACTGTGTTAGAAGCAGCTAGTCTATTTGAAACCTTTCTGAAGATGTGTGTGCCAAAGAAGAACAAGGAAATCTATTTGTGCCCTCTGTCAGCTTCCCTTTACACCAGGATGGCCTCAAGACTGGGACTGGACCCTGCCATAAAGCACTGTACATAAGCAGGGTGCTGCCTGCATCTACATTGAAAAGCCAGAAAGAGCACTTTCTTTGTTTTCTTTTTGAGAAACATGCCGGCAGTCCTCAAGAATAGGCAGCAACACCACCATCAGTCAGGCACAGGTGGTGGTAAACAGTCTCCCCTCCGTTAAGTTACCAAGCTCTGTCTGTGCTGGACCTTATCAAAGGTTGCTCTGCCCAGCGCAGAGATTTTAACAGTAGGGAAAGAGACTGACATTTTGCATCATTTCGTGAAATGTCAGCCAACTGCAGGGCCTGCAGGAGAGGGCACTCGGTGTTCCCACTCCACCTTCTGCATCCTCCCGTGGGATCTGGAGCGCGTGTCCAGGCTGCAGACCCACTCACCCACTCAGCCACCACCCCTCGCCCAGCCCCGCACTGGGGAGGAGGCAGCAGCTCTCCCCTGCAGCAAATCTTCTGGCATTTCTTGTCGATGCCATATTCCCCCATACATCCTCAGACTGCGTCTTTACAGCATGTGCCTGTAAATATTAAGGTTTAGAAGAACCTTAAGTGCGATGAGACCACCCTGGAGGCCTCACAGTTTTAAGACTCTGGTCTTAATTCATCGTTTTCCAGTTGGAGCTGAAGGCGGTTGCCTAGACAACAAGTCTGATTCATCAGCAGGGAATTGTCAGGGCAACCGTCTCTGGCCATACCTGGGTTGCGCTGAACAGCACTGTTGTGCAGTAGAAACAGCTGTCACACACGGAAGGCCACCCCAAAAAAACTGCCAGTTAAAAAGAGAAAAGCTTCCACTGGGATATCTCTTTGCTACGCCAAAGTGAGAGACTTTGCACTTGTTCACAAGCAAAAAACTGAGTACAGTTACTCCGCATATGGAAAGAAAAATATTTTGAATTTTTTGGCAAAGGAAATAATCCTATCTCAGCATAATATGTATCCACATAACATGACTATGTACAGCCCTTCGATGGTTTGTACACAGCATCCTTTGTTTACACTGTCACCGTCTTTTGGGGGGATATCACTGATGTAACATGGGAGGAAGTTCACTGTGTTGTTTCATGGAGAATTTTCTCTCCATTTCTTGCTGGCCTACAGCAAGGCACTTGTGTTGATTTCCGATTTAAAATATTTTTCCACCGTGTCTTCTTTTAGAATATTTGCACTGTAAGAAAATGAATACATGCCCAAAATGTATCAGGGGAGGGTGCAGAATCACAGTAACATGTAGTCATCTATTATTTAAACTACTTTACAGGCTCTTGAAAATATTTGAACTTTTTTTTTTCTCCAAATTTAGCCAGTCTTATGAGATATCAATTATTCATTTTCCCAATGTATTTCAAACAGTATAATCATAATTTAATAAAATACTCACTTATTATATTTGACCAAGTCTCTCAACCAATAAAGAAACCACATAGCATGAATGAGAATACTGGCAGAGCTCTCAAGTACATATCTGTGGGTCCCTCACTTGTGCTCTGCATGCTGCATGTTCTCGTACCTCATCTCTCGAAGAAGGTGACTAAGGAAGTAGAAAATTATAGCTGAGAGTTTGGTTTTCTCTCCCCAAACTGAAATACATCAGAAAAATGTTTCCAGCTCCAAGATCCAAAAACGCTCCCAGGCAGCACCTGCAGGCTTGGTTTCAGAATCTTACTCAGCCTTGTTTCAGAGTTCTATTGCTGTGCCTGTCCAGGTTATGCCAGGCTCCCTTATTTCTATATCCATTTCATCCAACCCTATAGTCCTTTTCCCAAAACAGTGTCCCATCTGCCAGATGCACTCGGCTGTCTAATCCCCAGCACAAAGTTCACTGCAAAGACTTGAAGAGATGACACTTCATTGCTTACTGCATAGAATCAAAGGCAGGGGTCCACATTTTAAGTTGTATCTTCACAATTTTAAGGATGTGGTGTTTGGGTGGGGGTTGGGGCTAAGGCTTTCATTTTGTTTTGTTCTATCCCAGACTTCTGACAAATTCTGCTAAATTCCCCCCTGTCCCTGCTTAAAAGTGGCCTAAAGAAAAGTCTGTTGATAGATAGGTCATTCTTTCATATAGGTCCGATTCTGCTATAATAGAGAATTTGGATTGAAAAGTTCTCGTTTGATCAGGGACTGCACAAACTCATTGAAACCTCTGGTATTAAAGTCTCTGTATTTTTAATGTGAGCAAGAGGCTGTTTTGAGAAACAGTTTGCTACAAAGTTCGGGAATATTCTCTCATCCTAGACTAGCTTCACTTGCTACGATTTTTCTTATAATTTATGATTATTTGGGTGTCAGTGTCCTATTTAAGTCACTTTTGGTTGCTCCATAGTCCATTACAAGAAGACCAGCAGGGCTGTCAGGGCTCAGCCATTCACTCTTCAGCATAGGGTGATGCTTGCAAGTGGGTCTCCAACAAGGCCATCTCAGCAAAGCATACATATGACTGTGACTATATGATTTCCGATTGCTCCATTACCCTTAATTTATTCAGTAGGTGTCATCGTATGAAAACCCAGCATTGCTGGGGTTATCTGGGTCTTGCCAGCTCTGTAAGAAGGATATACTTCAGAAATGCTCCCTTGCTCATACGGACAGGGAGCAGACGCAATATTTCGAGCACAGCAGTGAAGCAGTGTCCCCCGCCTGTACATAAGGCATTTTGCAATTGCTACGAGGCAGACGTCCCTGGACTTCCACTGGTCCAGACCACAATTTAAACCAAGTACTTGAAACCCAGGCATCTGGCAAGCTCAGCTCTGAAAATGCTGATCACATTGCTGGACACTCAGTGCTTCCCTTCCTCTGCCAGCCTTTGCCAATATTGCAAAATGACTGCATAACGCAAATAAATGTTTCATAATAGAAACATACCCCTCCGAGGCCCTTTGCCCCTCTGAGCCTCAGACCAGCTCGGTGCGGCTGCAGCTTTGCTTCTGGCAGTGGGACTGTCCCCCTTCCCGTGTGCCTGGGGCACGGCCGGCACCTGGGGACAACCGGGGGATTGGGGCGTCCTGCTCTGGAAGCAGTGATTCCTGCTCGAGAGCAAGATTCCTGCCCAGTACCAAGTAACTTGAGTGTCTCAGAAAACCACATGCCTACTTACAAGGAATTGGGGGTTTCTTATACAATCATTTTCCAGTCAATATTTTCTTGCCCAGTGGCATACAAGAACCAGCTGTAGCAAGATATCTTACCAGCCAGCCTCAGGAACCACAGGCAACCAAGCACAGCATCAGCCACATCACTCCTTCTGCACGCCACAGGTCAGAGGAACCCTTATGGTTTCGATTCTCTATGAGGACCTGTAGCTGTTTTTAAATTTCTCCTTCCTAGCCTGCATGTGCAAATATCAGGCTTATGTTTTCCTGATCAGAGGATCCAGAATGACACAGGAATGAAAAGCTGTATGCAGTATTTTAAGGACGTCAAGGAATTTCAGCCTTTTCCAGCATTCAGCCAAAATGTTACCAGTTTCCTACACTTCTAAAATGCTAGATTTCCTATTCACTTATCTTTTTTTTTCCTAAATGGGCTTTTTGTATCAAGGATTCTGAAAATTAGTCAGCTAAGTTCACTCACAATATGCCAGAGTTATCATCTGGAAAATATACCTGGATTTCTTTAGCAGGTTGGTGCTCTGCCTAAATCACAGCTTAATCAGAACTAGACTGGAAATTTGTTATGTAAAAAGGGGCCAATACTTGCAAACTTGTTGACTCAACCACGGTTAAAACAAGTAAATTCAAGTGACCTGGGTTTAAACTCAACTCATCCGAAAAATCAAGTCAGAGAAAATAAGCAACATATCTCCTAGGTGAAGTAATTACTTAATTAGTGACATTAAAGTAACGAGCATCTCATCAGTTTGCTGTTTAAACAGAAAACAAGGCATTATCATGTACATCTGGGAAACAGGTCTTGGTGAGTTGAGATATACCTTTATGACAAAAGATGACTGCTAATAACAGGAGCCATTTCACATTCAACATATGATAGAGAAAAAGCTGAAACTCTATTTCAGAAGCACCTCAATTATTTTGTGACAGCTAAAACAAACATTCTTTCTAATGTCTTCAAGCCTTGAAGACAAGGCTATGCTCCTTCTGCCTGCCCCAAGATTTCTACCTTTTACATTTACAAAATTACAAGGTATTTCAAGATGAATGCATGTGAGTTTTCTTCAACCTCTTCCTGATGACCTAGCAACAAATGACTTTTATGCAGCCAGTGCAGAGAAGACCACTTATTTGAAATCTAAAATACACCAAAACCTTGACCAAGGGAATGGTACTTTGTAAAATCTGCACCCTCTGGGGGGCTTATAAAAAAAAGCCTGCTGGGTCATAAATAGCAGAGTGGTAATAAGTCCATGAAAAATTGTTGGTTCAGCTATTTTTTCTGTCCTGTTCTTTTGTACATGGTGTAGGAAATGTGTGGCATTTTACCAACATCAAAGTCAGCCAGATCAGATTCAGTTACCTACAGCAACAGGCGTATTAAACTGCTTATCCAAATCCCACGTCCAATTCACTGGACGCAAACCCCACGTTCTGCAACAGCCTTTTTAAAATCACAAAGTTTGTGCTGGGGTCACTGTGCCACATGAAGATGGAGCATCAGCCACCTGCACTGTCACTAGTCTGACGTGCTTACAAAAGCGCAAACCTCCACCACCACTAAGGACAACTGACGTAGCCCAGGCTGAAGGAGGCAACCCAGTCTCCGCCGTCCTTCCTCTGCCTGGCAGTTGAAGTGACGGAGGTTTGCCTTGTTTTTATGGCAAAACATTGCTGGCTGGAAAGGACTAGGTAGGGTTACTTTAGCTAGGGGGATGAGCAGGCTCAGAATTAGTTAAATTGCATCCACTTCTGCACTATTCTCACATTCCAATGTGATAGTCTCAATTACAGATGACAGTTTCTATTAACAGAAAAAACACAGAGTGAGAAAAAAAATTAGTTTCTAGATCTGGCAGGTCTCAGGAAGAAATCCCAGCCCCATGATATTTAGCCTTCTCATTCTTGCTCATGAAGGCTTGACCTGCAGGAAGGGGGGAAAGCCTGCTATGTCATTAATCACTATATCTTTCAGATATGTTGTTCTCAGAGAAAAACAATCTAGAGGCCTCTGAAAAGCAGGAGCAGAACACCATTGTGCTTTGGCATGACTGCATGAGTATGACATATTTGGAAAAAAAAGCCTTTTTTTTCCCCCTCCTACAAGAGCCTCAGGGAATTCAGCTTCCTCTCAGTACCTCATGCAATCTACATAAAGCTATTTTTTGCCACAGGCGCTCAGTGCTGTGTGACTGAAGCACTCTGGAGTAACACTTCTTGGTAACACTTACTCTTGGCAACCAAACAGACGCTTGGGTCTGTCTCATAAAACCGGCCCCAAACAGGGGAAATGTGCAGGAAAACTGCCCAGGACTGTCTTCCCCAAAGCTTCACAACAGCTGGAGAGTAAAGGATAGTCCATTTTCTATAGACGTATTTCCAAACTTTCCAGGCAACTCTGCTACAAAGAGAGCTGAGCAGTTTCAGCGATGGCCATGACGTGTGCTGAAGAGCTGGGCTGCCTGTCTTCTAGCCCATGGGGCTGCTGGAGACACGGACCGTATTCTTCATGATGCAAACTCCAGGGCACAAGACCTCATTTCCAGATGAGAGTAATGTTTCTGATGAGTGACTTAAGTCAGCAAGTAAGAATAAGGTGTATTTATTCAATTAAATAGAGCTTTGAAATTGATTTAATCAAAGAATGGGAAGGAATTATGCCTTGCAACACCTAGCGAGGCAGGTGAATATGACACATGTTGGCAGGTAGAGGGGAAAAAAGAGAATGCACATGCAGGGTTTGAGGCAGGAGAGCTACCTAAGCTTACCGCAGCTGAATACACAAGCAGGGTTTGGTTGTATGTTTGGGAGGAGAGTCCCCCATTCCCTCTACCCTTTGGTAACAGGTAGTTTGAGCGCAGGGAGAGGAAAGACAGGCAAATGCCATCAGCACCTCTCCCCACCTGATTTCCTAAATGAGGAACTGGTCTTTCCTTTGCATTTCCTTTGAAAGAAGCGCTGAGAATACAGTCAGCACTCCGACCCAGACAGATTTCACAGAGAAGGACAGCACTCGAGAGCAGAGAGCAGTTTGCAGCTCTGCACATAAGGACAAGAGGAAATTTGGAACGAGCTGAGCCTGTTCCAGCTTCTGGAGCCAGGTCCTCGGACGCAGCTTTGCTGGCAGCATCTACACTGCTACTCACCTTCACATGGCAGTCCCTGTTTGATGGTGCCTTTTCCTGCTCACACTCTAGTTTAGACGGCGTGGTAAAAAGAAACAAAACAAAACAACAACAAATAAAAAAGAGGAAGTGAACTCATCTTCTGCGCATTTACAGCTGATACTTCTTTAGTCTGAGACTAAACCCTTCTGTATTGACAGAGACTGTGTGCCCTGGGAACAGAGAAACTATTCAAAGAATAGTATTGCAAAGAAAGAGTCCCAGTATGCATAGTGTCCTCCCTTTGCTGCAAAAGAGTTCATTTAAAAACAAGGTTCTCCTGGGGCAACAGTGCACGCAATGTAAGAAGGCAGCAAGAGTGGGGCCAAGACCTGAGAGGCATTTCCACCAAAAGCTGGCCCTCCTGGGAGAGTCTGTGCAACCCATCAGCACCATCACACACCACCTGCATCACGTCATCTGTTACCCACCACTAGGAAATCATTATTTCAGATTAAACTTAAAAAATAAGGCATGCCTGTCTGCCATTTCCAACAGTGCCCAGTCCTGGGTATTCTGGAGAGACGTCCAGGGAGCCTCCCACCCCTGCACTCTGCCATACAGCGTCTTATGCTGGGGAGGTGCTTCGTGGGGCTCACCTGGACCAGCTCCTGGCATTCCCCGAGGCCCCGCTGAGCGTTTCCAGTTACTGCTGCCTGCGCATCTGGGCTGCGGGCACAGGGAGTGCTCCTCCACCGCCTCCTCCTCGTCTTACCCACGCCAAGGCAAGCGAGGGACCGTGGCTCTACAAACTGCGATGCAACGACATCTCTAGCCTTATGAACGAGGGCTTATTTCTGAAAAGAAAGGAATTTGATTTGCCCTTTTAAAGAAAAGAATCTTACTTGATATTTTAAAATACTTTTAATTAAAAGAATAAAAGGATTACTTTTTGCTACTAACTAATCAAGAAGTATTTCTAATTAAAAAAAAAACCAAAACAAACAACAAAAACAAACCAAAAAAAGGTCAGTCATGATGTAAATCTCCCCTGCTACAGAGATGCCTGGCTGCAACCCTACCATGGCACACGCAAGGCTTTCAGCACTGCAAATCTGTGCTCGCTGCACAACCACCACAAGGTAATACTGTTTCAGAACATGATTAATATCTCAAAAGAACAGCTCATATTGCTCTGGCCAACTGTCAGATAATACGCTAGTAAGACAGCACAGATTTAATTCAGAAGGCAATTGAATCCTCCATGCGACAGCTCAGGCAAGAGCTAAACCAAGTGAACAGCTGTGAAGATCCACCCTTGCTTTCTCTAGCCTCGTCCACTGCTAAGGTGCAACAAAAGTAATACCCAATTTTTTTTATGATGGTCCATCACCAGGGATTTAACTGCAGTAAAACTGGAAAGAAAAGACAGACAGTAAAGCAGCAGAAAGAGGGAATACAAAGGAGAGGACTTTTTTAAAGAGATGGGAGAAAACAAACCATCTTTCTAATCTTCATGTATTTTTAAAGGAGTATTGCCTGCATCAACACCTTTGCAGACTGAGGGATGAGAATATGGTTTTGGCTAAAAAAAGGCTCATCCATTGGCCCTGAAAGTCTCCTACAATACCCAGAGGGTATCTGAAAAGCATTGAAGGAAAGGTAAAGTTCACAGTTACAGGACAGGCATGATGGCAGAGATAGCACGGAGCACTCCAGCAGCTCTCAGGGAGCATCACAGAGTGAACTTCACAGTAAACATCTAATTCTAGAGACTTCTCGTCTTCCAACATCTGATAAGAAACATCCCTCCTATGCTTGGGCAAGCAAATACGGAGAGTGGCTGGTTGACTTCAGCAACCAAATCCCCTAAAACATACTGGATAACACCTCTTGCTTCCTCAGAAATGTTCTGTGTCTTGTATTATGAGATTATTTTCCTTTTTAAATCCACAGATCAGAGTAGTCATAAGCCCATCTGGGGCCAGGATGGAGAGCTGCAGTTAAATGTCAGCCCACAAGGCTGTAACTAAACCAAAGCTGAACTAAAATTTAAACAAATCAGTACCGCTACAGCGAGACGGTCCCCTGGTACCTTTGCTCTTCTCATTTCTTCTGGCAAAGCCAGGCAGCAAGGCCGCCCTTGTGCATAACATTCAGGCAAAGGTGAATTTTAAATTAGTCTAACAAGCGAGAACAGTCTCACCGTACCACAGTCAGTGGGATCTGAGTACATATTGAATAGTTCATTGCATAGGGATGGGTTTTTAGGTTGTCCCAAACAAAAAAAATAAGCTGTAACTTATAGATCTGCTGTAACTTACACACAGAAAAAATTGATAATGCATAAGTTATAATGGTACATAAGTTATAACTTCTAGACCTTCTGTAACTTACGCATAGAAAAAATTGATGGTACATGTAGACAGAATCCAAGTCACATTAGAAAACTTTTTGCATAATTTCTGCACCATATTAAAAGCCTGAATCTTAGATACTTCAGAAAAGGCTTATTAAAGGGTTCTAGTATTGTTCTCTGCTAAATAATCTGCTTTATCACTCCCTCTCTCCTTGCCTATTCTTATCAAAGTCACCTACCCTGACTTTCCAACTACCTACACAAGAGTGGTGAAGAGAAACTTCATGAAAGAATTGATTTCCACTGACATACATTATCTCATTTACTGTACACAGAATTCAGTATTTGTGTTCAGCTGCACCATGATTGAGATGACATCAAAAAGGTAAACTCAGATGTTACAGCTGTAGAAAAAAAGCAATCATGTGGTAAAGAAGCCAGAGACCTGCAAATGCACTCAGAGCCTCGTGCCACTACTGGAGCATCATACCACTACTGGAGGCACAAGCACTTCTATGCTGCTCAGTATATAGGAATAATAAATGCATAAGAATACTAGTAGCTGCTCTTTGTGACAGAGTCTGGACCAAACAACCAGCCAGGAAGGTAACTGATAAGATGCAAACTAATATTCTTTGCAACGTTGTTCTCGGCAAGATTCATAAGATCCACAGAAAAGGCATTTAGGCGAGTATTTCAAATCATGCAGGCAATCCCACAGTTTAAGGGGGCAAAATGAAAGCAAAGAGATTTTTAGCAGAAAGATAATTGTCAATGCCAAAAAATCAAGCTGAGTCAAAGATAAATGCATAGCTTCCTCTAACAAGCAGGTTTATCACAGCAGGAACAGCACTCAGCATCACCCTGCACCCACGATCCAGGGCTGTTCCCCTGGCACACCTTCCCCAGGCTGGGCAGGAGCACTTCACACAGGACAAGCAGAAAAAACACAGCAGAGCACCCATACTTGTTAATTGACAATCAGAGCTTACCTAAACAACTGCATTTTTGTGTACTGAGACAGAAACAGGTACAACTTCTCCCCTGCACATAAAGCATCCTTAAATTTGACTCTTAATTCAGCATCTCATTGGACTACATTAGCAAATCTACCGCACAATCAAGGCAACAGAAAAGCCTCCATGCAATGGATAAGAAAAACAACTGCTTCTGCTTTTGCAGACATTTTACCCTAATTACATTTTAAAACAACCTATTAGACCATACAGATTTTCCAGTGAAGGAATCAAACGTACATAACACATGGTAAAGACACTACGGTGAACAAAACGGAGTTTGGTCACCACATATGAGCTTCAATTGCCTGCCCAGGCACAGACATGTTTGTTTGGGATGCCTGCAGTCCCAGCCTGCCTAGGAGGATGCCTGTTGGACAAATTTTGGTTTCACTTGCTCAGGAGCACAAGAGTGGCTGCACACAGCAAGGCCAGTGTTTCCCTTTGCCATATCGGCGGCCAAGAGCTGATGGCCAGGGGGAACAGTAAATATCAGGAAAAATACCACTGCCTTCCCTCCCAGTCTCCCAAGCAAAAGACAGGGTATTTGCACTTAATGATATTGTATTTAAGGTGATGTATTTAATAATCCCTGTAGTCAGACTGAAGCTCAACTGTAGGAGCTCCAAAAATCATGAACAGAAATAGCTGTGGCTTAGCCTCAGCTCCCTTGCAAAGAAGAGCAGCCCACCTGCACCAGGAGCTGACAGGAGGAGTGCAGCTCCACAGAGGTCCAGTTCAGACACTGACAAAAGCAGCGTAATGTTGTATGGTTGCTCGTTGTTTTTTGTAAGAGAAAGCAAATTACATCTGCGTGATACAACTCCTTCCAAATACAGGTGGACAGTGGGAGCGAAAAGCTCTGGCATTTAACAACTCTGGAACATTAAATCTCAGCTCCGATTTGAGGCCAGTTCTTATTTTTAGTCCAAGGTTCTTTTTCTTGCTACATATACACATATATTCCAAGCATGAGTAAACTGCCTTGGATCTCAATTCACCCATTGCTTCAGGAATTATTTTACATTTGCAAAAGGGTGAATGAAAATAACCCAGAGTCTGATATGAACATATTTGACTGTAGTATTCAACATCCCGTGCTCCTCAAGCTAATCCTCTTACTGTGATTAGCAGAAGAACAGAAGGGTTGTAAGGAGGGACTTAAATGGTCTTTGGCCTCAACCTGGGTTCATAGCCTGGACCGGCTCCTACGCTTCTTGCGTGAGTGGCCCAAACTGAATTTCAAAATCCCCATTAATTAAATATGTTCAAAGGATTGCTAGGAAGGAGAGAAGAAAAATAAAGCATGCCAGAGAGAAAAAGAAGTTTATATGGTGCACGCACAGGGTGAAAGGAGTGAAATTTTAGGTGGTGGTGGTGGTGCGGGTGATGCACTGTCCCAGTTTCAGCTGGGATAGAGTTAACTGTCTTCCTAGTAGCTGGTACAGTGCTATGTTTTGAGTTCAGTATGTGAAGAATGCTGATAACACTGATGTTTTCAGTTGTTGCTCAGTAGTGTTTAGACTATAGTCAAGGATTTTTCAGCTTCTCATGCCCAGCCAGGGCACCTGACCCAAACTGCCAACAGTGTATTCCATACCATGTGACGTCCCATCTAGTTTAGGAACTGGGAAAGGGCGGGGGGGGGGTCAGGGAATCACTGCTCGGGGACTGGCTGGGTGTCGGTCGGCGGGCGGTGAGCAATTGCCCTGCGCATCATTTGTACATTCCAATCCTTTTATTACTACTGTTGTCATTTTATTAGTGTTATCATTATCATTACTAGTTTCTTCTTTTCTGTTCTATCAAACCGTTCTTATCTCAACCCATGAGTTTTACTTCTTTTCCCGATTTTCTCCCCTATCCCACTGGATGGGGGGGAGTGAGTGAGCGGCTGCGTGGTGCTTAGTTGCTGCCTGGGGTTAAACCACGACATGCACTTACTGGAAAAATGTGGCAGTGTGTCTGTGCACACCAAAGAACACACCTGGGAAGCAAACTACAGCTGCCTTCAGCGTCCAGGGCAAAATCACAGCTTCCAAGACAAGGTGACACTTATCTATCAGCATCTGGATTTTAGGCCTGTTTGAAGCACAGTATGTCATACAAGAAGAGTTACTGCGAATACCTTAAAAGCTTCTGTTCACACAGTATGTTGGAGCCAAGCTCCAGTCCCATTGCTTCCCAGTTCCCTCTCAGTATTTACCTATTACTCACTCGTCACTAGTAAGACAAGACTATAAACTATTCATTATTTAGAAGGCTTTGTTTCCAGAAATCTGCATTGCGCAGGTTAGCTCTTCTGAGATTCATTTAGGCCATCTGATTAAAACCAACTAAATCCACTGACCACACACATCGTTCTTGATAGCCAACAGCAATTCACATATGTACGTAAAAATCAACTCACCTCCTCTGTGGTGAGACACAGCAGCTGTTTAATAACGAACAGCTACCAGTTTCCCTATTGGCCCCACTCTTCATTTCCTCCTTCAAATTTATCTGCACCTTCCTACAAAAAAGTCTGTTCAGGTCTGAATGCACTGTTTTACGATCCAGATGATAACCTCATTCTGAAAACTGGTTCAAAGCTATTAGATCCTGTTATGCAGTCTAAGTTTCATCACTCTTCCTAAAGCTAGCCAAGTTATATTAAAAAGCAGAGCAATTTATTTGTTCCACCTAAGATGTTAAAAAATAAGACAGGGTGATAAATTAACTTTAAGCAGCAACTTCGGCTTGGGAAAGCCCATACAGTTGTACTTCAATAGCACTATGTGAAAAAAAAAGAATAAATTTCAGGAGAGGAATAAAGGACAAATGCAGTTTTATATTATAGAAAAATGAGCATCCTGCAGACAGGCAAAACTGTCTGTGTGGAGATGGCCTCTCCTGAAATGACTATATCTGATTAATATCCTTGGCTAAGTCCCTCTGGACAGCTTCCTTACACAGCCCCAGACTTGCAGAGAAGCAGAGCTCCCCCAGCTCTCTGGGAGCACCTCTAAGCAGCCAGGCAAATTCCCTGTGTTTTGGTAGGATTTTAGGTTACAGCTCTGCAAAATAACCTGCAAGGACACACACAGAAAGGCCGCATTAAGCATTAAGGAATTGGCTTTGATACTTCAGGAGTCTGAGCAGAACAGGTTTGAATGGGATTTTCAAGTAGGATTTTAAAGTTGGAAAAGTTTAACTTCAAGAAATACATTTTAAAGGATTGCCAGCAAACTCTGCAAAGACAGGATTGAATCTAGGTAAGCTTGCACAACTAACCAAGAACAGATCAATAGTTTAATGTTAATATCGATGTCATCAGTGCCCATAGGGGCTATAAGGAACTATTCCATCCTGCAAAACATAGCTGTTGGTGTTCACAGACAGCAAAAATGCACAGCATGAAGGAGAATGCTGCTGGTGGTGCATGAAACTGTGAGATTTCAAAATAAACCAGACTTTCTGAAACAGAAGAGCACTATCTCTGGAATAACAGTATCTAAGTATGACTGGAAGACTAGTGGCACACATCTTGTCTCTCTAAGGACGCACAAATTGGTGCAGGAATTTAAACTAACACATTTACCCGAACAGCAAATAATTGGATGTTTGACACAGCGTGGCAGTTTGTCAGAGTAACATGACCATAACATAACATAGCACCAGTAGGATAAAAGGAACTGAACACACATCACGGCAAGCTTATAAACCCAAGGAATTAAGCTGGGTTTTTTTCCAAGCAAGGTAACTTACCTGGCTGATCATCCATGTAGTAGACTCCTAGAGACAAATTACAATTTAAAAAATACTTTTGAAATTGATTTTGAGCTGATTTGTTGTTATTTTATACTTCAAAGACCTGGACTCCTCTGGGAGCATCTTTGTTTTCATACCAACTCTTGAAGTCTTCCCCTGTTCTTGACCTAGGCATTCAAGCATTTCAGATAAATCCAAGCATTGACTAACATCCCTCTTTTCTACAAATACAGGTGACTGCTGGCAGAACTCACTCTGGTCATCTTAAAGGCTCATGATATACTAATTTTTCACAGACACAAGAATAAGCAAAACTCGACAGGTATAAACGGACATTATTTCTTGGCCTGGGGCACTTGGGGTTAGCCAGGGCACCAGGGACCCTTTGCTGTGTGAGCAGCGAGCCCTCCTCCTTGCAGGCTCCACTTGCTGGGATGTCTCTGAGACGGGCAGTGCCCCACGCCTGCTGGAAGTACTGCTCTTGCCACTAGCCAGGAGCACAAAGCCAAAGGCAATGGGCTTTCAGGGTGCTGGAAAGATAAATCAGCTGCCACCCCTGTTTCAACCATCTCTAGAAACTGATGGTTATGGATATACTGAAACAAAGAGGTGCTTGTTAACTTGATGAACTTATTGCGCGAGGTTATGATTTTAGTCCAGTGGTATGACATTTGAAGTGGACTGACAGACTCTACCTACTATTATACAGCAAAAAAAGATCAGCTTTGGCCTTTGCAAAGAACACGATGAACTGAATATTAATTTTTTCTCTTCTTGCAGAAGCACCCCCTAAATTCAGTGATGAACAAGCTTCCCCAGACCCCATCAACCTGCCACAGCCACACGCACTGCCGCTCACCGGCAGCTGCACGTGCGGCACCCACCACGTGCCACCGTGTGGACAGCCAGGATTGCTCTTCTGTCCTGGTTCATTTCTGAAGGGGGAAAACCCTCTCTGTTGGTTTCCAGCCATGAACGTTATTTCTCAGACTTCCATCAGCAGTGACATTTACACAAATTATGTATTGGAGAGAGAAAAGTTTTTCTTTTTATGATAGTGCAGATCATGAGAGACGTGGTTGATTTTTCTTTAAGATATAATCTAATTCTGAAAGCTGCAGCGAGAGCACAAAGAGTCTCTGATAGCTCAGAGCTGCGATGTTCAATCTTCCTTGTATGGTGCACTTACGCAGGCACAGAAGAGACTGTTAATTTTGTGCCCCAGCACCAAAGATGAGGCACTTAGCGTGGTTTTTAGGCATGGTAACAAAAGGAACTCACACAGAGCTTGCCGTAAGACCAAAGAAGAAGGAGACAGAAAAGTGCTAACAAGAGATACCAGAGCAGTGTTTCTTACAGCATACCACACACCATTCTCCTTATGGCCATTTATGCTGGTTTCCTATTGCCCCTTGTACCCTGAAGAAATGCTTGAGTTGTCCTTGTGATTCAAGAGAAACCCTGAACGCAGGCTTTAAGCATGACGTTTTACAGAAGCCTTGGAACTTTTATAGAAGTCTACAAAGGTACTGACAAAAGGTATGTATATCTCGTTTCTATTTTTCTCTCCATCTTCTTCTAGAAGAAGTCTTGTCACAAAATTTGTTAATGAACTCTCCAACCATGAAGAAAGAAGACTATCAACACAATGCTGGGATAATTTGCTATATTGCTACTCTTCATATTTAGAGACTATACTGCTCACCCCATATCTTCACTTTAATAGCATGCCTTTTAAAACTAGTTTAAATTTAAGAATTCCTGCTAGGCTGCACCACCACCACCACTCCCCAAAAGAAAAAAAAGATACCAAAATACATTTCTGTCTTGATACTAGAATGATAGCTAAACACGTAGGGGGGAAGAGTAGATGGCAACAGCATTTATTCCACATTTCACTTCAATAGCCACCTTCCCCAGAGCAGATGCGATGCACAGACACAGGTCTATATTGTGTGATAATACCTTTCACCACTGAAGTTCTCCACTTCCTTTCACTGGTATTTGAGAGGAGTAATATCATTGGCACTGAGCTAAAACCAGAAATACCCAGAGGTAAATTGCAGTGAGACACAAAAGAAATCTAAAGTTGAGGAGGAGGCAGTCACTAAACAGAGGAATTGTCTTTTCAAGGTTTGTTGGTATGGATTTCAGGGATCACAGTCCAATTCTCAATAGAGAGTGCAAAGTCTTGTGCTACCACCCCTGCGAGCGGGCCCACTGAACACTTCAGGTGGGAAGTTGAGTTTTGCACACCAGTGAGGTCCAGCGATTGCTATGGCCCAGCTTGTGTGCTTTTACATAATGAGTAGAGAATGAAATAACTGACAGCACACAAGCAGCATCTTCCAAGCTGAGTTAAGTCTCTTAAGTGATTCTCTTTCTTACTGTAAATTCTTAACTAATATATTACGTGCTATGGATAAACTGAAGATCAGCTGTAATACTGGTTTCCCCTTAAAAACTTTCCCTTTGCTCTCATCGCTGAGCTGCTAGCCATGATATTTACTGCTCCAAACACAAATCTTACGTTCGTTAGGATTGCAATGCTGTACATGAGCCAAGTAAGTTTAAAGTATTTTCTCAGGCTACTTCTGTTTAAGAAGCTTTAAAATTTCTTCTTCAGTGAAGTGGAAGCTGAAGTTTCCTCTCTCACACCCCTCTGCCAGGCTGTCACAAGCCACCACGCAGTCTCTGAAGAATTCACACACCCCGAGGATGTGCCGCCAACCAATGCAAAACGTTCATCCTGAGCATGGGAAGATGTACATGAACACACCTGCAGAGCATTCCTAGTGTCTTGACTCAAGGAAGGAAACATCATTCCCAAACTCTAGGTTCTCCTATGTAATTGATATTATGGTACTTTATTATGAAAGAAAAATAAAGAGATTCCCAGCAAACTAAACACGCAACATTGATACATAAATCCTCATAAGTTTCTCTCTTACATGAATGTTTGATTCTGGCTTCACTTGAGGGTTGGCTGATTCTACCCCTCCTTTTGTCCCATAAAACTGTTTCCACTTCTTGTCTCCCCAGGTGCTTTGTCCAATGACTACAGACAGTATCTACTCCACGAGGAAACACCTAAGGACACAAAATGGCAGAGGAGAGAAGGGTGGTAGTGGCTAAAGGATTCCCTCAACCTGCTACCTCCCCTGAAGAGCAGACTTAGTAATCCCTGTCGACAGAGGGTCAGGGCATCACGTGCCATCCATCTGCTGACAGCGGATCAGCACACAGGGCTCGAGATGGCTCTGCTGCCAACAGATTGGAGCTGCTCTTCCGTATAGTCAAAGTGCACTCGCTGCAGCAAGCCTAGGAAGGTAGGAAGTACACATGCTTTGGGATTTCACCGCTGCTACTTCGAAGAAGAGAAGGAAAAAGAAATTACAGTTTCCCTAAGAAAGCCCTTTTGGATGAAGTTTGGAGGACAACCCCTCTCTACTCATTGATGACAGAATGTCCCAGAAAAGATCAAAGTAGGGGAGTTTAAAAACCTTCAAAAACGAGACCTAAGACTGAAAGCCTCCAAGACCATGACTCAAATACACAGTCACAGCTTTTCAACACAGCATAAAAAAGGCAAAACAGAAACAGCAGCTTCAAAAGGAAGCCATGAACAATGCTGATATCCAGAATAGACCAAAGATACAGATCAATAAAAAAGTTTTTAGTGGTCTCCAACAGTTGAAACATCCTGGGAGTCAGTTCCCCAAAATATACTTCCAAATGCTAGCAGATAAAACCTACATTGATCACAATGTGGTAATTTGTGAACCTGATATGGCTGCACTAAAGCCCTCCAGGAAAAAAAATAGAAGTATGGAAACGAAGCAAAGAGGATAGGGGAGAAAAACTGAGAATGTGCTAGTCTCAGGAAGAAATGTGAGGAGAGAGGGAAGCAACTGCAGCTTTTGCTGCCTCCCTAGCTGGCATTTTGTTGTGTGGTTTGTTGTTTGGTTGTTGTTGTTGTTTTTTTAAAAACACCACTAACATCTTTGTTCATGCGTAGGTATAATCTGCAGGTTACCCGTTCCTTCCTCTGCAAAACTTTCTACTGCTCCTGCAGAAAATCCTTCTGGAGTAGCCCTTCAGTTGTGACCCTCCTCATAAAAGCTATGCATAGCCTACTGACACCTGAAAACCCTTGCAAAATCATGCAGTGCACCGCTGCTTGCACAGTTTTTCCAAATGGATATTGCAGATTCCCAGTCTGCAGTATTTGCCTCTGTATTTGCTTTCAAACTGGTCTCCTATGTCCATGGGCTGGCTGAATTCTGCACACTTTCCCACACTGTGCCTTCCCAGAGCTTGGATTCAATTACGTGCATGGTATCAGAGCTCCCTCAAGCCTTCATGAGCACCATTTTGAACTTCAGTGGTCAAATTTGGGTGGCGTTGTTGAGAGTTAATTTTCTGTCCATCTGGTCTCCAGCTGCTGGAAGTGCTAGGAAGCGCTAGAGTGGCCCAGCTCATGAGAATGGCTCCTCAGTCTTATACCAGCCAAAACCTATTCTCAATTTTCACCTTCCTACCATATTAATGACTCCTCTGTCTGAGCTTCCATTTCCACCAGGGTATGATGGGAAGCGCTATGTAAAACCTCCACTTGCCACCTCCATTCCCGGAGAGCACCAACACGAGGAGGCTTCTGAATAGCCCATCTTCAGCTGCTCATTTCACTCCTGAGCCTGGATGTTTTCAGTAACTGCTTGGCTGCAAGTTGCCTAGAGGAAGCCAACTTCACACAGTGTTCAGGTCCTACCTGATCAGTGCTGGGTACTACCAGCAACTGCCACGGCACAGAGCAGAGCCCCTGAAAGGTACAATTCCCTGCATACAGACCATGAACTCCTACGGAGTGCATCAAACCCAAAGAGAGTGCTGCATGGTGGCTCCTACACCCACGTGGATGACATTTTAAATCAGTGAACCGGGATGGGTGAATTCTTCCTGAAGAGCTTGATGGGGAAACACTCTGCTAGTCCCCATGTGGCACCCCGAGAGGGAGGCATCGCGTGGGCCCTGGACAAAGCCGGGGGGAGGCAGCGAGAGTGCTGATGGGCAACAGCCCAGCTGCCAAAACCTGTGCCGGCACTGAAAACCAAGCACATGAAAAAGGGCAGGTGTGGCTCTGCTCTGGAAGACAAGCATTTCTGCACACCCAGGGGGTAATAGGCATGGTGAGCAAGTAGCGCACTGCTCAAGGGGAAAAGAAACTGAATGAAAATGAGTAGTAACTGTCCAGAAAAGAGCATATCACCAAGGGCAAAGGGTGAAAGAGTGGCATTATCTTACTCTAGGAATTGGCTGGCTGACTCCAGAAGTCCCGAGTATTTCTAGGACCTTCAAAACATCCCCAGTTTTTGTTAATTGCAGCCTATCCTCTGCTTTCAGCTGGCAACATTCAGAGTGATAAAATTATCACAGCACCGAAAAGGGAGGAAGGCAAAGACATGCCCGACACAAGGCTAGCCTTTTAGGAAGGCCAACAAGTCAGGTGTGATCATTAAGAGCCTTTTCATACTGTACTGGTTTCTTTTTCACATACGTGCTGTTCTAGTTTTGGGGGGGGGGGGAAATAAAAGCTTTCCTTTGGTTAGGAGAGCAGCTGAGGTGAACTTTGTTGAACAGTCTTTTCTCATTGCATGGGGCTCCCTCACCTCGAGTTTCACAGTCAGTGTTTGGACTTGCTGCTCTTCATTGCACAAACTACATGCAGGAATGAGCAGTGGTTTTCCCATAGAGAAACCTGGGCAGCAAGTCTAAGGAAAGCCCACAATCACAGGGCCAAATGCTGAGATGATACCCAACAAGTGCTGGATAAACCCCACTAGAAAAACCTCCGCATGCTACACACCAGTGCTTTCATCTGCAAGGCACATGTTCGGCCATTTAGAAGGGACATAGCAACTCCCCTCTTTTCCATGGGCTTCTACCATCAGGCATCTTAGGGAATGCAGAGACCAAAACCTCTGTTTAATTCCCTTCACCTGATTTCATTGGCAATGAGCATTTTTTAAAATGAGAGATGCAGTTGTATTTATGGGAGGCAGCGCCTGCTCCATCGGCCCTGTCCCTCTGTAACTGCAGTGCTGATTCATGAAGGCCATCACCAAGAGGAAAAGCCTGGGCGTGCATCCGGATGAGCGGTCGTCGGCTTTTACACAGCACCTGGCTGGTCACGGTGCTGCCCCGTGCACCCGTGCGGACAGGTACGTGCCTAAACCCCTCCTGCCTCCAGGGAAACACAGGCTGGGGACAAGCAAAAAAGCACAGTGACTTCTGCAGGTCACACAGTAATGAGTAACCCAGGAATTGTAAATATTATGGGTTTAGTGAACAAAAATATATCAGTTATGCTCTCTTTGCTGCTAGCTGATGTTGGAGGAACCCTGCCCGAAACGCTCTGCCACAGAGCAGCTACCCCAAGAGCAGCTGTGATGTTTTGTGGCTGCTGGTGAGGAGGAACAACCCCAGCGTTATCACTTGGTTTCACAGGACTCTTGTAAATGAAGTAAACGTCATTAACCCTGCTTTACGAGCAGCAGCATTTCTTGCCCAAGGTTACAAGCACCCCTTGAGGAAGGAGCAAATTACATTATTTAACCTGACTAGCAAATCTCCTACAACCCACTGCACTGGAGCGCAACTTTCATGAAATCTTGCGATAACTTTTTGTTCCCCCCAAGCCCTGACGGTCGCATAAGCAGTCATGGGAGGGTCTCAGCCTGCGGGGGCTTCGCATGAGCCTGCGGGTCAGAAAGGCATCCTGCGCCCCGCTGGAGCAGAGCCGGGGGGAGACGCCACGTACCCAGGCGTTGGTGCACCCCGCAGATGCTCAAAGATGCTCAAAACGAGCACCTCCCGTCTCCTTCCCTCCCTGGCAGGACGTTCCCCCAAAGCTTTTTTCTGTTGTTGCTCAGCGAGACTGAAGATGGGACAGCGAACGTGCTCCAAATGCAATAGCAGCCAGTTTTGGGGGTTTGGATACAAAAGAGTTAGCTCCTTCTCCTGTCGTGGGCCTGGGCACAGGAGGGGAGTGGGAGGACAGGCTCAGTGTGCGAAAACAACTCTGCACCATTTTTCGGAAAGGGAAGACTGTGAGTAAAAGCAGCAACTCAGCCTCCTGCACTGAAAAATATATAGTGTATGCGGGCATCAGCTCATGGAGCTTAGATTTATCAGGAAAAATCTCAAAACCTGGAAACTGGCCACCAAAAAGCCAGCCTGGGTACTGAAATACTGCATATCTCCCCCCAGGTGCACTACAAAAGCCAAGCAGGGTAGACACAGAAGTGCAGCACACCTCCGGGTTGCAAGGCTAATAAACAGTAATCAGCAACTCATGTGTCAGTGTAAGGAGAACTGAAAACTGTAGAAAGAGACTGCAAACAATACATAAGGTTAAATCAAAAGGTGATAGCACTAGGAGAAAGCATCCAAGAGAAGGTTTTTGTGAAATTTCTGGATTATTTACTGTAGGGTTAGGATGTCAAAGCTGCTGCAAACTTGGACTGCATGGGACAGACCTGAGCACTACAGGGTCTCAGTGCTGCTGTTTCTGAGGACGTGGCATCAGATGGAAAGCATCCTCTGCGTGGGAGAATATACGCATAAAATCATGGCTTGTTGTATAACTTTGCTTTGCATATACAAAAACGTATACACGTTTTTTTAAAGAAGACACTGTTCCTATTGCCACCACTGTATGCATCTGTATGTATTTCCTGCTGAGGCAGTATGAACGTGCTGCAAATGAGTGAAACTCTCTAGATGCATGTATAAACCATATAAACCCACGCACCTGGTGAGCGTGGGCGACACTGAATACACGTTCAAGCACTAAAAACCACTTCCAAAGGTTATTTCTTTGGAATATTGTGGTGGCTTGTGGTAGTGATTCAGTGAGATGCTAATACTGCCTAGCATCTGGCTTCATTTCAGGCGTAATATTTACACAGACAAAAAGTAAAAAAAAAAAAAAAAAAAAAAAGTATGAAGTTTGTACCTTTTTTTCTATCCAGGCTTGAAGAACCTGTCAATCACAACCATGAATCACATAAAAGCAAAACTAATGCTACAATAATTTTCCATTCCCCGGAAGAGGAAAAATATGCATGCACAGTTGCATCTTGAGATGAAACACGGTGTGAGTGTTTTGGCAGTCTCAACGAGACACCTAATTCAGCCCCCTCAGCTCTGTGGTACCTGGGCTGTACGCAGCATTCCTCACAGTTTTTGCTTGAAAATATCACTCGTTAGGCACTCCCTGGCTCCCTGGCTCCTTCCTTTCCCAAGCCTTAGGTTATAAGTGTAGAAAATGTCTAGGTGCCGGCTTTGAACAGCGGTTTCTAGAGATCACCTTTCACAAGTCTAGGCAACTGTAAAAGCAGCGTCAGTAAAGGTTTATGCTTTCCTGAAGAGGGCTCTCCGTCTCAGTTTATATAAACAGCTTACCGGTTTTACAATATCAGGAAGGAAAAAAAAGAAAAAAGAAAAAAACCCAAACCAAAACAAGATAGACGATACCTGTTGTAACTCCATCTACTGTAAGACATGGTCCTGTTGCTGCCGACACCATCCATCTCCGGCTCGCCTACGGCGCTTCCAGCATCGCTCACCTCCCGCGGGCGCCGGCCGCCAGGCTTGGAAACCGAACACCTGCCCCGAGACGGGCCCACCGCCGGGATGCGGGCCCACGCCTCCGGCCTCGCACGGCGGGGCCAAAATTCGCCGCCGAGAGACGGCTTCGCCTTGAGCTCGGGATGCGCGGAGCGAACCACTGCCCGCGCCAGGGAGGGAGGGAGGGATGGAGGGAGAAGGGAGGGATGGAGGGAGGGAGGGCTCCCAGGGTCCCCGCCGAGGGGACGGCCGCCAGGATGCTCCCGGCTGCCCGGCAGACACAAAGGCGCTCAGGTAATAAACTGGAGCGAGGGTGCTAAGCCGCTTAAGAGATATTCGGCGAAGCCGTGCTGGGGAGCGGCGGCTTGTACGCCTCCTGCTCCGGCACACGCGCTTCACTTATTTATTTATTTCTCCCGGTTGCCACAGATACGGGTCCATCGCTCTGACATCAGCCGTCTCCCACCCCGCCGCGGGTCCCCGGGTCTCGCCGTCGTGATTTTCCAGGCGGACAGCGATCACGTCCCCTGGGCGCAGGGGCAGCTCGGCAGGATCACCTCCCTGCCGGGGACACGGCCCCGCCGCTCATCCCGCCGCGGCCCCTGCGCCCAACAGGTCAGCCTACGGATTTCTCCAGGGGTCACTCGGAGTACGGAAAAAAATGCTTCGCGTACCCCGTTTCAGTCACTGGTTTTGCGCGGCGCACAGCCCCGGTTTGCCCCAGAGCCAGGGCATCAGCGTGGCATCCCTCCAGCCTCGACGGGACTCTTTCTGAGCGCAGGCCTTGGGCATAGGACCAAGAGCCAAGCTCCTGCCCGCGTTTCCCCGCTGGGCACCAGCAACGCTCAGTGTTGGGGCCCGTGCCGTGGAGCTGCGGGTCTCTTGCAGAGCAGTTTCTCACCTCCGCCAGCAGCAGGTAGCACTGGGTCTGCTCCGCTCCCAGGTGCCCCATCCACCCCCGTGTGCTGGTGGGAATTAAACCTTGCTTGCTCACTATTTTCTGATCAGTTCCAATAATCTCAATAGGAGGGGAGTGTGAGACAGTAGTTCAAACTGAACCACTTTACCAAAAAAAAAAACCAACCAAACAAAAACAAACAAACAAACAAAATTTCTTCGAATTTACTTGTGGTTTTCTTTTCAGAAAAACAAAAATTTCAGCAGAACTTGCACAGCATCTCTGCATTTTCAAGCCACGTCTGCCTTCAAACTGCGCAGTGGTTTCTTGCATCTCTTAAAATATTTGCTTACCATCAGTTTTCCAGTGCCACACATTTGTGAAGTTTGGTTGCCAAGATGCACAGCTGTGCAATGACAGGCACACAGAGGCAGCTGGATTGTGATCCTCTGAACGGGGCACCCATCATAGCTCCTACCAGAGTTTGATTTGGGCAGCAGATCTCAAAAGCAAGCCTTACTGACGATGCTTGGTGGATGCTCCTGGGACGAGGAGGACGTCTGCAGGGTCAGGTGTAGGCAGGCAGAGGGTTTTCTCTCCAGAAGCCAGTTCAGAGCTGCTCAAACCTTGCCATGCACAGCTGTGCTCAGGGCATCATGTCCCACTCACAGCCCCACGGCACTTTGCTCTGTCCTACTCTTCATTCGTGGTTTAAGGAGTTACAGCTTCCCAATAGCCCGGAATGCCACGGGCGCAGGGGGCTACTGAGAAGACCTGGCCACACCTTGGCCAAGTGAGCTGCTACCTGAAGTGGTGCCAGGTCAGCACGATGAGCCCCCGGCGTGACCCGAGATGTCTATGTACACACGTAGGGGATGGGGGGACTGCTTTCAAGCCATTCCCAGACAGCTTCAGCTCTTTGGCCCACATTAGCATCTCCTGGCCCTTTCCCTCGCTGCAAGGCCAGCCAGGTGCCCAGCCCTGCTCTTAAGCTGTAGGACGCACTCCCAGCTCCTAAGGGTAAGATCTCCCAGCAGAAGTGACTCAAAATCCCAAACATACATAAATAAGGACTGGAAGGGACTTGGGTTAATCAGGCCCAGTCCTTCATCTCACAACCAACCATATCTGATGAGAGGTCTCAAGCTGAAGCTCCAGAGGCTGGTAGTGAAAAGCTTCTAGAAGCTCCTATTGCTATTTCACCGTTCAGTTCCTTTAGTTCAAGTTAAATCCTCTTTCTCTTGAATACCTGCAATCAGTCTGTTCATTTCCGGTCTTTATTTTGGAAGGGTGAATGGGCCAAGCCCTTAATCCTTTCACACAGGGAAAACATCATCCAGGTTTCCTCAAGATGGCAATGAAGATGTCCAGGCCCAAGCCTCATTCCTTGTAACTGTGTCTACCCTGTGAGTGTATCTTCCTGACTCCTGTTACAGATGCTGTTGTCAGTGTTACGTATAGACAGTGTGTTCCCATTTATCTCATGTATAACCTGCGCTGAGTGACCTAGACGAAATGAACCAGCTGGAAAGCAGAGAGTCAGTCACAGCCCAACTCCTCCACCTACCCGCATCTGCTCGCTGCTGTGCTCACACTAAGAAAGTTGTAAATGGGCAAACCGAAACCTGACCATTTACTTGGCTGTTGGATTACTCAGGCCAACATTTTCCACAACAGACAAGCTGAAAATCACCCACATGAGTCCCTGCATCCCAGGGAAGACTCCTTTGTAAGCAAATACTTCAAGGCGCATCAATAAAAGCAAGGAGCGCAGGTTGGCTGCCGGAGCACGGGCTCTCCTCTGCATGTGGCTCACCCGAAGCGTAGCTCGCTGGCACTTCAGGCTCCTTCTCACTCATCCTGGACCAGGGCATTGAGCAGGAATACACCAACCATGGTGGCTCATGCTGCGACAGGGGGAAATGCAGCTGTACACCCAGAGTAGTCTTGTCCCAGGAGCCTCGTTTCCTTATACTGTCATCAGAAATTAAAACTGTCCTGGCACACTGCGGCAGGTGGGTTGTGAAGACTTTGGGTTGACCCTGCTGAACTTCATGGCAAGTACAGCCTCTCTACGTGAGTAACACACCAAAAACCAAAACCCACATCCAAGCTCTAAATACAACAGGGTATTGCTTTGCCAAATCCGTGCTTTGAGAAATTCCCCGTGCCTGCTTCAGGAGACCCCTCCACAAACATCCTTGGACAAGAGATGCTCCAGAATAAAAACAAGTGCAATTTCCCCGTTGCTGTGCTGCAGGTGAATGACAGTTTGAGACTCCTCAGAAAAACAGTCTGGGTGGCAATTTAGCCTCCTAGGACCCAAGTGTCTCCCTGCTTCCTGCGCATGGATGGCAAACTCCCTGAATGCGGGTATGCAAAAACCTCCCACCCCTTCCTCCAAGGCATTTCTCAACTCCTGTGTCACTAGTTCAAAACAAACACTGACAGCTATGATCAATTGTATCTACAGCTCCTGCTGGGCTGTGGCTTTCTTATGCAAGTCTCCCAGTGCCACTTTTGCCATCTGACCCCACAGCTTGCATCGCTGACAATATTACTGTAAACCTGAAATTTGCAAAACAGCTTTGAAGGGGAAGACAGGGCACTCGTAAGCTTGTGCAAGGTGAAGATACACAAATCAGATCCCCGCTGGAGTTCACTCAGCCTCAGAAATGTTTGTCTTGCCATTTGCTCTGCTCCGTTAGCAGTGCCACAAGGCAGGTGTCATCATGTGTTTGTGCATGGGCACATCTACACACATCCGAAATGAGTCACATCTGCTCCCTGTTTCAAGAGATTCCCTCTGACCACTGAAGATACGGGGGCATCTCAAAGTGGGTATGTTTAATCCGGGGGGAGCAAGGGGGCTAGGCTTCTGGATTACAATATGTTAATGCTGGAGCAATAATAAAATTTCAATTCTTCGTTACAAGCATTGGAGAGCCACACCACAGAGCAACCATCCCAGTGCCAGCTGGGGGAAAGGTTGGAACCGAGCACCAAGAAAGCTCAAAACCTTCCTTTTTTCAGGTGTTTAGTATATGGCAAATGACCTTACCACCCAAATAAACATGATCTGCAATACTGGCTTGAGCTGTTGAAATACCACAGAAATGAAACTGGCAGGAGCACTGAAGCAAACAGGCTGTTCCTGCATTTTTATGCTGGCACATACCACGCTGCAAACAAGTGACAAAGTACCCGCTGAGTCACTGGATGGTGTCTAACAGGTTTAACAGTGGAAAGTCAAAAAACCAACATGGAACAACTCCAGATTAGGTATTCTGGAAAGTCTATGAGGTTTAAGCATACATTTTGGGCATCCCCAGACAGGAGTTTTTCCAGCAAAACATCGTGTTCACAACAAACCACCTGTCCCATCATCAGGTGTCTGTGGCTGCAGAATCTGCCCCTTCGTTACAGCCCAGTCCGAGTCAGGAGGTGAGCTCTAGAGAAGGACAGACAGGTCTCTGCATCTGTCCAGCCAGAAAGGCGCTGGCCAGAGCCGACTATGGCATTTGCTTTCCTGCTCCAGAAACCCACCACCAGCGTGGGTGCGCTCTGTCAATGAATTGCCGGGATCTCCCTTTGCATCAGATGGGGCTCGAAGCTGCACCTGCCAGCACCGCTCAGGTCATTTTCTAGCCACAGCCACAAAAAGTTCCTCAATGAGATTACGAGTCCTTCAGCAGTGCTAATTAGTACTTACGCAAGCGAGGATTTCTCCAAGCCCTCGGGCTGCTGCCTGGAGGGGACGATGCTCCTTGGTCTGCAGGCAGTGCCCTGTGACACAGGGACCTTCGTGGGGGCAGAAGGGCACTAACTGCCCCCTTCTCCGTGGTTTCGACCAAAGAATCCCTCCCTTCCTCCTCCGGAGGGTCTGCCTGTGTTCAGCCCCGCGGCCAGATGATCTCCAGGTGATGAGGAGATGAGAGGAGCGAGTGAGGACAGAGGACTCCAAGCCCCAGGTGGAGCAGAGCCAGCCTCCTAAGCGCCGCTGTAAGCAGGGGCTTTTTCAGGAAATCACCATCGCCTGCTTTGAGACACCCGCTGCCTCCGGCACGCTGCTGGCGGGGAGAGTGCCAGGGTGACGTTGATGAGATGTCAGCAGGAGACCACTGCAACCCAGTGTCTGTGTCAGCTCCAGAGGGACTCAGGCTGACTTGAACAAAACTTGCATATTCTCCTTCAGTAATCAGACATATTTTAGGAAAGCAACAGGAAAACCTCGAGAAAAACAAATTATAAACCCTTTGACACCTGGGCAAACGTCCCTGTGTCCCCCTGCAGAATAAACACCTGGGCCTCGCTTAGAAAGAGACTTGGGTTTATACCTAAGCCCCTACGCGACGACCCCCTGGGGTTTAAGCACACCCCTCAGTGAGGTGCATAAAACAAATGAGCAGAGCCTCAAAGCTGGTCACACCCTACCCAGGCAGATTTGGGAATTAAAAGCCTCAATCATTTGTTAGCACCACTTGCTGTTCCTGCAGCTACAGATACTTGGCCAGCCGCAACGCGAGATGCTATAGGTGTTCACGGGAAAGGCACTGCAGAGCCTGTCCTCACGCAGGGCTTTGCTGCCTTAAAAGAAGCACGAGATGCCTGTGAAAAAACACTATATAATTAAAAAAAAAAAAAAAAAGAGGCGAAGACAGGCTGCAAGGTACATTATGTCCTACCACAGCTGAAGAAAACAGCTTAAAAGCATCTGTGCTGGCAGAGAACAGCTAGCCATAATGAGGAGAAATCCACACCAACAGGATGAGCAGTGGAGACTCCAGGCCACCTAACATCTATGCTGGGGACTAATAAGCCAGTGCCTTAAATAAAATAATGTTTTATATCAGGGAACAAGGGAAGTAGGAATGCTGCTGTTTGTTTTTCCACATGTCCTCATATTACCCTGCCAAAATTAAGCTCATGAAAGTTGGGCTTAACAATTTTCTCTGAAAAGAGGGTATTTACATCCTTAGGAGCATCTGCCATATTTCTGTATTTCATCTTCTTTTCAAAGGATAATGCAGCTTCTAAAAATTCCCTCCAAGACTCATTATAATTTTACTCTGCTCCCAATATGATAAACAACTTCATCTGTCAGTCTCCAAGCACTTCGCAAAGAAGCCAGCATCACTATTTACATCTTACAGAGAGGAAACTGAAGCAGCGCAGCTTTCCCAACAGCAACCAAGAAACTACTGCCCGTAGTCTCCCACGTCCCGCTCCAGCACCCCACACATTGCTACTCCCACAAGTCCTACACGTGCACAGGACAGCACCGACCCTCTGACAATCTCTCGCCTGAAAGCATTTAGAAACCTGTTGTCCTGCCCAGCTGCCGTGCAATTTGTGCCTGTTTCAAAGTTCCTCTCTTTACAAACACAAGGAACTGGTGCTGCGCTCACAAGAGCTTGACTTCTTTCTTCCTTTGAGGAATTAGGAAATGCTGTATTTACTATATATGCTACATGCATGCTATATTTACTCTATAGAAAATACTATAATTACTAAACTGGAAAAAGTCCATAGTAGCATGGGTGCTGATCTGTATTTTTTAGCAGACTCTGCCTTCCTCCTGGAGCATATTACTGAAAGGACCTCATGCTGGTTTCAGCCATTTGTACAGTCCTAATTGCTAAGGCAATCTCTTAGTAGCTCTTTTCATCCTCTACTCATCTCTGTAATATTTACTAATTTCCCACATGTGCAGAAATTCTTGTACTTCAAACTCAAGATTGTGCTGATGGATGGTTATAGTGGCCTTCAGCGAAGCATTACTCCATTAATAGGAGTAAAAAATGAAATATGAAAATTGTTTTGACCATTCAGAATTTCCCTTGGGTTAAAGAAGGTACAAAGCTGCTCTGGATACTGATGCTACATTCAACCGCATCCCCCTCCTTTGGGACACCAGCGGCTCCCCAATGTTTACTTCAGGCTGCAGCAGCTCACATCAGCCCCAAAGGCCCCCAGGAGCCAGGTCACAGCTCTGCTCTTTGGGAAAAAGTGCAGAGAATTTGACATAGTGCATCAATCCAGTCTGGTGTTTGCTGTATACAGGCTTTGCGTTTCAAAAAGTTTTGTTTCTATTACTTAAGAGGCCCTAATGGTGCTAGGCTGGACCTGGGCATGTGATTTGAGAAGGCAGCACTCTGCTAATGTGGATCTTGGTTCAGATGGACCAGCTAACAACAGAGATATAAAAACTAGAAAAAAATGGAGGGGAAAGAGCAAAAAGTGGCACAAGAGAGGGCACAGGAGAGGCAGAGCAGAAAAACGCATAACTGCAGTGGGCAGCTACACAGAAAGAAGCTGAGCGAGTAATACATGACCCCAAAACACTGCTCAAGACCAGCAGCCGTATCAGATGCTTCAGCTCCAGAGATAGGCTGTGAAGAAATCATCTCTGAGTTTAGAGGGCTGAGAGAGGGATTAAAGTTATCTTTGATCTTTATTTAAAAAAAAAAAGAAAAAAAAAACAGAAAAAGAAAAAAAAACACGAACAAAATTAGTTCCATTCCAGTCTCCATCTGCTGGAGGATTTTTATAGTGCATCCATTTCTCTGGACCAGCATCTTCGTATCTGTGAAAGAAGTTCCTAGCTTTACTGACAGAAATTCAGGTTCAACAAAAACAAGGTGGCTTTTAAAAATATATCTATTTTTAAGAAACCTGGATAAAACAGTGATTGCGCCTACAGTAATCCACATCATCTGCAAGGAACGGAAGTAAAAATCTAAGCATCGGAAAAGATGAACGACTTTATCGCAGCTAGGCCGAAGCGCCCACCCCGCTACGTTCAGCTGCTGCGTGCGCGTGTTCATAACGCGGCGGGGGCAGAGAGAGGGGCTGCTCTCGGCTGACCCCCGCCAAACGCGGTGCCCGCGCTGGCCCCCGCTCTGTTCCCCAACCCCTGGCGCCCACCCCACGCGCCGTCTCCCGCAATAATTAAACCAGGGGATGTCCTCGCCCCTGGGACTGAGCTCCAGAAGGCAAACGAGCGTCTGGGACGTCCCGCAGCAAGAGCGAGGTGAAGAGCGAAGGACGGGGAGGACGCCGGCCCCCGGCGCTGCCTGCCTCCGCCCTGCGAGATGCCGACAGTTCGGAGCGTCCTTCAAACCTCAGCGTCCTGCGGGAGCGACGGCGTCGGCCCGGCACAGAACCGAGTCCTGCAGCCCAAAGGGGTTTAAATCCCCACCCTGCACCATACCTGCCATCGCCCTTGCTGTTCCTCCACGGCTCCTGCCGGCTTCGGCATTCAGAACCAAACCGTCAATGCCTCTTTGGTTGCGTCCGTGAACGCAACTACTGATGCTCCTGCGGATTTCTGTGACTACCACAGACAACAGACAAATTAGATACCCAGGCAGCCCTGTCCTTAAAGCAGTGCAGTAACGAGGACTGTCACTGACTGGCTTCTACTACGGGAAATTTTAAGCAACAGTAATCTTGCTAGAAAAGAAACTCAGCACCAGGAGCATTAAAGCAGTGCTCCTCCTCAGTTTTTTTACATCTGAATCTGAAAAAAAAAAAAAATAGCAAGTTAGCCAACTTACCCTTTTAAAAATTAATTTTTAAACCTTAAAAAATGAGTTGATGTTGTTTAAACGTCATGGGAAGCTGGGATTACTCTAGGAAGGTAACCAAACAACAGAACCTGAAGTACATAAAAACACCAAACTGTTAATTTGAGATTTTACAATGAAATCCAAGACAGACACATGCCCACATACCCACTTACTTCAGGCTGTTCCCTCTGCTGGGGCAGTGGGAGCTTTGTCACCTCAGTGCAGTAACACAAGCCAAAAATGAGGTGGCCACCACGCCTCAAACAAATGCCATCTTTGCGAGAGCTAAAAAAAAACAACAAAAGGCACCAAAAAAGCCCCACGCAACTGTCAGCTCTACCACATCTCAGGGGTTTTATACAAAACAATGACAGATTTCCTGTTGGAAAACACCCCAATTACACTTTCCAGCTTTTTAATGTCATTCTGACATGTATAATGTAATTTCCAGTTATGGAAATAAGTCACTTGATCCTGCTCTGGCTGAGAAGAGCTTTGAATTGCAAAATCCTTCACTAGACCATAAAACCATAGCAGAGATTGGCTCTTGCACAGGGTGTTGATTTCAGAGGATCCAAATCTGAGTATTAAGTAGCAGAACCTTTTTGCAGGTAATAAGTTGGAAACTAAACTGAAAGCCTAATAACTTATTGATTTCCCATTCATTAAAGACCAAAGCATCTTGTCCTTCCAGACACAAGGTACAGGAACTATTTCATCATTCACCTGAAAAATTGGGACCTGAGCTGCAAACCACCACCATTCGTCTCCTTGTCATCCCATTCGACAAGCTGCTTCTTGCCAATAAACAATCATCTTCTCTGTAGAAGGAAGTAGTATTTAATAGACTCAAAAATACGATGAAGTTATCTGATTATCCCCCTAAAACACCCTGGTCGCACAAGCCGCTGCTCCTCGTTACTACCTTCCCCTTTGGCTCTCTGATGAACGTGCGCCCGCGATGCTCCCCTGGCATGCCCTGGGCAGCCACCTGGGCACAGGTGCTCTGCTCAGCTGAAGCCGTAAACTGCTTTAACTGAAAACTCTGGTTTTAAAAGTTCTCTCAGGAATGTTTTTTAGAGACCCCCCAGGCGTCCCATCGAGGCCCAGAGCGCGCTGCAGTACATCCAGCCACCGCCTGCAACCCGTCGAAGGAAGCGCGCGCTTCGCAGCTCAGGTTCCGTTACTGTTCAATGGCTTGGGCGTACAATCGCACGTACAGAACCAGAAGTAAGGTGTGGTGGGTGCTTGTCACAGTCCAGGTGGAAAGGGTTTGATAGGTTAGACTGATACATATCTTGGGTTATTCCGGTTTGGGCTCAGGGCAGCTGCGTTATTCACTACAGCCAGCATCCTTCAGCCCGAAAAAACCTCTCCAGGACATCAGTTATAATGATATTCTTACTTATTTTCCCAGAAGCATCAAAATGAGAACCACCAGCAATTTCCCTCACAGATGTAACAGATCTGAACGCATATTAGACATCACCACTCTTACTGTCATCAGATTAGGTGGGAGAACCTTTTTCCCTTTCAAACTGAGCTCTTGCTCCATAGTACCTACCTTTTTCAAATGCTCATCTTCTGTAAAAATCATAGGACAATTAAAGTTGAAAGGTATGTCTGGAGGTCTCTTACTCAACCTTCTGCTCAAACTGGGGTCAGCTATGAGGTCAGCTGAGGTTGCTCAGAGCTCTATCCAGTAAGGTGTTTGAAAACTTCCCAGGACAGAGACTGCTCGGCCTCTCTGGGCAGCCCGTCTTCATAGGGAGAAAGTTGGTCTTTATATTCAGTCTGAACCTCTCATTTCAACTGTTGTCCTTTGTCTCTCACCATGCACCACTGAAGGGCCTGGCTCTGTCTGCTCACTGTCTTCCTTGCAGGTACAGTAAGGCTGCTGCTTCCCTCTCCCCCCCTCCCCGCAAGCTTTCCCTTTTCCAGGCTGGACAAACCCAGCTCCCTCAGCCTGTCCTCCCAGGACAAGTGCTCCAGCCCAGCTCCCAGATCTCCTTGGTCACCCTCCTTGGGGCTCGCTCCAGTTGATCAACACCTTTCTTGTACCAGGGGACTCAAAACTGGATGCGGTTTTCTGCGTGGGGTCTCACAAGTGCAGAGAAAAGGAAGGGGGTTAATCTCTTCCCTTGATCCAACGGCCACGCTCTTGTCGGTCCAGCCCGGGGTGCTGTCGGCTGCCGTCGCTGCCGGGGCACTCTGCTGGCTCGTGCCCAGCTCGCTGCCTGCCAAGGCCCCAGGTCCTCTTTGGCCAGACGGTCCCCAGCCGGTGTCGGTGCAGGGGAGGCTTCCTTGCTACGTGCGGGGCTTCGCGTTTGTCCTTGTTAAATTCCATCAGGCTCCCGTTGACCCATTCCTCCAGCCTGTCAGGGTCCCTCTGGATGGCAGCTCCACCCCAAAGCAGATTGACCGGTCCCTCCGACTTGGTGTCACCTCTGCCCGTGGGATAAGGCTGCACTCAGCTGTCTCCTCCAGGTCATTGATAAAGATGTTTAACGTGACAGGAGCCAGGCTAAACCCTGTGGCACCTTCTTGTCACTGTATTCTACCTGGAGGCCAGCCCATTACCCTCCAAAGCCAACCCACCAGTCAGTTTTTTTTACCCGTCTGGTTGTCCATCTACCCAGACCATAACATCCTGACTTTGATACAAAAATACCATGGGAGAAAGCAGCGAAAGCCTTGCTGAGTTGCTCTCCCCTCAACCACACGTTCAGCCATTTTATCACAGAAGGCAATCATGCTGATCAGGCGTGACTGGCCCTGGTAAACTGGCACATTCATGCAGAACGTTTCCAACCACTTCTCTTATGTACCCAGAACTGTGTTCCTGGAGGAGTCGCTGTGCGACTTTCGCAGGACAGGAGGGAGGCTGACTCCTTGCAGTTCCCCACGTTGCTCTCCAAACCTTGCCTGGAGATGGGTGCAACAACACTTGCTTTCCTCCGGTCACCAGGAATTGCCCTGATCCCCATGAAGGTCAGTCCCAGACCTTAGGACTTGGCAGTGACCGATGCCTTCCCAGGCACCTTACAAAACCAACAGAACGTGGTATGAGACCCTGGCAGATGTTGATAATATCAATCAGCTGGTTATTGTAATGAAGATTTGAATGATCTCAAGTTGGTTGTTCAAGAGAGAGATAAACAGGAGAGGTCTCACTTCCTTTTAATCACAAAAAAAGATCAAGAAGTTAAGACTATTAAAGGCATAGTTCATAAAGGCAACTGGAGGAGAGAGGTGAGCAACATCAGTGTGCAACTTGCACATTAGGAATCCACAAGACAGAAAAGTACCAAAACATTCAGAATTCACAAGGTATTCGCCCTCCCGTTTCCCAGAAATACACCTGGATAAATGGAGATTTTAAAAGTGAGATTAGAGAGGAACAAAAAGTTACAGCAAGCATATAATACTTTCCAAGATCTTGAAAAGGTAGCACTCAGAATGACCAAAAGTCAGCCTTCTGAATGTGAGGGATGACTGCATAAGTAGAAGAGGTACCAGGCCATATTGCCAGTGCAGTACTTTATACTGGCATTGAGGCACTTATTTTGTAAATAATAAAAATCAGCTCAAGACACAGAATGGCTTAGTCTCACAAGGAAAGAAATAGGACGGAATGGCTTTTATGGTGAGACAACAAGCCAGCAGTTCAGGAACATGACATTCTTCTGAGAGGCAGTGAAGGACAAGAGTATTTTACAGGTTGCAGAAGAAATATCAGAGGACACGTGAACTTTTACTGCTTGAAAGGCACAGCAAGTGTTGCCTGAAAGTTGCAGTAAGAAGGAGAAACGCATTAGTACTTCGTTTCACTTTCAAAGGTCAGCACCACATTCAAGAGATTTCCCTGCGTCCCAGGGAAATGCCAGGATGGGTGCCTAGACGAGATGGACTACATTTTTCTCATGCCAACAGTCATCCTCATTTAGATGTATTATTTAGCTGAACATGAAGGGTTTATACATAGCTTTCTGACTGCAAATTGTACATGTTACTAGTGCTATACAAAGATTACTTGTTTTTTCTCCTGTATTTGTACTATATTGTAATAAACGTGCATTTAATGTTTTAGATTGCAAGCATCCTTCCTGCTTTTCACAAATTTCTTCAGAACCACTATTTATAAATCACTGTTTTTTCCCTAGCTACTGACCATCCGGATTTTACAGAGTACATAGAACAAAATACTCTGAACTAGCACTGACACATGGCCTCGTTTAATTATAGATCAATGGCTTTGTTATGGTTCTTGTCGTTCATTCCTACCCTGCTTGTAAAAATAAGAACCCTAACTCTGTACAAGGGTCTCGGTAAAAGGAGCACTTAAAAGCCCTTGAAATACATATGTAAGCCTACCGATAGTGACATCTTGTGGTTGTCAATAAAATAGTTTCCCATGCATTTCACATTTACAGCAGAGTTTATTGCAGACCCACTCCAGGGCCAGAGCAACCTGGTGGCAGCATCCCCCGACCCCCCCTTTTGGACACACCACCCCTTAGGAGCAGCTGCAGGAGAGCACAGTGGGAGAGGAGCTGCTCCAGCTTTGCTCC
This sequence comes from Buteo buteo, assembly GCF_964188355.1. NCBI lineage: Eukaryota > Metazoa > Chordata > Aves > Accipitriformes > Accipitridae > Buteo > Buteo buteo. Next base: position 17,437,987 of record NC_134186.1, on the reverse strand, counting down.
AGCTTTACTCCAACTTGCGGTGCTCGTACCCAGCCGTCTTCTTTAGCATTTCCCCCTCCTTATGCCTTCACCTTCACTGCACTCCACATGGCTCTTACCACTCATTTTTTTATCCCACCTTTCAGCCCACGCTTAGAGGTGCATTCCCTACGCAAGTCCACTGTTTTATAAATAAATAATGGCAACCAAAAGATAATCCACTATCTACTCCGAGCAGATCCTTCTTCTTTAAGAGTACTTGTCTTACCCATGCAGATTACAGCTTTTTACAGGGAGGACAAACTTCTGTTATGTTTGCGTGGTGGACTACATATATGGTCCCAGATAGGGCTCAAAACACCTACTTTACAGAATACTTTCTAAAGCATATAAGCTATTCATATCACTGGAGTAAGTTCATTCTTTACATTTGTCATCAGAAATATGAGATGCACTCAGAGGAGTATTTGTACCATACTGTCACTCTTCAGCAGTCCAGTTCAAGTGAAATTAAAACTGTCTCGTAGTATGTATTAATTCATGCCTAGGACTAAGAGACAAGGAACTAAGAGGTTTTATCATTGCCTCTACTTGCATTTTTGCTGCCTGCACTTTGCTATGGTAACTTCTCGCCCTCTACAATACTTTCATGTCAGAAGCATTTAAAAAAATGCAGTAATTTATGAAGTGTTCACGTCACTACAAATTAATGAGTACCAAATACTCTGTGTATCTCACTACAGTTCACAGGATCCAGTTTAAAAAGTAGCTGGACAGACCAGTATTTGCTTTCCAGCAGCAAGATGATGCATTTAGTTCTATATATTACTTGCTGGCTGGCTCAGGAACATTACTAATTATATTACATGCCTTAATCCAATTCAGCTTTTGTATGGGATATCACCTGCCCTTTAATCCACAAAAATATCTCAAACTCTCCAAAATAACTACAGTCTTAAAATCTAGTAGCACACCTACAGAAAGCAAGCATAGCACACATTGGCAATGTTGCTCCTGGGTATTACAGTCTCCTTGTAGTTTAATCTATTGCCTCTTCCACATCTGCTGCCTCTCATTTAAAGCTCTTTATCTTCTCAGCTAAAGGCTACTACGACAGTCCTACCCATCCCCATTCCTGCACCCAATCTGTTGCATGCACTCAGGCTACAACATAGGAAAGCACCAAGGCTATTTTCTTTCTTCTTCCCTTCATTATCACTCCTCAGTGATTTTTCCCCATTTCCTACTGTTCTGCATATAGCCTCAACAAAAGCCAAGAAAGATCAAGGAAGTGGCCTAGACATCCACAAAGTTTTAAGAACAAAAATTGATTCCTTTCAACCAAATGTTCCTGTGGTCAGAGCTCCATAAGAATATCTGAATACCAAGAACATTCACAAGTTTTATGGCCTTACAACACGTGCCACACAACACAGGGATTAAGACCTTGAACATCCTTTTGCTTACCCCCACTTAAAACCCAGAACCTGCTCCAAGCCTCCAATTTTAACTTAGCTTTCCAACAGAACTAGGTAAGGATGGCAGAAAAGCTATATTTACAAAGTGGTAAGCACTGCCTTTACCATTCGAGATGCTCTGAGGAAGAGCCCATCTTAACAAATTTAAGCCTTCAGGTTTTGGCAAATACTGCTGCCCTGCAGCGCGACAGCCGAGTAACACGGGAAACCCCACCACGCCGCCGCATTCCCAGCATGAGCGTTTTTCTAAATTCAGTTTGCGTGTTTCTTTTATCATGGGTTTGGCACATGAGGGTAATCCAACTTCCAAAGTCTATGCCTGAGTCAAGTGAACAAAGCATTCCCTGTTCAGCAGATTCCTGAGCTTTTCCAGGCAATAAACTTCTAAATAATAAGTGCAGATAACTTGTGGCAGCGTTTGGCTTGTGGTTACCAACTTCAGTAATCTTCCATTTGGAATAAGCTCATTAAAGCTTTGTAACAAGATTACGTGGCAAGGCCAGTCAACGATGGCTACAGCTATTCCACGGGTGAAATCTTGTCACAAACCGACATCAGTGGAGCATTAGCTAATATTTTTCTTTGAATCCCGACTTGAACTTTATCAGTGACGACTAACCACAAGGCCATGCATAAAGTCAGTTTTCCTTGGCATTGGTGCGTGTTAACTCCTTCCAAATATATTTGGCTTTATTAACCCTTTTACAACAGCTCATCTCATTACATGCTCCTACACTGGGCCAGCCAGGCTCGCTTAGGGCATTTATCTGATCGCCTCTTGCCTGACGGTCTCACCAGCCAGCGCTTCTGGAGAGCCCACAGCACAGGTCAGTGTGCGGAGGAGGTGGCGGAGGGTGCATCGTACACTGTGTCCCACACACCGCTAACTTAATATTATTAGAAAAATGAAAGGAAAACAACTTTGACAGGAAGATCATCAACTCGCATGCCTACACAGCTCTGCAGTTTTCCCACACTAGGTTAGTTTTACCTGCAGCAGATAGGCTGACCGGCTGCAGACACACAGCTCGGGCAGATGCCCAATGCAACAAGCTAGCAACAGACTAAGCAACTAGTCCTACTTTTTATTTATCTCTTTTCTGCACAATCAAGGTCAATTTATAATTATCATCAGTATCAGTGGCTCTACTGCCCCTGAACAGGCCATGTCACAAAAGAGGGCAGAGTTTAGAGGAGGTGATGTAATACTTCTGGAAATTCTCCTCTTTACCTGTCTATGTTAGTTAGCACGTGAGTACTGATACAGAAGAGTTGCTAGGTCAGAGAAAGCCAATACCAGAGCAGGCGTAAGGAGCTACAGTATACTTACATGGAAGTAATTCTTCCCTGATTCTGGACCACCCATAAAACTTCATCAATTGCATAAAAAGACTTTTGCCTAGGAGCAGGTCAATCCTCCTCATACAGTGGAGTAGCAGGCTCAGTAGTGTGAGATTCCAGAAAGAGACAAGTTTTGTGCTTTGAGACAAAGATCCAGAACCTCCTCTGTGCTCTAGGAGGAGCAGGATGTCATTTGCGGATACATTTTAAGTACCCCAAATTCCTGAACTGTGAATGTAAATGATTTATGGATGTGGCCTTGAACTGATGTAACTACAAACATAAGCAACAAATCTTTAAGCCTTTCTTCTGCCAGGTAAAGTCATAAGAAACTCACTCTCAGGTTGTCAGCTAAACTGCTATCCTACAGTAAAGGTGGCAATGTTGCACACTCACAAACAATCCAAGGCATACAGATGTGGACTACTACTTTTAAGACTGACAAGGTCCCTATTGCACTTTGCAAGCTCCACACAAGGGACAGAAGCATCATTTTCACCATTACCTTCACATACAAAAATTAAAGCAAATCATTTAAATACCTTAAGCTCTTTTGAACTCACAACCGCCTAGATCACCATTACTGGCCAAAAAAACGTATTACTTTTCTAAATACTTAAAGTCTAAAGAGTAGGATCAAAATGCCTACGTTTAACAGCTCCTTAAAGCGCCATATACAAACCAGCCTCAAAAAGAGACCATAACATTACATGAAGATTTCCCTGCACATTCTCTCCAGCAGAAGCCTTAAAAACAGATGCACAAGAATATACTGTCTTAGTTAATAAACTTAGAGCAGACTCCCATAGCAGCAGCTGGTGTCCCCACTTCTGTTTAACTTGTTTATAAAGTTTACCATCCTTGCAGTATGGCTCAGCAGATAGTAGGTTGTTCAGCATCAACCACCTCAAAGCTATTCTCCTTTCTCTATGAGGCAAAGCAAGGGTGTGGTGCTCTCCACCTTCTCTACGAATTACATAGAGTATTAAAAGACCTATCTATATAACAGTCTACTATTTTAAAACCAATCTATGATGAGTGAAAGGTTAAAAAAAGGAAAAAAACTGATGAAAGATATTTGCACCTCACAAGTTCAGTCTCAAGACAACAAATTATAGCATGTGTGTTAACTCATTCTAATGCTACACATTTAATGACTTAACTCCAGAGAGCTTTAAATACTTGAGAAAACGCATGGTGTTTGCTACAGGCTGTAATTTCTTACATTTGACTTGAAAAACATAATACATCTCCCAAATGTACTTCCACTGTATCTTCTTCTTTGAATCTTCTATGCGTTATTCATAAATTGCTTTTAATCAACTAAACTTTATTTAAAGGGGAGTGGAGAGGGGGAAGCTAGCCACTATCTTAAAACAGTATTACACAACCTAATCTAGATTACATTAAAAAAACTTACTATGCATGGCACTAGTGTTACTTCTAGGTTTAATGCTTTGCTGCTGTAAAGGTAACTGGAACTCATTTAAGCACTGTTTTCTCAGCAGAGACTTTTACAGATTTATGGCAGAGCACCTGACAGTGAGCATAGCCTGAAAACACAAGAATTGTTGATTGACCACCGACTGCATACTTCAAGTCAAAACAAACATCAGCACTTATCATCTATCACGATTTAAACTCAAATGGCTTTTCTTTACTTCCAAGCTTGAAGAAGGGTCACGCAGACTTGCATATCTATCTCCTAACCAGATCCCTCCACCACCTTCTTCCCCCCACCCCCCAAAAATTCAGGTTTTGGAAGAGAGTCAGAAAGAGGCAATGTGCTTACCCCCCAATAATGGTTAGATCATCTTTAATTCTAGCACCTGAAGTTATACAAGGGTTTGCTTAATAATCAAGTTTCAAAGAACTGTTGGACACATTCAGTAAGGTGACAACTGTGCAATACCACTCAGTATTTCAATATCAGGGACCATACTCTTGAATTGTTTAAACACAATCCACAGAACTCAAAATTAAACAACCATCCACAGTTTAACTAAACAATCAGTTAAAAGTCTTACAGTTTAATAATTCACATAATGGTCAGTCTTTAGTAAGGGATACTGAAATTCATTAAAACACAACACTAGATTTTACTCTATGGGTGTGCTGGGCTGCCACATAATTGGCCATTCTTGGGTATAACCGGAAGAGTAAGGAGAAGTTTACCACAGTTTGGCAAATCCCACATTTTGTCAGTTAAAAGTGAACTGTGAGAATTAAATACTCATCTTTACATATACACAAGTTATGCTGTGAAAGCATATTTGCTTACAAACATATAAAAATACTTGTTAACTAGTTTGATAAGAAAATAATGTATAAAAGTATATAGCAAAAACATTTAATCATCTCTGACAATGGAAAGATCAAATTCATTTTTATATCACATGAAACAAAAACAGCTACAATTTTAGTTTTCCTTAATCCCTTACCCAGAAATACAAAGGAAGACACAATTTGTTTCCAAACAAATGATGTGAAATTTCTTAATAAGCTGAAATGCCTCAATCCAGAATGAGCTCAGGTATTTGGCCATATCCTAATAGTAGTAGTAATCATCCTGTAGCTGTTCTGGATTCATAAAATAAATACAGTAGACTGTTTTGGCCACTGAAATAAAACTGCAGCATAAATGACAGATGAAAATTTTTGCTGACAATGAAATTCAGTGTAGGTTTCTTAAGGCTAGCTGAATACTCAAGTCTAATTTAACTGAGGGCAAAAAAAGCCAATCCACCCCTTTTTTTAAAAGTATTCTTTATACTTCAATATAGGTCTTTGTAATAGCTAATGAAATGTCAGAAGTAAAAATAAATTAATTCACAAGAGACAACTTAAGCACAATTTCAACACCTTGTCCTACACGGTTTTGTTTCATCTCCTTTGCGAATAAAACTCCACAAGGTGCAAGCTCTTAAGGGAGAGAAGGAAGGAACTGTGGTATTAAAGAAGCAGCCTTAGTGTTTTGTTTTGAAGTCTGCCCCAGAATGACTGAGTCTTCTTCAAGAACTATTCTGCCAGCTTCTTGGACTAAGGCTATTCTGGTGACCACTTTTAGGACATGCACATGTAAGGCTAGACCAATACCAGAAGTGATGTAAAATGATGGATAGAAAAAAAAAATAATCTGGCAGCTGATAGCTTGGTTCTTGGGATTCTCAGAAAATAACACAATGGCAGCCTTTCTTGTCTTTTTCTTTCCGTGTTGGCTCTGGTGAAGGAGGGCACTCTTGTTCTTGAAATTTCCTGGAAATAGATATTTCAAATTAAATTCATAGAATCATTTTCAGTTAAATAAAAGTAAATACTGTATTTAAAGTTACAGTTTGTACACTTCTGTAGAGGATGGACTAACTTTTGACACTCTACTGATTAAGTGAGTGATAGAGGGGTTTGGGGTTTGCTTTTTTTTTTTTAAAGAAACACCATTTTTTACGGAAGGCCAATTTCAGATTTAGTCTGTCAGGCGTACTTACTGGGTGATCAATAAAATCTGAGACATTAAGGTGAAGAAATTCTTTCAAATACATACTACATTCGTGTAAACATTTTTCCTAATACACAGGAATATTTTATAATGGAGAACATTGGTCAAAGTTTACAGGTAACAGCAGGCAGAATTTTCTTAGTGATTTCCCACTACATTTCAATACGTTTGCTGTAGCTATCCATTAATGTAGGGACATTAATGACCTGGTCTCAAGTTATCATACCTTATAACTCTGACAAGTTCATGAAAAGCTTGGTCTACATTCAATCTGATTTTTGCCGAGGCTTCCATGTATGTTACTTTAAGTTGCCGTGCTAGCTGCTGACCTTCCTCTTGCGTCACCTGTAACAGACACCAATCATTACCTTCAAGGCTTCTGCAGGCACGTTCGTATCAGTAGACGCTGCATATACATGTTAAGGATCTATTTCCCTCAAACAATAATGCTTATTTGGCCACAGAAGAGTTTCCACACTGTCCACATAATATGACTGGGAAACAAACCCACGTAATGCATCTTTTCAAACGCAAGTGAAGACTTTTTTTAAAAAAGTTTCTGCAGTACACAAAGACTGATCCTCCAAGGAATTTCCCTCACTGCAGCTGCCTCCACTTCAGTTCTGCATAACAAGACCAAGTTTTCCTTCACAGGCATGCAAGAGTCCCTCACTCCTCCCTCCTCAAAGCAAGTGCTTCAGTCAGCCTCTGGTGGATTACTAACAGAACTATGAATACTATTGCTAAATTCACCTTCTCCCTGTGCCAGCTAGATCTAGAGAAAAAAAAAATCAGATTACTAGTTTTAAAACAAGAACTGATGTTTAGCTTCTGAACCTTTATAAGAGTAATTTAAAAAAATCTGTTTATGACACAGCAAAATATTAATACAGCCAGTTTTAAACATAGCTTAAATTACAAGAGATCTAAGAATCCATGAAGCCCTCAGGCTATGCAAAGACATTAAAGAAAGCCTGTCTACCTCTTGACTCCTTCAGACAGAGGAAAAGGAGATGAAGAAGAAATAATGAGCATCATAAAGAGATGGCATAAAATTTGAAGTCACGGAGCAGAAGGCAGGAAGCTAGTGGACCATTATAGAAAGGATTAAGTCAGTCACAGGGCAAAACCAAAGGAGATCACCGCATATTTTTGGATGAAGTAGAAAGCAGCGAGGTCAGACAACAGAAGGCCACCCCAAGCAGTGCGAGGCATGCAAGGCTTCGACAGGAAGGTCGCCCACAGGGCCAGGGAGGAAAGGGCAGCTTCCAGCGATAAGAGGAAGTACAACAGATTTTGCCAAGACAATGGCTAGTGGAAGAAATGTCAAAGATTACACTGCTTTCACAGAAAAACATTAAACCAGCATGTAGAGGACTGATACGATGAAAACAAAAAAGTATGAGTGTTTATTTTTAATTTAGTTTTGAAGAGGCACTCAGATATTCACTTAGATTAAGAAGCTACACAGAAATGGAAATAGATGGGAATAGAAAAGCATCATTGGCAGCGTTCACCACAGCGCAAGATACAAAAGTACTTTTTAGCTTGCAAAATACTTTCCTAACAGCTACACATATGGTTTGAGCGCCTTCGTGCACAGCATCTCAACGCTTTTGATCCCTCTGTCCTTACCACCCTCACTGGTATTTTATATTCATATTCATGCTGAATTGAAGGCTGCTCCCACTAAACCCTCATGAAGCTCTACAAGGAACCCCAGCACCTTGTGCCATTAGCTGTACTAACTCAGGGTGTATCTGGTGATCTCAAACACTCATGGAAACTCTACATTTATTTCAGTGTTATTACCATCAGCTGAAGCCAAAAACCACCCTCAAAACCAACCCAACCCCAAGATCAACTACTGGAGCTGCACTTTTAACTGCAGGGCACAAAGTGAGAATGACTGAGATCCTTCAATCCTCCATTGCAGCCTGAAAACTGAATGATATTCAAGATTCTTGCTCCACTAGCTAACAAATCCACTTCCACCTTCCTCTCTAGCCCCAGATGTTGAAATATCCTTATTCCAAAGCTTATGAAGGCTGCACTGGGAGAAATATTTGTAGCTGTTTTCTGGCACACCAGTGACATTGCAGAATCCCCCAAAATTTGCATCAGGGCTTCCAGAACCTTCTATGCACCTCTGCCTCCTTCACCAGACAAAAGTAAGTTAAAAGTACGGATATGGAAGTTTTTGCAAAACCAAACCCCTTTACTTTTCTTCATCCCTCCATAGTCTACTGTAGCCCCAGAAAGTGAGAGGCTAAAGTCTAATAAAAATAAATAATTGGGAAAGAATGTATAGTCCTGAAGAGAAACTGAACCCAGTCTTTAAATATATGTGGTTTCTACTTTCTTCATTACTGTTATCTAAAGCACATTAGAGGTACAAGTCAAACAAATACTGCAATAAAGTCAAGCTACACTTCCACAACGTTCTGCATTATTAGGGGCAACATTAAAGTCCTTATTGTATTTACTAGAATAGCTGTGATTGCTTAATTCCAAAATAATCTCTTTGTCTATCTTACAAGTATATTGTCAAGTAGCTTGTGACTAACTTTAGTGACCTCAAAGTCAGTTTAAAAAAAAATATTTGGTTTTGGGCACACTACAGAAGCATTTGCAGTGCCCAAGCTGTAAATTAGAGGCCAGAACATACCAGTTCCATTTTCAAAGCTGAGGGAAATGTAGTAAGTACAAACATAGAAATACTTGGAAAAAAAAATATATGAATTTACATCTTTTTATTTTCCCTTCTCACATAGGACAACTCTGTGTCATGACAGGCTTTTCAGTACGTGTGATGGGAGATCTTAAGTGTCACCAGCAAAATAAAAACTAAATTCTTTTTCTTCAAAGAACACTGTATTTTATTTCGACAGAAGTAAAGAGAACCACAGATTTTCTGGTAGTAACTGTGTGCATATGTGTGTGTGTGTGTGTGTGTGTGTGTGTGTGTGTGTGTGTGTGTGTGTTGGTTCTGCAGTCAAAGTCTCTTAAGTTTTGGTAAGCTTAAGGCTGAATACAAATGGGAATCACAACGCTTATCCTTTATTATAGGATATTTTACTGTTTGGTTTTGGGTATCATTCATTCACGCTGTTCAGATATTTGGTAGAAGTTTCTGTAATTAAACACCATTACAGAAGATGCAAGTGAGCAAGTCAAACATGGAAAAGTTTATTCCCCAGCTCCCTAAGTTAACAGTCTTCTTACTGAAAGAGTTT